>NC_135656.1:126339233-126651220 GCF_964188315.1 Podarcis muralis | reverse complement strand
GATATTTATACGTATTATTATGATGATGAATTATTATTATTATAATATAAAGAGATTGTACATATGTGAAGTCCCCGCTGCCTGCTCCCCACGGACTTGCCCCCCCCCTGGTGTAATTACCGCGGGATTTGTACTGTACATATGAAGAGCTGCTCCTTCTCTCTCTTTCTCTCTCTCTCTGCCTCCTTCCCCCCCTCTCTCTCTCGAACTCAGAGCCTGTGTACATATTTCCTCCCTTTGGAAGGGGGGTTCAGGTCACTCCGGACTCCCCAGGCATCTTCTCTCTTTCTCTCTCAAGCTCTCAAGTTTATTTTATGTCAAATTTATTTTTTTCTCATTTTTTTCTGGAGTGTGTGGTGAAAACAGACGAAAATGTTTAATAAAAAGCAATTGGTCTTTTATGCCACATCAGCCGTAGAGGCAGGGGGAGGGGTGGGATGGGGGGGCTTCTGTGGGGCAAGTGCCCCAGCCTCAGGGGCTTCCCCACTCCTGGAGTCACGAGAGTGGAGGGCCTTGCAGTGGGCACTTGGCAAATTTCTGGCTGCTGGGGGGGGGGCGCTTCTGCCCGTGTCCAGGTCGGGCTGAGAGAGAGAACTTCAGCCAGAAGCCCCCCAACTGTTCTCTGCCCCCCAGGAAGGGTTCCAGAGTTGTGGGTGGCCAGAGCAAAGTATTTGGGAGCGTGAGTGTGCAAGGGCCTCACTCTCAAGGGAAAGTTGAGCGAGCTCTGTCGGGCATAATACTATGGGGGGGGCGCACCCGAAAAAGAAAGGTATATGACCCGTGTCAGGTTAGTTCATAAGAGAATTCACTGCATCCTGAGATCTGAGGCACGGGACTCAGCGCTCTCTCCAGCAAGAGGGAGCCCCCAGCAGTTGAGAATCGCAGAATTACGCAGCACAGCGAAGCGCAGGAATAAGAGGCTGTTCTACCTTTCAAATAGGCAGGGCTTTGTTTCCAGCCCTCTTGCAGTGAACAGGCCCCACTGTTAGTCCCTTGGAATGCTTTACTTACAAAGTCCAAAGGTCAGATTCATGCGTTATTCCATGCAGCAGCAAGAACTTAGGAGACACGGTCCCTGGTCAGCTTCACACGGCAGAAGAGAAAGAAGAAAGAAGCTTCACTTTGTCACCGGAGTCTTCACCCCTCGGTTTGCTAGTTAGATTTGACTGCAGTCTCCAACAGAAATTGTCACCCAGCTGACCATTTGCAGAGAAAGGGTCTGATCCGGCCCAAAGGCAACCTGTGGAGATGCGCAGCTGATCCTTGCAATACACTCCTAATCGTTGTCACTGTGTAATCATAAGAGCTGTTTGACGGGGGACCTGGGAAGGGGGTTTTAGAGCCGATGTTGGGTGACTGCGCTGCCATTTTTGCATTGCAGGGGGTTGGACTAGATGACCCCTGGAGCCCCTTCCAACTCTACAGTTCTACGGTTCAATGATGATTGTATCTTCTTAGAAGGATGCATTACCTTGGAAGGGGGTGGCTGGGAAGGGACCCTGTACTTCGGAACCTGCCACTACGCTGCCAACCGAAAGCACCCCTATCCCGTGGGAGGGAGAGGGGGGGCTTCCTCCCTCTGCTGCCCCCAGGAGGCTCTGGAGCTTTCCCCCACCTTCTGCAGCCCATGACCTCAGTCCACTGAGGTCCAGCTCCAGAGCCTTCTGGCGGTTCCCTCCCTGTGAGAAGTGAGGTTCCAGGGAAGCAGGCAGAGGGCCTTCTCGGTGGTGGCACCCGCCCTGTGGAACGCCCTCCCACCAGATGTCAAGGAAATAAACAACTATCTGACTTTTAGAAGACACCTGAAGGCAGCCCAGTTGAGGGAAGTTTTTAATGTTGAATGCTGTATTGTGTTTTTTGGAATTCAGTTGGGAGCCACCCAGAGTGGCTGGGGAAACCCAGCCAGATGGGCGGGGTATAAATAAGAAATTGTTATTATTAGGAGAGGAGCAGCTGCAAGGTGGGTTTTCGCACTCTTCCATCAAAGACAGCCTGCCCAGAGCTGGGGGTTGTTTGGGTGACCCACACTGCTGCTGGAAGGGCCAGCCAAGGCTAAGAGGTCAGCCCCCCGGAGGGAGGGAAGTGCCATGGGTCTGGTTCTGTCAGCCATGCCATGCAGGGTGCAAGTGGGCGAGCGGCAGGGATCTGGGCCCTTGAATTCCTCTTGCTGATAACGCCCGAGTGGCACTTCTTCTGCAGGCCTCACCTTTTATTTATTTGCAGCAAGTGACCTCGAGGCAACTTGCAAGCATGAAAGAGTGCAATTCTAAAAATGGCCAGCAAGACAAAAGCATCAGATATATATAGATATAAAAGCAGCGGCTGAGAGCAGGAGGGAAGGTGGATGCAAAGCTCTCCACTGTGCTTTCCTTGGAGGGCCAGAACAGAGGGAGCCTGGGAGGGGGGCTGGAATGGGGGGGGGGTTCCTCAAGGGCAGGGTCTTGGGTGCTTCTGTGCTTGCTTACTCAGATTGTGGATCACAGAATCAGAGAATTGTTGAATTGGATCCTGAGGGTCATCTGGTCCAACCCCCTGCAATGCAGGAATCTCAGCTCAAGCATCCCTGACAGATGGCCACCCAGCCTCTGCTTGAAAACCTCCATGGAAGGAGAGTCCCCCTCCCTGGGGAGACCGTTCCCCAGTTGAGCAGCCGCCAGCCCCCTCCTGGGGCAGCTCTCGGGTGCAAGAGCAGCCATACAGCAGGTCAGGTCAGGAGACAAAGGACCCCAGACTGGCCTCACAAACAGGCCAGGGACCTCCTCTAGGTCTGCTGAAACAGCACTTGCGAGGGGAAATCAGTGGTGGGGCAGGAAATAGAAAAGGTTCCCCCAAGCCTGCTGCCTTGACAGTGCCAGCCCTTTCCCCAGAACCTCTTCCTACCATACCACCTTCAGAAACACACAAATGCATACCATAACAACTAACAAAACAAGAGCTCCCTCTCTCTCACACACACACTTTAAAAGACCACAGATTGTGTAATCAACCCAAGGCCTGCTTGAAGAGGGACGTTTCCGCCTGGTGCCCAAAGGTGTCTTGTGAAGGCGCCGGGCGAGCCTCCTGCAAATGGGGAGCCACCGCAGAAAAGGACCTGCTCTTGTCTTGCCACCCCCTTGATCTCTCGCGGAGGAGACACACAAAGAAGGGCCTTGGATGGGGAACGCAGAGTCCAAGGGAGCCTCAAGGGCCAGCCAAGGATCCAGGAGGACCCTAAGCTATGTCCCCACTCCTCCCGAGGGACCCCATCAAGAGCAGGCCGTGTCCCAGCTGCCTGCCCTCGGGGACCTCAGTCTTGTCTGGATGGAGCTTCCCTGCTTGGTTCTCATCCAGTCTGTTCTTGAGTCCAGCACAACCCCTGCCTCACCTTCAGGTGGCAGGGAGAAGATAAAAAGGTCAAGGACCCAGTCAAAGGCAACGATCTCGTTTTCAGGCCAGGGAGGAGATACTGCAAAACACTGATCTGTCTGCAGTGGGGTGGGGGCAGCAGAGAAACAGCAACCCCAGGTTCCTCCCCCACCCTGTGGGCCTGATGACCAGTGGCCTGTTTGGGGGCGTAGCACTTCCAAGCAAGGGCCTCTCCTGGGCAGCTTCCACAGGAGGGAATTGGATCCTTGAGACATGTTGGGCTTTATAGATGAAAGCCAGCCCTTTGGGTTGCGCCCAGAGCTGTTCTAGCAAGACCCATGTGCTCCCTCTAACCGGTCCTGGTCAGCAATCTGGCTGCAGCAGTTTGGGCCAACGAGATTTTCTGAGCTCTGGCAGGAGGGCACCCAGCAAAGCTGAAAGGCGGGAGATTTCAGGCCACTGTGGGATTTGCTGCCACAAGATGCAGCGGCGATCACCAGTGCCGTTGTTTTTAAAGCAGCACCAAGTAGGTACTTCAAGGACTCCGGATTCCATGTGCCCTTGGGGCGCACACACACATGTTCATTTGCAATGTTTGGGTCTTTTCAGTCGTTAGGAAAATTCGGAGGGTTCCTTCCTTGGAGCAGACAGCCAAAAACCTCTAAGGAAAGAGGAGTCAGGTACACAGGGTAGGCTGAACAGAGATTTATTCATCATTAAGACAGCGCTGAATGGTCAACCACAAGGCGGTTGCCACAATCATGGTCTGACCACAGTACATGCCCTCAGGCTTTTATATGCTACTCCTCTATCAGGTAAATACATGCAATTATTGCGCCCATATCATTTTTGCAATATTATTGGCTAAAGCAATGCGTAAGCAGCTCACGGACACACTACCTGGCCTTCCAATTGGGCACACCATATTTGGAATTGTTTTCTGCTTAGAAACTCCTGTTACCTTATTAAGGTGTCATCCTCAAATCATTCCTTTTCAGCAGGTTTGGGCTTGTTACCATTCTGACTCCTAAGCATAGGCAGTAATTTCAGTTTTAACTACTTCTATATACGTATTCTATATACGATATTCTGATCAAATTTGCAGATGACACCAAACTGGGAGGGGTGGCTAACACCCCAGAGGACAGGATCACACTTCAAAACGACCTCTGATGGTGTTTCCTGCTTGGCAGGGGGTTGGAGAAGAGGAGGTTAAGGGGTGATATGATAGCCATGTTCAAATATATAAAAGGACCTCCTTCTTTGGAGTTGGAAGAGACCCCAAGGGCCATCGAGTCCAACCCCCTGCCAAGCAGGAAACACCATCAGAGCACTCCTGACATATGGTTGTCAAGCCTCTGCTTAAAGACCTCCAAAGAAGGAGACTCCACCACACTCCTTGGCAGCAAATTCCACTGTCGAACAGCTCTTACTGTCAGGAAGTTCTTCCTAATGTTTAGGTGGAATCTTCTTTCTTGTAGTTTGGATCCATTGCTCCGTGTCCGCTTCTCTGGAGCAGCAGAAAACCACCTTTCTCCCTCCTCTATATGACATCCTTTTATATATTTGAACATGGCTATCATATCACCCCTTAACCTCCTCTTCTCCAGGCTAAACATGCCCAGCTCCCTTAGCCGTTCCTCATAAGGCATCGTTTCCAGGCCTTTGACCATTTTGGTTGCCCTCCTCTGGACACATTCCAGTTTGTCAGTGTCCTTCTTGAATTGTGGTGCCCAGAACTGGACACAGTACTCCAGGTGAGGTCTGACCAGAGCAGAATACAGTGGCACTATTACCTCCCTTGATCTAGATGCTATACTCCTATTGATGCAGCCCAGAATTGCATTAGCTTTTTTAGCTGCCGCGTCACACTGTTGGCTCATGTCAAGTTTGTGGTCAAGCCTGGAGATGACCGTCGCATGGATCACTGGCAAGGTCGGGGCGGGAAAGGTAAGGGACTAACTGCTTGATGCGGCAAAGGTGGAAAAATGTCGCCTTGGCTGTTGCTGTAACTTGCGCCTCCATGGAAAGGGAGGGTCAAGGATTACACCCAAACTCTTAACGGAAGGCAATGGCACAAATTGGGCCCCCGCAAGAGAAGGGAGTTGGTCCCTCATCCCCATGCCATCCCGACCTAGCCATAGGACCTCTGTCTTCGAAGGATTTAGTTTCAATTGGCTCCCACGAAACCATCCAGCCACAGCTTCCAAGCATCTGGTCAGTGTGTTCGGGGCCGAGTCGGTGTGGCCATCCATCAGCAGATAGAGCTGAGTGTCATCAGCATATTGGTGACAGCCCAGCCCAAAGCTCCGGATAATCTGGGCAAGGGGGTGCATAAGGATGTTAAAAAGCATCGGGGGAGAGAATTGCGCCCTGCGGCACTCCACACACCAAGGAATGGCGCGATGACATTTCCCTCCCTAGTGCCACCCTCTGTCCCCGACCAGAGATAAAAGAGCACAGCCAGTTACGGGCTATGCCCTGTATCCCCATGTCTGCGAGGCGGTGGTCCAGAAGATCATGATTGACCATGTCAAAGGCTGCTGACAAATCTAAAAGGATCAGCAGTTCTGACCCGCCTCGATCCAGTTGTCTACGGAGATCATCTGTTAGGGCAACCAGAGCCGTCTCTGTTTTTATAACATTATACACATATTTCTAACACAGTTTAGTAAAAAGGCAAATGACATAATGACATGGTAAACATAATGGATGAAGAAAATGGATAGAGAAAAGTTTCTCTCTCTCCTGTATCGTAAGACACCCCATGAAGCTGAACAATGCAAGATTCAGAATCTAATAAAAAAGGACTTATTGGTTAATCTATGGAACTCCCTCCCAAAGGAGAGGGGAGGCTTGCTCTTGTGCTCGGATCCTGTCTGCAGGCGTGCCCCTCTGGCCTGATCCAGCTGCTGCAGGTTCTCCTGGTGCCCTTAGGCAACAATAACTATTTATACCCCGCACTCTGGGTGGCTCCCAATAAAATATTAAAAACACGATAAAACATCAGTCATTAAAAACTTCCCCCAACAGGGCTGCCTTCAGGTGTCTTCTAAAAGTCAGGTAGTTGTTTATTTCCTTGACGTCTGATGGGAAGGCGTTCCACAGGGCGGGCGCCACCACTGAGAAGGCCCTCTGCCTGGTTCCCTGTAACCTCACTTCTTGCAGGGAGGGAACCGCCAGAAGGCCCTCGGCGCTGGATCTCAGTGTCCGGGCTGAACGATGGAGGTGGAAACGCTCCTTCAGGGATCCTGGGCGAAGGCTGCTTAGGGTTTAGGTTCAACATATGAGCATCAGGAGGGTACCCAAAGGTCCCTTCTCTCCAGGGCAGAACGGCCAAACAGAAACTCCCCAGGGGAACCTTCTCCTGTGTCTCCACCTGTTGAACTTCTGCCTGTCGAGAGGCTGCTCTTTCTCCTTGGGCGAGAGTGTTCTGGGCCAGGCTGCCCACAGACAGAGATGATGATGATAATAATAATAAAATGTGACTTCTGCCCCGCCCACCTGGCTGGGTTTCCGCAGCCACTCTGGGCGGCTTCCAAGAAAAGATTAAAAAGACACCAAACCACCCGGCCTTGAAGCCTTCCCTAATCCAGGCCTCCGCTTTGGCCCAAGCCTGGCCCTCCGGCTCCCCCTGGAAACTCCGCCAAGCTAGCAGCCCTTCCCGCCTTTGTCGTCTCGCCCGGCCCCCTCCGCTGCCGTACAACATGATGGCTGCCTCCACGAAGCGGGAAGAACACAGAGCATGCGCAGAGGCCCGGAAGCGGCGCCGAGGGAACGAGCAGGAAGCTCGAGAGAAAGAGGGCGCGGGGCGCATGCGCGAGCACCTCAGAGCCAAGGACTTCATTCCCGCCGAATGGAGGGACCTGACCGGCCGGGGCTTCCTTCCCGCGCTCCTCGGGGCCGCGGGGAGCGGAGGGCGAGGGGGCCTCTCCCCCGAAGGCAAGGCGGGAAGGGGCCGGGGCGGGGCCTGCCGAAGCCAACGGCTCCCTCGGATTCAAATCGCGGGCGGGTGGCGGCGGTCACGTGGCCGGAAGAGGCGACGCCGTACGGCAAGGTGGCGGCGCCCCGAGGCCCCGGCGAGGCCTCCCGGTCGGGGCGGGAAGGCCAGAGGGGGGGGCCCCGCGGAGACGCGGGCGAAGCGCCCGACGCTCGGCCGCAGCCGGGCCGCCAAGCGCCGCCGAGGGAGCGGGGAAAGCCGGCTCCGCGCCGTACGGCAAGATGGCGGGAAAGGCGGGGACTTCCGGTCCTGCGCAGTGGGCCGGGAGGAAGGGAGGCATTTCTTCTTGGCTGGCCGCGGAGGAGGCACGGGAAACGAAAGCGAAGCCGGAGGGCGGCGGGTCGGGGAGGCCTCGGGGCCGGGCCTGGGGCCTTGGTTCTTGGGCCAGGTGGGCGGGGGAGAAGCGATGAGATCCCTGCTCTTGGGGGGAGGGGGAGGGGAGGCTCTGGGGGCCCCGTGGGGTGGGGGAGGGGAGACCCCCCCCCCATGGTGTGGGGAATGACTTCCTCTTTGCTCCCCGCAGGTGAGGCCCGAGGGTGCTCTGCCTGGCCCCCCGCTCCGACCCCCCACCTGCCGGCGCCGCCATGGCCTCCCCCAGTGGCAGCATCATCATCCTGGATGAAGACGAGGAGCCCCCCAGCAGGGAAGCCCCCCTTGCGCCTCAGGGCCGAGCGGGGCAGAAAGCCCCAGGGAAGGACCCCGCCAGCCTCAAGGCCGAGAACGAGCGGCTCTTTGCCGAGGTGAGTTCTGGAGGCCCACGCAGGTGCTTCCTTCCCAGTCCAAAGGGGAATGTGGGGACCCCGAGACCCTCTTCTCCGCCTGGGGATGGAGCAGGGGGGGCTTCTGGTCCCCCCCCACCCCCGGCTGGGCTTCCTTCTCCAAGTCCTTTCTCGGCTGGGCTTAGTGACTCAGAGCTGCTTTTTGGTGGGGAGGGTGCCATGCCCTGGGCGGTGGGATGGGGGGGGTGGCCTTTCCTCTTCCGCCAGGAGTTGGGGAGCTGGTCTGCCTGGGCTCCTGACGGTGGTCCACCTGAAGCCGCAGGGGATGTGCGTCTGCAGGTTCGCATTCCAGCCTCAGGCATTCCCAGGGTGGTCATTGCTAGCCATGTGGCAGGTGTCACAGAACGCCTCTTCCGCATTTGTCAGAAACTGGTCTTATAGCGGCGGCTCTGGAATTCCCTGTCTGTTGATGTCAGGAGTGGTGTGTTTGCTGTGCTCTTTTTGGCTCCTGCTCAAAAAATTTCTGTGCAGGTGAACCTGCCCAGACATTTAGAAATGCGTTGTTGTTATTATTATTATTAACAAATTTTGTTGCCCAAAGGTGCCTAGATGTTTCGTTGTGGCGACTGTGACCTAGGTTTAAGGTGGCATTTGGGGATTTGCTCATATTCTGTATATGAGCTGTTAACACTGGCAAGGCCTCAGCGGGCAGCTCTCCAAAGCTTCTCCCCTCTCTGGGCCTAGAGCATGAGTTGGCAAACCAAGGTTTGTGGGCCGGATCAGGCCCAATTGCCTTCGAGATCCAGCCTGCGGACAGACCAGGAATCCAGGCAGCCGGCATAGCATGCACACGATGTTTTTTTGTGACTCATCCAGGCTTGGGGGTCAAAAGTGAGGTGGGCGGCTGCTTGAAACAAGCCCCTTTTCTGTCCATCGTGCGCGCGTGCGCTGCAATCTTTTCTTCCAGGGTGGGGAAGAGGGAAAAGGATTCAAGAATGGCGCGCTTACCTCAGCCCCCCACCCTGCCTTATGAGAGAAATAACAACTGTCAATGCGTAAAATGCAAAGGAAGCGGTGTGGGTGTGTGAGGGAACACCCCACCCCCCCACCCCCCCCCCACCCCCGCAAATCACATTTGGGTAACATTGGGGTTGGTCCAAATAAGAGTTTTTGCCAAAAATGCGGGTCAGAATCATGGCAACATATCGTCCGGCCCCCCACAAGGTCTGAGGGACAGTGGACTGGCCCCCTGCTGAAAAAGTTTGCTGACCCTGGCCTAGAGCCCAGCATCCCAAAGTCTGCAATTAAGCAGAGTGTGAAAGGGAGCCAATCAGCATATAGGTAAAAAGGTAAAGGCCCCAGGACGGTGAAGTTCAGTCCAAAGCGACTCTGGGGTGCAGCGTTCATCTCACTTTCAGCCAAGGGAGCCGGCGTTGGTCCACAGACAGCTTTCCGGGTCAGGTGGCCAGCAGGACGATACCACTTCTGGGGGCTGATTCTGGGGAAATGAAACCAGGTGCCTCCTCTGCCAAAAAGGTTCTGGGGGCACAGGGCAGGAAGGTAGCGGACTCTCCTTCCTTGGAGGTTTTTAAGCAGGGGTTGGGCAGCCGTCTGCCCTGGATGCTGGAGCTGAGATTCCTGCATTGCAGGGGGCTGGACTAGATGACCTTTCTGTGACTTGGAAGCTGCCCCCCCCCCCGGTGTCTTGTTGTCAGGGGCTCGGGAGCAGAGGCGCAGGGGAGAGAGGAAATGGAGAGCGAAGGGGAAGAATCTGAGGGCAGCGGAGGAGAGAATGACAGTGACCCGAGAGATTCCATGAGCCTCTCCAGTGAATCAGAAGATTCCCAGAAGGGGGCGCCGATGGCCAGGGCAAGGGGGGTCCCAGGGGGGACACACCAGAAGCAGGGGGCCAGCGGAGACTCCCAAAGCAGAACTGGAAATCAGGACCAGCTTCCCCACCGGAGCGTAGTGGGGGGGAAGAGCCCCATAGGTCAGAGTCAGCGTCTCCTCCGGCAAGCAGGGAGGAGGAGTCAGGCCCAGCTAGCGTCCCCGAAGAGGGAAGCAGCGACAGGAGCAGTATAACGGTCAGAAGGAAGGTGGCCGGCTGGGCGCGTGCGCCAAGTTCAAATGTACAGGCGCGCGGGACAGCAGAAAGCCCGGATTGGGAACCAGGTCCTAAAGCCCGCCGGAGGGAGGGGGAAGACTCGGGGGAGTCAGCGTCAGAAGAGTCTAGAAAGGGGAAAACCCCGGCGGACAGGCGGACCCAGAGGAAAAGGGAGCAGAGGAAGAGGTGGAGCAAGGCTAGGGTCTTAAACTGGTGTCTGGGGGGAGGAGACTCAGACGGAGCTTCGACGGTCTAGGGTTTCAGACGTAGGGCTGCGCACCACGGCTGTCAAACCAACAATGAACTTCAATAAAGACTTCTGTATATAAAGAGGAACTGGCGTTGGTCCTTTGTGAGCTGGGACCAGGGGCAGCTCTGACACTTGCGTTCAGGTTGGGAGCGACCTTTGGCTGGCAGAGGGTGGATGCGCCACGGACAAGGCCTCCTCCGTTGTGCAGTCCCTCCGCCTTCTCTCAAAGCCACGCTGGAAGTCCTCCAGGGGCGTTGCAGCCTCCTCTGTGCAGGGCCTGTCAAAAGGCTGCCGCTCCCTGGCAGGCTCCGTCCACAATGCGTTTGGTTTCCTTCTCTTCCAACGTGCCTGAGACCTCGCCTGAAGATCACAAAACTCGGGCAGCTTTGTAGGAGGGAGTACGGGTGGCCTTGCCTGCCTCCTGTGGGAGGGAGTTCCACAGTTGAACAATGTGCTGCACAGATAAGTCCTTTCTTTGATCTGCCCCGAATCTCCCGACATCCGGCTTCCTTGGAGCTCGAGTTCGAGTGTTGAGAGAGAGAGAGAGAAGAAACGTTTTCTCTCCCTGCTTCCTCCATCAGGCTGCCTTTTCTGCTACCAGAAAGCCCCAGGCACAGGAGAGGGTTGCCTTTCAAAATGGCCCCTCTCTTGGCCAGTTCCAGGGGGCCCCTCCAGGTTTCTAGTCCCTGGCAGGGACTCCCGTGGGTGCAGACTTCGGTTGTTGGGTGGGTGGGCTCCCTGTGCCCCTGACCCTCTCCTCTCCTTTCTCCGCAGTTTGTGGCCTTCTGCTCCTTGCACACGGCCGACCACCCGGAGGTGATCCCCTACCTGACGGGGCGGCACCAGAAGGCAGCGCCCGCCTTCCTCTCCTCGGTGGAGTTCCGCAACGTCCTGGGCCGCTGCCTGGCGCGGGTGCAGGCGCGCAGCACCAAGGTCTACGTCTACATCAACGAGCTCTGCACCGTCTTCCGGGCCCACAGCCAGAAGAGGAAGCCGCCCCTGCCGGCTCCAGAGCCAGAGGCCCCCGGGCCCAGCGCCGCCCCTGCCAGCCCCGCGAATGCTCCGGGCCCCGCTGCCAAGGCTCCGGGCGAGGGCTCCAAGCGGCAGATCCGCTACCTGGAGGACCTGCTGCGGCTCCACGAGGTGGAGATCCGGAAGCTGCAGGAGCGGGAGCTGGACCTGGAGGAGCTGGACAGCGAGGACTCGACGTACCTGCAGGAGAGCCGGCTGAAGCGGCGCATGGTGCGCATCTTCCAGCGCCTCTGCCAGCTGAAGGACTGCAGCAGCCTGACGGGGCGCGTCATCGAGCAGCGCATCCCCTACCGCGGCACCCGCTACCCGGAGGTCAACCGGCGCATCGAGCGCCTCATCAACCGCCCCGAGGCCTTTCCCGACTACGCCGACATCCTCAAGGCCGTGCAGAAGGCCAGCACCCACCACGGCCTGGGCCTGCCCAAGCGCCAGATGGAGAGCATGGCGGCCGAGGCCTTCCGCGAGGTGGGCAACCGCCTCCAGGAGCGCCGCCACCTCGACCTCGTCTACAACTTCGGCAGCCACCTCACCGACCAGTACCGGCCCAGTGAGCGCCCGGGGGCACTGGCGGGAGGTGGGGGGGTGCAGGGTGCACAACAGGCCGGCCGCCATGTTCCCCGGCCTGTTTGAACACACACAGGTGCCTCAGTTCAGACAAAGGCACACGTAATAAAAATAGCGGGGAAATGGAAATTCCCCTCCGAGGAGGCCGGGGGGGGGGGGAGTTGGCCATCATTCCCGTAGGGCTTTAAAGATGTTTCAAAGTTCAGAAACATGCACACACCATGGAAATAGTGGGAATTGTTGAAAATTTCCCTCAGAGGAAGCCATTCTGAGGGAAACTGCCATCGAATGCACAAACGAAACAAGTGGCGGGAGATCTTGGCGGTTCCCTCAGAGGAGGCCATTTTGAGGGGGGAGTGCGGGACTTCTGCCCACGGCCATCCCATCGCCTTTCTGGTTAAAAGCCGGGTGCACGGACCCATTGTGGCACCTGAGCCTATTTCAGATTGTCCGACTCTTACAAAGCTCCAGACCGGGCAGGGGCTCGGGGGGTTCTTGGCACTGTGGAGCTTTGCGGGACCCGGGGGTCATCCATCCCAACCCGCTGCAACGCCCGGCCCATCTCTTCCCCTGCAGATTCGGACCCGGCCTTGTCGGACCCTGAGCTGGCCCGGCGCCTGCGCCAGAACCGGGAGAAGGCCCTGCAGCGCCTGGAGGAGGTGACCTCCCAGTTTGCGCAGCTGCAGGACAGGAGCGAGGACGAGGGGCAGCGGCGCCGGAGGGAATCGCGGGGCGGCAGCGCTGGCAGAGACGGGCCCAGCGATGCCCCTGGGCGCCAGCAGGGGGAGCCAGCCTCTCCCCAGGAGGTGAGGGGGCTTGGCGCGGAAAAGATGGTGCCCCTCACGGCAGGCTGGGCTTCCGGCAGAGGGGGCTCTTTTTGGGCGGGGGCCTTTCCCCACCTGCCTCCTTTGAAAGGACCCCCTGGGTTCAAGGTCCTCAACGTTGATTCACAAAGGCCTGCGCCTGAACCCTTCCAGCCCATCTGGGCCCACCTGCAAGAGCATCACTGGCCATTCCCTCAGTCAGCCAGACAACACTCGGAAGCGGAGCCTTTTATGTCGATCAACAAAGAATAATTATAATAATAAAGTGTTGATGGCCCAGCCCTGTGGAACTCCCTGCCCCTGGAGATTCAGCAGGCATCTTCCAGCCATCCTTCAAAGGCTGGCCGAGAGCCTCTGTATTCCACCGGGAAATTAAGGATACCAGTTTCCTGCAATAGATTTGTGACTGTAACACTCCCCCCCCCCCATGTAATGTTCATTGAGTTTCCAAATTTTTACAAGCTAACTTCAGGTTATATAGAGAGATTGTTTTGCGTATTGACTTCCCAGCACCTAGTCTTTTTATTCAAACTCTTTTCTACTGCATTATATTTCAATTTCTCGATCTATTACCAACCTCTCTCTAGTACAGTTCCTTTACCGTTTTTCTTCTGCTAGCCCTACCTCAAATCCTGCCTGTGATTTCATTTGTTTGCAGTGCTTTTCCAGACATTAAAAAAGGGCCTCCATTCTGCTACAAAAAGTTAATTATCTTTTTCTCTTAATATTGCTGCCAGTAGCTCTTCTCCATGATCAGGCATCACACGGAGATCCCCGACGGCTCTGATATTTTCTTTATGCCCATGCATGCTTAACGTAGTAAATGAATAAATGCATTTTTTGTGCATTGCAGGGGGGTAGACTAGATGGCCCCTGGGGTCCCTCCTGTGAGGGTGGATCCAGGTGTGGGCAGGGAGGGGCTGTTTGGGGGCTTGCTTCCTGAGGGGGGGGCCTGGGCAGCTGCTGCTGCTTTGAGACCCCTCTCCTTAGAGGGGAAGGGTCTCTCTGGGGCGGTTTGCTCTGGGCACCGTTCTGGGATCTTGAGGGGGCGCAGCGCTTTCTGGGGGGCGGGTCTGTCCATCCCTGGCATTGTCAGGATCAGAGGGTGACCCTCGTTGTCTCTCTTCCCTAGGGCAGCCCCGGCCGGAGCGTGGCCAGTGCAGGGGCGGAGGAGGAAGAGGAGGACGAGGAAGAAGAGGAGGAGGAGGAAGAGTCTTCGTCAGAGTCGGACATAGAAGCCGAGCTGCAGAAGAGCCTGGAGGAGGAGGAGGAGGAGGAGGAGGAAGGGGCTGCCCCAGGTAGGCTGGGGGCTGGGGTGGCATCAGAAGGGACCCCCCACTTTCTGAAGGAGTCTGTCCCTCCTTTGGAAGGGGGTGGCTCCTCCTCCTGCGGAGGTTTCTAAGCAGAGGCTGGGAGGCCGTCTGTCACGGGACTCGAACCCGCCACCCTAAGAGTCTCAGGCTCTCTCGGCTGTGCGGATGCCTTGGCTGAGTTTCATGACCCTGGGGGCCCAGCCAGAGGGGCCTTTTGTGGTGGGGGTCCTGCCATTTCACACACAAGCAGAAAGAGAAAAAACAAAGGAGCGCAAGGTCCGGAATCGAGCTACGCATGCTCTTACGCCGCCCACCCAGTCCGTCCCTGCGCTAAACCGGCATGGCGCGCAGGGACTGACTTCTGCGACGCTGGCACGGCTTTGGATTGGCAGCAGGAAGCTCCTGCAGCTATTATGAAGCCGTGGACGTCTCTGGGTGACATCTCCCTCCTTCCTGCTGAGGCCAAGAGCAGAGCGGGAGGAGGAAGCGGTGGCGGGGAGGCTGCCTCTGCCGCCCAGGCCAGCTGCATGGGCTCTGCGCCCCGTGGAAGCTGGCCGAGGCAGAGGACGACAACGAGGCGGCGGCATGAGGTTGGCTGTTTGTGGGATGGTGAAGGGGCAGCTGAATGCATGTCGTGTGATCAACAAATGTGAAGTGATGTCAGGGCTGCCTTCAGATGTCTTCTAAAAGTCAGGTAGTTGTTTATTTCCTTGACATCTGCTGGGAGGGTGTTCCACAGGGCGGGTGCCACCACCGAGAAAGCCCTCTGCCTGGTTCCCTGTAACTTGGCTTCTCGCAGGGAGGGAACTGCCAGAAGGCCCTCAGCACTGGACCTCAGTGTCCGGTCTGGACGATGAGGGTGGAAATGCTCCTTCAGGTATACTGTGCCAAGGCTGTTTTCTGGCTTTAAAGGTCAGCACCAACAATTGAAACATACTGGAAGCCAGTATAGGTCTTTCAGGACCGGTGTTATATGGTCTCGGCGGCCGCTCCCAGTCATCAGTCTAGCTGCCGCATTCTGGATTAGTTGTAGTTTCCGGGTCACCTTCAAAGGTAGCCCCACATACAGTAGAGCAGGAGATAACCAGAGCATGCACCACTCTGGCAAGACAGTCCGCGGGCAGGTAGGGTCACATCCTGCGTACCAGATGGACCTGGCAGACAGCTGCCTTGGACACAGAATTAACCTGTGCCTCCATGGACAGCTGTGAGTCCAGAATGACTCCCAGGCTGTGCACCTGGTCCCCATTCAGGACCAGGGAGTCCCCCACACCTGTCCACCCCCTGCCACCCCAAACAGTACTTCTGTATTTTGTTCACATTTTGTAGCGAGGGCGGGAAAATGGTATTAAATTGAATTAATTTGGTTTGATTTGTAGTAATTTGGTAAATCAATAAAAATAATTGGCCAAATGATAAATTAAAACAACATAACCCTGCTGTCCCTCCCAGATGATGACCCCCGCGTCCAGGAAGTGGAGGCCGACCAGCACATGGACTTGGAGGCCCCTGAGCTGGTGCTGTCCTCCTCGGAGGAAGAGCCGGACGAAGAGGACGAGGAAGAGCACAACCCGGAGGGGCGCCAAGGAGAGGAACGTGGACAGCGCGTGGGGCAGGCCCCTGCAGACCCCCCTCCTGCCATGGGCACCTCCCCCTCCCAGCAGTTCCTCCTGGAGATTGAGGAGGCCCTGACACTGGAGGCGGGCGAGACGCCGCCCCCCACCCCCTCCCCCCCGCACCAGACCCAGGGGGGCAGGGGGGCCTCGCCCGTCTTCCGGTCACGCCAGAAGCCGCCCCATCCCCAGAGACCCCCGGCCAAGCGCGGCCAAGCTCAGGACAACGAGGGGCCCCTGCGTGGGGTGAACGGGCAGCCCCCCAGCAAGCGGAGCAGGCAGGAGTCCAACAGGTGAGCGGAGGGGCAGGGAGGTGGTAAGGGGGAGAGGAGACTCCATGGGAAGGGGGGGGCAAGCGGGGGGGGGGCTAGAGGGCCCTTGGCTGTCCCTTCCAAGTGCAGTTCTGCGATTGCAAGGGGGCTGAGGGTTCCAGGCCGGCCCAGAAGGAATCTATAGGCCCTGCCCCGAACCTGCCTGGGTGCTGAGCCCTCAGAGGGAGAGCCTCTTTTAAGGAATGCTAACTTATACACTTTCCTTCATCCCAAGAGCACAGGGTGCTTGACAAGATAAAAGGCAAATGCAGAACATAATGACCAAAAGCACAATACCAGTCGCTGACCCACTTGCGCCCAAGGCCCGCTGGAAGAGGAATGTTTTTGCCTTTTCTTACTTCAATATGTCTGGCAAACACAGTAAATTGCAGAGATGTTTCATCTGCACATTTTTTAAAATTCCGCCTCTGGGTCTTTTCTGCAACTGCTCTCAGAGTGCACGATTGCCTGGCAAGAGAGGCTCCTTCCTTGCTGTCCCGCCAGAAGATTTATTATTATTATTATTATTATTATTATTATTATTATTATTATTATACACTGTCCTATACCCTGGGGTTTCAGGGCGTTTCACAGAATAAAATCAAAATATTGAACCACAAAATACATAAAATAAAAACAACCTAGCAAATCCCCCCTGCCAAAAGCCACCTTTTAAAAGGGAATAGGATCCTCACAACATTTAAAGTAAGACAATTAAGAAACCTGGACAGGAGCCACGTTTTATTACTATTGTTGTGGTTGTTATCACGGCCTTTGGGAACGCAGGTGCAAAGGCAGCCGGCCGCTAGTCTGCTGTCGGGGGAAGCCAGATACTGATTTCTGCTCTGAAATGTGCTCTGACTCTTGGTGTGATCTTTCAGCCTAGTCCAGAGGGAGCTGGACTCTCCTTCCTTGGCGGTTTTTAAGCAGAGCTTGGGATGAGCCAGGGGTTCTTTGGGCAAGTCCAGATCAAGTCCCAAATGGCGTTTCCCAAAGTTCTGCCCCAAAGCAGAGTAAGTTTCCTGCTGACTCTCGGCGTTGTCTTGGCCAGACACCGTTTGTGGGTCTTCCGTGGGGGTGGCCAGACCCTGAGATGTCCAGGCCCAGACCTGAGGCTGAAGGGCAGCCCCCTTCCCCAGGGATGTCGTGGAGTCCCTGAGAGCTGGTTGTAGCCTTCCCAAAGCAAGGAAGGATTGGACTCTGATTATTAAAATACACACAAGGCTTGACTAGCAAGATTCTGGGAGGAGGTGCCAATAATAATAATTCTCCTCTGTCCACCCCTCGGCCCAGGTCGTTTTATTCACAAAAGAACTTTTTACACAGTGTTCGTAAGAACCAATCAGATTTCCTCTGAGCATTTCAAAAAACCCCACGTGGGAACAAAGTTGAAGTTCAAACTACAAGGAAACTATTTCCTACTTGGGCATGCATAGTAAGGTAAAGGTAAAGGTACCCCTGCCCGTACGGGCCAGTCTTGACAGACTCTAGGGTTGTGCGCTCATTTCACTCTATAGGCCGGGAGCCAGCGCTGTCCACAGACACTTCCGGGTCACGTGGCCAGCGTGACAAGCTGCATCTGGCGAGCCAGCGCAGCACACGGAACGCCGTTTACCTTCCCGCTATAAAGCGGTCCCTATTTATCTACTTGCACTTAAGGGTGCTTTCGAACTGCTAGGTTGGCAGGCACTGGGACCGAGCGACGGGAGCGCACCCCGCCACGGGGATTCGAACCGCCGACCTTTCGATCGGCAAGTCCTAGGCGCTGAGGCTTTAACCCACAGCACCACCCGCGTCCCTGTAGCATGCATAGTAGTCCAGAGTAAATAAAATAGGAATAAAAGGAGGAATGCATTCAGCAAAACAGGAGAGACAGGATGGCAGCGTTTACCAGCTCCTTGTGAACTCTCTTCCTGGCTTTTAAGATCTATCTAAAGATTAAACTACATCAAAGTAGCCGACTATCTTTATGTACTGAGGATTCCTGAGGAAGCAACTGGCCTGTGTTTCTGAATGCTTAGGCGTGCCTGTCGGGTGTAGAGAAAGCAAATGGCCGAGGTGGAGAGGCCTGGGGGATTCGATCAGAAACGATTGCCAATGAATCAAACCCAGTCAACGCAATGCCTTCATCGCGGACACAATGGCTTGCTCCATATTTCATAATTCCTCCTAGCAATCCCACCTGACCCCCCCCCACTGGTCATGGAATCAGAGAAGGGTGGACTTGGAAGGGACCCTGAGGGTCATCTAGCCCCACCCCCTCAAGGGTCCCTGTCAGGGGGGCTCAGAGATGCTTGAGGGGCGATTCCTTCAGGGCAGGCGGAATGGGCTGGGTGACCCCTCGGGGTCCCTTCTCCAACTCTGCCAAAGGCTCTGAGCCGCCTCAGCCGGGGGGGGGGGAGTCAGGCTGTGCAAGCGCCCCGTCAATGTGTGTTTCTTCTTTGGCAGCTGCATTGAGGTGCCCAGCACTGGCTTGGAGGAGGAAGACGAGGACGGAGAGGGGCGCCTCAGCCCGGCCCCCTTGGCCGACTCCACCTGCGCCGACTCCCCAGGCCTGGGGCTGGTCAGCAGCTCCCAGGGCAGCCCCCAGCCGCAGAATCGGGGCCGCCTCCTTGCAGCCATCTGGAAGGTACTAAATGGGGGTGGGGTGTGGATTTGCCCCAGGCACAAGAGCCCCGGTCGGGAGCCCCAAATTGCCTCTTCCTTCCTCTCCCAGCACCAGCCCTGGGGGAGCTCAGCTCCCGCTTCTTCCCCTGGGACTCAGCGCCTGAGCAGAGCCTCCTGGATTGGGCCAGTGGCTGCTCCAGCCTCCCCTCCTCATAGTGGCCAAATACGCCTAGGTATCTCCTTTTCCATTCACCCAGCTGGTTGGCTGTGTCTGCCTCTTGTGTCAGGGAGTTCCACACGTCAACTGAGGAGGACCTTATTTTGCCCACCTCAAATCTTCCCATGTTGAGCTTCCTCAAACGCCCGTGAGTTCCAGCCGTGACGTGAGAGGAAGAAAAACTCCTCTCTTCACGCCAGAAGAGTTTTCCTAAACTTTGCCCCCCTCCTCCCAGCTGGTCTGCCTCAGGGAGGTCCCTGCTGAGCCGGGTGGGGCGGCCGGGGGCCTCTGGGGAGGGAGGGGGTGCAGGGCACCGGTTTCCTCCTCTTCTGACCCCCCTCTCTCCCCACCCCCGCAGGCCAGCGTGGCGACCCAGTGCGACCCGGAGGAGATCATCGTCCTGTCAGACTCGGATTAGCCCCCTCACCACAATCTGGCACAGACTTTGGGGGGCAGGGAGCAGAAGGACAGGTGGAAACCCCCCTAAAAAAAAATCTTGGCTTGCTGGAAGATGGTGACTCTGCCTTCATGGACTCACGGGGTGGGGGGGCTTCTGCGTGATGCATGAGGGGGGCAAAGGGCGGGGACTGCCGTGTTTGTATTCTTCTGGTTGCCATGGGGGGTGGGGGGTGTATTGGTGTTCTGTCCATTTGGGAGCTCATTTTGCAAAAAAAAACAAAAACGGGGGGAATTAAAAATAGGCAAATATTTTTCTGTAGGCTGCTGTGAGTGTGAGTTCTGTTAAAGGGAGACAGGGGTGGTTTGGGGAGAGCACATCTGGGGGGGGGGAGGTTTATTCCCTGTTTCTGTGCTTTCCATTGAGGGTTTTTTGTGTTTTTATATTTTGTTGGGAGCAGCCCAGAGTGGCTAGGACAACTCGTGTCAGATGGCTGGCCTAAATTAAAAAAATTATTTTTATTTTATTTTATACACACACACACACACATAAAATTGTTGCTATTATTTCTCCTCCCCCCCCCCCCAAGTGGGAGTGGGGAGTGGGTTTAGCCCCTTACTGTGGGTGATGAAAGGCACTTTATAATCCTGCTCTACTCCAGGGACTCAGAGGAACGGGAGACACACACAGTTTTACAATACTGGAAAAAGACACGGGGTGTTCCGGGTTTCCCCTGAAGGAATCCTTCAGCCCCCATGGCTCTCGAACCCACAA
This sequence comes from Podarcis muralis, assembly GCF_964188315.1. Classification (NCBI taxonomy): domain Eukaryota; kingdom Metazoa; phylum Chordata; class Lepidosauria; order Squamata; family Lacertidae; genus Podarcis; species Podarcis muralis. The sequence goes on along the minus strand of NC_135656.1, from coordinate 126,631,150 downwards.
TCCGGAGACCTGAGGTTACTGGCAAGGGGAGGCAGAGGGGCCTTCCAGACCCTTCTGGGGAGCCACCCCCAAGAAGGCCCTGCTGTGGGGTCCCTAGGGGGCAGTCCTTCGGCCCAGACCCCCTGCTCATTGCGGGGCCCAGAGGTGGTTGATGTGGCGGGAGATGCTCTTAGGGCTTTGGGGGCCAAGCCCAGGACGGAATTGGGGGGTTGGTATCCCCAAGGGCCATCTAGTCCAGTCAGACCCTCAGAAAGTGGATCCTCCCAGGAGAGGCGGGGCACACGACCCCTTCTTCTTGCCAGGATCCAGCCTCCGCTTCTTATGAATATCAACTATAACCTGCATAAACTCAAAATAAAGACAAAGATTTTTTTTTAATTTTTAGATTTTTTAAAAACTGTTTTCAAATTTCCTTTAAAATTCCTCGGAAAGATCCTTTTAAAAAATCATTTTTAAAAAAAACCATTGTCCTGTAGCACCTTAGAGACCAACGAAGTTTCTTCTGGGTATAAGTTTGTGTGTGCATGCACACTTCTTCAGGGACCAGAATTTTTATAAAAAATATTTCTATTTATTTCGACTATGTCAGACCACCAGAGCCGCCTACCTGAACCCAATTCCTCTGCCCTTTCTCTCGATCTTCTCCGCGGAGCCCCCGATCCCGCCTGGGCTCCGGCGCCGGGTTTTCGAGGCGTAGGCAAATGCGGCCCCGCCCTGCGCATGCGCCGCCCCGCCTCCCCTCGGCCGCCGCCGCCGCGAGCGCGCTTTGCGTCGGGCGTCCAATGCGCGCGCCTTAAAGGCGACGCGGGAGGCGGGCGCTGCGCCTGGAAGCCGAGCCGGAGGAAGAGGCCGCGGCGGCGAGCGAGAGAGCGAGCGCGGAGGGTGAGCGGAGGAGGAGGAGCGGGGCGGGGCGGCTCCTGAGCACGTGCAGAGGGCGGGCAGGCGGGGGGGCCAGACAAAGCGGCGGCGGCGGGGGGGGGGGCCTCCAGTCTACCTGCCCGCCCGCCGCTTTGGGGGGCTGCCCTCTCTCCCAAACGGGGCAGGGTCTGGGGAGGCGCCTGCTACGGAATCAGCTCGGGGGGGGGGGCGGGCGGGGCGGTGGTCCTGCTTTGAAAGGTGCCCAAGTTCAGATCCCAAGGCAGGATCTCCCAGTCCGATGAGGCTCGGCTGAGCGAGAATGCTTTTGGCAGGCACCTGCTAGATCTCAAGAGGCAGGGAGTTCCAAAGTGCAGTTGGAAGGGACCCCGGGGGTCACCCAGCCCCACCCCCTGCCAGGCCGTCCCGTAGGGGGATCAAAGCTGCAGCCCCTGGGCATGAAAGGATTGTGTTCTTACAAATGCAGGAAATGGGTCTTCTGCGGCTTGGAGGGGGGCATGTGGGTCAGGCAGGCTCTCAGGTGAACTGGTCCCAAGCTGTTCAGGGCTTTCTATGCTGGTAGCAACATTTTGAACTCTGCCCAGCAGCACGTTGGTGAGCAGGGCAGACCTCTGAGCACAAGTGTGCCGTCCTGGCCAGGCCTCCCTCCTGTCAGCAATCCTGCTGCAGCATCCGCCCCTAACTGCAGGGGAAGCCCCACGGAGAGCGCATTGCGGTAATCCAGCCCTGAAGTAGCCAGTGCATGAGCAGCTGTGGCCAGGCCTTCCTGCCCAGGAATGGTTGCTGCCTCCGCTGAACCGCTTGCAATTGCGCAGAGGCCCTCCTGGTCACAGGGGCTCCAGAAGTACCCAAGCTGGGAACCTGCTCCCTCAGCCCAGCCAGGCAGCTGAGCCATTTCTGGGAGCTCCTTGCCCACAGGATTCAAGCTCAGCTTGTTTTCCTCATCCGTTTAGCCACTACGTCCAAACAGTGGCCTCTCCCCACTCAGATGTTATGGAGAAAGAGAGCTGAGGGTCATCAGCGTACAGACGGCACCTCCTGGAACTTCTAGGCTGCAACAGCAGACGTCCAGTGTCCAGATCAAGGGAAGTCATAGTCTCTCTCTCTTCTGCCTTGGTCAGACCCCACCTGGAATACTGGGTCCGATTCTGGGCACCACAGTTTAAGGAGGATGTGGAGAAGCTGGAGCGGGAGCAGAGGAGGGCGACCAAGGGTCTGGAGACCAAGCCTTGTGAGGAACGGTTGAAGGAGCTGGGAATGTTTAGCCTGGAAAAGAGGAGACAGAGAGATACGATCTCAAGGGCTGTCACACGGAAGATGGAGCTACTTTGTTTTCTCCTGCTCTGGAGGGTAGGACTCGAACCAGTGGCTTCAAGTTACAAGAAAGAAGATTGCGACTGAACACAGCGGAAAACCTTTCAGACAGTAAGAGCTGTTTGGCAGGGGAACAGACTCCCCCCCCGAGATGGTGGGCTCCCCTTCCTTGGAGGTTTTTAAACAGAGTCCATCTGTCATGGATGTTTTAGTTCTGATTCCTGCATTGCAGGGGGCTGGACTAGATGACCCCTGGGGTCCCTTCTATGATAATAATAATAAAATTTTATTTATATCCCGCCCTCCCCAGCCGAAGCCAGGCTCAGAGCGGCTAACAACAATAAAAGTAACACAGTTTACCTAAAATCACAATCAATTAGTTAAAACTCATTCTAAAATCCATTCAAAATCAAATTCATGGCAACCATTGGGCTAGAGTTCTGTGAGGATTACCGAAGGAGAGAGGGGGTCAGACTGTGCCCTGACCAAAGGCCTGGTGGAACAGCTCTGTCTTGCAGGCCCTGCGGAAAGATGTCAAGTCCCGCAGGGCCCTGGTCTCTTGGGACAGCGCGTTCCACCTGATCGGGGCCTCATGCCTGCTGCCAGCAGCTTCATGTAGATGTTAAATAGACTGGAGATGATCTAGTTCCCAGCAGCATCCCAGAGCGCAGCCGCCACTGGCTCCCGGTGGAGTACAGGATCAGGTTTAAGGTGCTGGTTTTAACCTTTAAAGCCCTATACGGCCTAGGACCCTCGTACCTACCGGACCGCCTCTCCTGGTATGCCCCACAGAGGAACCTACGGTCTGCAAATAAAAACATCCTGAAGGTCCCAGGCCACAGAGAGGTTAGGCTGCCCTCAACTAGAGCCAGGGCTTTTTCGGCTGTGGCTCCGATCTGGTGGAACGCTCTGTCACAAGAGACCAGGGCCCTGCGGGACTTGACATCTTTCTGCAGGGCCTGCAAGTCGGAGCTGTTCCACCAGGCCTTGGGCCAAGGCACAGTCTGACCCCCTCCTCTGGCAATCTGCACAGAACTCTACCCAATGGCTGCCATCAATTTGATTTGAAGTAATTTTTTAATGAATTGATTTTAAAATGTTGTCTTATTTTATTGTTGTTAGCCGCTCTGAGCCTGGCTTCGGCTGGGGAGGGCAGGATATAAATAAAATTTTATTATTATTATTATTATTATTATTATTGTTGTTGTTGTTGTTTTGGGGTCCCCCAACAATCCCTCAGGGACTGCCTCAGGCAGCCAGATCAGGGGTGCTGCCAGGGGGGCAGTGGAGCAGCAGACCCCCCCCCCGTCTCTCTGGTGCAGCCTCAGGCCAGGCCCTCCAAGCCCATCACAAGGTCAAGGAGGGGGTGAGCAACACCCACCCCTCAGCCCCCTGGCACCAGAAACACAGGTGGGCACAGCTGGGTAAGGCCAGGCCCATGCAGGTGACTCCCCCAAGCAAGAAAACACCTGCTCACCCACAGTCGGATCCTGAACAAACAGGGTTTCATTGTGGACTGATCTGGCATTCAGAACTCAGCAGATTTGCTACCGGTCACTTCTGGGGGGGGGGGGTGAGAGGCCTGGGACAAGGAACGGAGACCAAACCCAAAGGCTTTTGCCCCCAAAGTTGGTCAGCCCCCTCCCTCTCCTGCCCTCCAACACTGGGATTTGGGCGGCATCTCAACTGCCCCCCTCCTGCCCCCCCAGAAGCATCAGCGCAGCACCCCTTTGAAGCCTGCGATCCTCTGATTCTCTGTTTGCAACGCCCCGTCTCTGCAGAACCGTTTTCATTCCATTTCCTTTTTAATTTGCACGCTGCCTTTCCATGTTCTTATGCGCAAGGCGGTTTGTGAGCGGGAGAAACGGCAAAAGATACAGCAAAGGTCACAAGCCTTACGACAATCGGATCCAGTGCAAAAAAAGGTCCTTCTAAAAACATAACTTTACCTATAGCAAATAAACTAATAATCAGTAGCCCATTAGAATTTAATAATACACAATAAAATAATCACCAAAATATAATCAATAAAAAGAACAACAAGTCACAATTCACACAATTACACAAAACTGTGTAAAAGGATCAAAACAGTGACCTGACCCCAAGGGAGTGGGTTAACAGTGGTGTTACCCAGGACGCAGACCCCTTCTTTAGTTAATTTAATGAAATGTACATCCCAATTGCTTGTTTAAAAAGCAGCAGCACCTCCTCCTCTTATAAGAGGTTTAGAAAATCTAGAACTGTATTGTGAGGTTGGAAGAGGCCCCAAGGGGTCGTGTGGTCCAGCGCCCTGCAATGCAAGAATCACAGCTGAAGCACATGTGCCCCTGATCTTGGAATTGCTGGGTTAAAGCCAGGTATTTGAAATGGACAGCAGCTAAGAAGAAATGAAAGTCGTGTGGCTTCTGCCTGTCTGGATGGGTGAAATATACTCGGAGTCAAGGGTGGATTTCATTCTCTTTATTCAGCTCATAGTAGTGAGGAATGAAAGTTTCCCCAAAATATCTGCTTTATATACATTATTTACACAATGGGCCGCATGTGATTGACTAATTCCAGGATTCTCCTGTAGGCCAATCAGGTCGCGGATTCACTTCCACCTGGAGCAGGATTGGGTGGCTCCTGCAGACCAATCAGACTGCTGCATTGTTCTAGGACCAATCAGACTGCTGCATTCTGAATCCTATTGTTCTAGGACCAATCAGACTGCTGCCTTCTGGATCCTATTGTTCTAGGACCAATCAGACTGCTGCATTCTGAATCCTGTTGTTCTAGGACCAATCAGACTGCTGCATTCTGAATCCTATTGTTCTAGGCCCAATCAGATTGCTGCATTTTGGATCCTATTCAACTCAGTACATAACACCGGGCTTGCTTAAATAACTGTTTTCTAAGGAGGCCACAGAAAGACCCCAGCAATGTCAGCAGGCAGGGAGTTCCACAGGCCTTGGATCTGTCATGAATACTTTGAGAAGCGGGTTCAAAGTTCCCACCCCCTTTGGTGGTTTTATCTGAATAGAATAGGTGTAGCGGCTGGGAAAATGAAGAGCTCCGGGTGGCCTCAGAGCCAAGGGCTTCTCTCTTGCCAGCGAAATGAATCACCGGCTCTCGTGCCAAGAGTCTGAGGAGCCTCCTGCCAGCCCAGGGAGTTATAAAAGTCAAGCAGCTCTGGTTCCGCTGCACTTGCATAAAAGAATGTTATATCACAATCCGTGCAATAAAATAATGTTATATCACAATTGCACGTGCAAGTGGAAACAAGCGCCATGGACGGGGGGGGGGGTCTTACTTCTGAGTAAATTCATGCCAGGCACTTTCTGTGGGGCTTCCCTCGCGGCGGATCCGGAAGCTGCATTTGGGGAGGATGCTGCAGTGCAATTGCTGACGGGAGTGAGGCCATGGAGGCCTTTGCTCCTCGGAGATCAGAGCCATTTGGGACCAATCTACCTACAAGATCCTGACCCTTGGGGGGTCCCTTCCAACTCTATGATTCTGTGATCGCCTCACCCCACATAATACTCAACCTTTTAGAGTGGCATCAGCTACCCTTTGGAACTCCCTGCCTGTTGACCTCAGTCTCACAGGAAAATATTTCAGATCCTTCTCTGGGTGACATTTGGCTTTCCTCCTATTTATTTACCTACTTTATTCATAGAGCTGCCCCATAGCAGAAGAATTCTAGGAAACCGGGGTGTGTGGGTGTGTGTGTGGTGCTGAGAGCGTCAGACTCAGGAGATCCGGGTTCAGATCCCCACTCAGACTCCCCGGAGGACCTTGGAGTTGGTCGCAGCCTCTTTGCCTACCTCACAGGGTCGTTGTAGGGAGTAACTGGATAATATGTTTTCATAAATGCAACAAAATAAGCTCTTCTATTGGCTGCTTCAGAAAGCTGGGGGGGGGCAGCCAGAGGGAGAAGTCGCTTGCCAACGTGGCACCCAGAGATCTCTACGGGGGGCGGTGGAACCCGTGCCAGTCGCAAGACGCAGCTGGCAAATTTCTAACACTGCCACCAACTGTGGAGGCAGAGAAGAGCCGTCCTGGTTGCAGCCATTCACAGCCCTCTCCTTTTCCATTAATTTGCATTTCTTCAACAGAGTATCCCCGCTCCACCTGCTTTTGAGGCCTTAAGCATTAGGGGGGCTCTCTTGGCACCTCCTCCAAGCAATCGCTTGAACCGCCTTCCTTTTCCGAGCCTTCTAACGCAAGTTCTTTCCCCATCTCCTTCTTCCCCAGCGCCATGGAGGCCTCTTCCGGCCTCCCCGTGGTCCACGTCGACTTCCCCGAGGTCACCAGTGCCCTGCTGGAGAACCTCAACCAGCAGCGGGTGGAGGGCAAGCTGTGCGACATCGCCATCCACGTCCAGGGCCGCGTCTTCCGGGCCCACCGGGCCGTGCTGGCCGCCTCCTCGCCCTACTTCCACGACCAGGTGCTCCTGAAGAACATGACGTCCATCGTGCTGCCCAGCGTCATGGACCCCGTGGCCTTCGAGACGGTGCTGGGCTCGGCCTACACGGGCAAGCTGAGCATGGCCTCGGACGAGATCGTCAACTACCTGACGGTGGGCAGCGTCCTGCAGATGTGGCACATCGTGGACAAGTGCACCGAGCTGCTGAAGGAGCGCCGGGGGGCCTTCCTGGGGCCTTCCTCCTCCTCCTCCTCCTCCTCCTTCCGCGCCCACTCCAGCCGCACCAGCGACAACCAGTCGCCCAGCAGCAGCAACTACTTCAGCCCCCGCGACTCGGGCGAGGGCCCCGAACACGGCAAGTTCCACCCGCTGCGGGGGGCGCTGGCGGGAGAGCGCGACGACCACGACGAGGAGGTCATCTTCCAGGCCGAGAAGGGGCCCCCGCGCTGCCCGGACCCCTTCGCCGGCGGCAGCAAGTTCGTCCTGGAGACGGACGACGACGTCAGCGACAGCAGCGAGGGCCGGCGCCCGGCCTACGTGCGGCCCAGCATCATGCCCCAGAAGCAGTGGGTCTTCGTCAAGAAGGAGCGCTCCCAGGAGGACCTGGTGCTGACCTGCGAGGAGGACGAGGACCCCGTGGAGGTGGCCGGGCCGGCGCCCGAGGCGGCGCTCAGCATCAGCGACGTCCGCACCCTGACGGAGCCCGGCGGGGGCGGCTCGGGGGGCAAGCTGGAGGAGCAGGTGAACTTCTGCGAGTCCTCGGAGGACTTCCCCTCGGCCTACGAGGGCCTGGAAGAGGCCGCCCCCTTTGCGCCGCGCGGCGCCCTCCTGCCCATGGACATGCAGGGCAACCAGATCGTGGTCTTCCCGCCGCAGGCGCCGGTGGAGCACGGGGCGGTGCAGCTGGCGGCCGGCTCGGGCGACGGCAACAAGATCTTCATGTGCCACTGCGGCAAGGCCTTCTCGCACAAGAGCATGCGCGACCGGCACGTCAACATGCACCTCAACCTGCGCCCCTTCGACTGCCCCGTCTGCAACAAGAAGTTCAAGATGAAGCACCACCTGACCGAGCACATGAAGACCCACACGGGCCTCAAGCCCTACGAGTGCGACGTCTGCGCCAAGAAGTTCATGTGGCGAGACAGCTTCATGCGCCACAAGGGCCACTGCGAGAGGAGGCACCGCCTCGGAGGGGGGACCGGTGGCCCCGCGGGGGGCGGCCCGGCAGCCTCCAAGAAGGAGGCGGCGTCGCCCTCCCGGATGGGGGCCGAGGCCGAGTGGGGCACCGGGAGGTCCCCCCGCAGCGAACTGGGCTTTGCGGGGAGCAGTAAGATGTGAAGGGGAGCAGGGGGGCAGCCCAAGACTGGGCGCAAGTCCCCCACCTCAGACTGAGCTTTAGGGGGTGGGCAGGACAGCACCACTGGACTGATCCCCCCACCCCGCCCAGAGCGGGTCCTCTGCTGCCGCCCCGTCTCCCCCAGGAAGGATCAGGACCCCCTGCTGCTCCTTGTAAACAGCCCCCCACCCTTCTCCGTTGTCAGTCGATGTCCCCCATGTCTGCACCTTGCAAGGAGGGAACCATAGAGTTGTAGTGTTGGAAGGGACCCAGTGTGGGACTGAACACTAAATACCCCCCCTCACCTTCCATGTCTCAGTTGGGGGGGTCATGTAGCAGTCAGCACCCTTCCTCTCCCCGCCCCCCTTGTGTCTGTCCTGTGGGTGTCAAGAGGGGGGGCGGTCCGTGGCTCAGGAGAGCAGGCACTTTGGGGGAGGGGGCTCACATCCCCATCTGAACAAGGACACCCCCACCCCCCCACCGCCAGAAACCCAGCAGAGGAGCAGCCAGCGGTCAGGAAAGGTGGCAACTCTGAGCTGAGTGCCACCAACCAACATGTCTTTGTGTCTGTGTGTGTGTCTGTGAAATTCAAATTGTCCCCCCAGGGAAAGGGGGAAGACCAGGACCTTTGTCATAATTGCAGGGTTGGGGAGGCCTCTTTCTGCCCCCCTCTAGGGAGAACGTGGGGTGCAGAACACTTTCCCCTGCATTGCCCTTCCCAGAGTTAATGCTGTTTATCTGCTCCCCCCCCCCCCAGTTCCGCATCTTGTTCTGTCTGCCTCCATTTACCTCTGAGATTTTTGTAACTTAACTTCGTTTGAGTCTCTCTTTTTTTTTTTAAAGAAAAAACAAAGAAACTGAACCTTCTCTATAAATATTTATTGATCTCTTTTGTGGCCCCGAACACAGTTTGTATATTTCTACACCAACTTCCCAGCCCCCACAAAACCTACTGCCATTTGGGAGCCTCCACCAAGAGACTGATGTTCATAGAACCCTAGAATTGTACAGCTGGAAGGGGGACACCCCGAGGTCTTCTAGCCCAACCCCCTGTTCCCTTGGTAGAGGTAGAGATTCTTAATCTCAGGGTTTGAGCCCCACGTTTGGCAAAAGATTCCTGCATTGCAACGGGTTGAACTAGACGACCACCGTAGAGCCCCCCCCCCCCAAATTCTGCAATTCTATGAAGGCAGGACTCTCAGCTAAAGAATAACACAACTGCATAGAGATTCTTGACTTGTTTTGCCTATTTATTAAATTTGTATACCACCCTTCATCCGTACCTCTCAGGGCGGTTCAGAGCCTAAAGATACAAGATGAAAACACAAAATACATAATAAAAACAATAATGAAACAGAACAATAGCTGCCCCTCCAACAAAGACATTGAAAAGGATATAAACTGTTAATCATTCAGAGGCCTGCTTGAAGAGGAATGGGGGCACAACAAAGGCGCCAGGCGGACCTCCCTGGGGGGAGCATCTCAGAAGTGGGGGGCCAGTGCAGAGAGGGCCCTGCTCTCCAGTTGCCGCCCTCTGGACCTCTCATGGACAAGAGGATGGTCACGGCGTCCGGGTCACTTCATATGGGGGTCGGCTGGCCGTATGTCTGGAATTTTCTGGACAGAGCTGGGATTCGGCCATCAGAAAAAGTGTCTGGGTGGAATTCGCTTAAATGTCTGGGAAAATCCAGATTTATGGCAACCCACGTCGATTTGGGCGGATTTCCTTAAAAAGAGCTCCAAGGCTTCATTTTGGAAGGGGGGAGATTCTGCAAAAAAGAGAGTAGCTCCTTTGGCAAAAATAGCTCCACAACTGTGTCCAGATTTTGAAATCTGGCAGCCCTATATGGAGGGAGACAGTCCCTGAGGTGTTGCAGTCCTGAGCCCTTTAAGGCTTCCAAATTTTGAATTGGGACCGGAAACTAATGGGGAGCCAGTGCAGTTGGACCAGAATCAGTGTGAGGTGCAACCTGCCCAATTCTGCGCCGGTTGAAGTTTCTGAACTGCCCAGAAGCAGCCCCATGTATAACAGATTGCCGTAATCCAACGTGGAGATCACCGGAGCGTAAAGGTAAAGGGACCCCTGACCATTAGGTCCAGTCATGACCGACTCTGGGGTTGCGGTGCTCATCTCGCTGTGGCCAGCATGACTAAGCATGGCGAACCAGAGCAGCGCACAGAAATGCCATTTACCTTCCTGCCGGAGCTATTTATCTACTTGCACTTTGACGTGCTTTGGAACTGCTAGGTTGGCAGGAGCTGGGACCGAGCAACAGGAGCTCACCCCGTCATTGCGGGGATTCAAACCGCCGACCTTCTGATTGGCAAGTCCTAGGCTCTGGTTTAACCCCCAGCACCACCCGCTTCCCCGGAGCATAGACACCCAAATTTAGGTGATCCTGGATAGGGGTTTGGCTGGGCCAAAGCATCCCAACCTGTGCCAACCCAGCGCAGGCCAGGCCCCAGCATGTTGTTGTTTTTCCAGCTTACAAAACTCTCCCGTTACACAAGGCTGCATTCCTGGGATTGCGCCAGGGGATCCTGGGGGGGGGGGGAGGGGAGTTTCATAACCGACCCCCTCCCTGGGGCGGGACCACAAAATGCCTTAAATTCGGGCTGGATGTGATGGGAGCATCTTAGACAGGAGAGAGAGGAGCCTGCCTGAATCTTTGTCGCCTGGAAACCCCACAGATTGAGGGAAGGTAGGTCGGGGTTCAGTGGGGCAGAGAAGGCCGGGGGGGTGCTCTGCTCAGGGAGGAAGGGGTTCTGGGTCTGTGCCTCCGTCGCTGGGTCTCCTAACCCATTGGGGGGTCTCTCCCTCTCTAGCCCCCACCCCAGCAATGCTGCACACCAAAGCTGCCCCTCTGCTGCTGCTCCTCCTCCTGGTGGGGTTTGGCGCCTGTGAAGAGAGGTAAGCTAGATGGGGGGGATTGGCGTATTGCCCCCCACAATCCTTGAAAGGGACTCCCCTGGGTCATCTAGTCCAGCCCCCTGCAAGGCAGGAAGCGCAGCCAATCATAGCCCCCCTCCCCACTTCGTGAGACCAGCTTTCTAAAGCATGGGTAGGCAAACTAAGGCCCAGGGGCCGGATCCGGCCCAATCGCCTTCTCAATCTGGCCCGCGGATGGTCCAGGAATCGGCTTGTTTTGACATGAGTAGAACGTCCTTTTATTTAAAATGCACCTCTGGGTTATTTGTGGGGCACTGGAATTCGTTCATTTTTTCCCTTCAAAATATAATCCGGCCCCCCACAAGGTGTGAGGGAGAGTGGACCGGCCCCCTGCTGAAAAAGTTTGCTGGCCCCTCTTCTCAAGCGTCGTTTGCCCCCCTCTGGCCAGGTCGTCTCCCTGGAGAAACTATGCCGAGTCCCGACTCCTCGGGTCAGAGAATGGCAGAGTTGGGAGGGGTCCCAGGGGTCATCTAGCCCACCCCCCTTCAGGGCCGGGATCTCAGCTCCAGCATCCCTGGCAGGTGGCCATCCAGCCATGTCTTGTCCCCCCCTTTTCCAGGGAAGTGTCTCCCTGCAAGAAGGGCCGCGAGTGCTTCTCCTACACGCTCGTCTGCAACGGCTCCGGCTACGAGGTGAGCGACCCCCCCCCGTCCCCACCCCTTGCTCAGTCGGGGGGACGGACCCCCGGCTGCATCTTGACCCCCATCTCCCCCTGCCCCCTTGCCAGGCTCGGCTCTACCCGCCCTCCGTCTGGGTGGGCACCCGCGTCAGCGACGGCTCGGCTTACCTCCCGGCCCTGATCCACGGCTTCTGGCGGCTCTTCCGCTACATCCAAGGGAAGAACGCGGCGGGTAAGGGAGCCTCGGGGCGCGTGCAGAGGGCTGGGCTGCGGGGCTGCCCGCTGGGCTCCCAGGTAGACTGCCACGGAGGCGGGAGGCTCCATGAGGCCAAAACTGGGGGAGACTCTTGGGGTTAAACCCCTTCCCTTCAAGACGCCTCCCCCCCCCCAATCCACCCAGCTCATCAACCAGGAGCCGCTGGAGTGGGGGGGGGATGGGGGGGCTTCCGAGCCAGGAGAGCCCCCCCCCCGGGCTGCTTGCCCCCCCCGGCCAAGTAGACCTTCCTGCTTGTGCAGCCTCTTTTTCCCCCCCGATGACAGATGAGGGAGTGTCCCATGCAATGAATGAAACGCCTGCGCAATTGGGGGGGGGGGTTCAAGGGGGCAGATGTGGAAGCCCCCCCCCCCAAAGCAGCACAGGCAGGAAAGGGGACGCCGCCTCCCGCCCTGGGGGGGGGGGGGACCCGGGATTGTGGTGGAGGGAGGGGGGCGCGTGCTTGTTCAGGGCAACCCTCCCTCTGTGACTCTCCCCCCTTCCCCCTCCAAAAAGGGACCCACATCCCCATGACCGGCCCGGTGCTGACCCGAGTCCGGGACGACCCGGAGAGCCGCGAGTTCGAGATCTACTTCATGCTGCCGGAGGCCTTTCGGGGGGACCCGCCCGCCCCCACCGAGGAGACGGTAAGAGGGGGGCCCAGGGGTCGCCCCGTCCCCCCCCCGTCCCCCCGCCGTGGCGGCTGCTCTCCAGACTGAGCTGCGCTTTTCCTCCTCCCTCCTCGGCGCCAGGTCTTCATTGAGCGCTTCCCGGAGCTCCGCGTCTTTGCGCGCGTCTTCGGCGGCTGGATTACGGACACCAACCGCTTGGCGCAGCTGCGCTACCTGGACGGGCAGCTGAGCGCCCACGGGCACCTCCTGCAGGCCGGCCGGCACTACACCGCTGGCTACAACAGGTGAGAGGGGAGGGGGCTGACCTGCGGAACTCGCAGCCTCAAGATAACGGGCGCCTGCCGGGAGGAGAGAGGGGTCTCAGTCCAGCATCAGGTCCAATAAATAATAATAATAATAATAATAATAATAATAATAATAATAATAATAATAATAATAATAATAATAATAAGTTGTTATTATTTATACCCCGCCCATCTGGCTGAGTTTCAATACAGAATTAAATATTAAAAACTTCCCTCAACAGGGCTGCCTTCAGATGTCTTTTAAAGATAAGATAGCTGCTTATTTCCTTCACATCTGCTGGGAGGGCGTTCCACAGGGCGGGTGCCACCACCGAGAAGGCCCACTGCCTCTAACCTCACTTCTCGCAATGAGGGAACCGCCAGAAGGCCCTCGGAGCTGGACCTCAGTGTCCGGGCTGAATGACAGGGGTGGAGACGCTCCTTCAGATATACTGGACCAAGGCTGTTTAGGGCTTTAAAGGTCAGCACCAACACTTTGAATGGTGCTCGGAAACGTACTGGGAGCCAATGCAGATCTCTCAGAACCGGTGTTATATGATCTCGGCAGCCGCTCCCAGTCACCAGTCTGGCTGCCACATTCTGGATTAATTGCAGTTTCCGGGTCACCTTCAAAGGCAGCCCCACGTAGAGAGCATTGCAGTAGTCCAAGCAGGAGATAACCAGAGCATGCACCACTCTGGCGAGGCAGTCTGCAGGCAGGGAGGGTCTTATCCTGTGTACCAAATGGAGCTGCCCTGGACACAGAATGGACCTGCGCCTCCATGGACAGCTGTGAGTCCAAAATGATTCCCAGGCTGCGCACCTGGTCCTTCAGGGGAACAGTTACCCCATTCAGGACCAGGGAGCCCCCCACACCCACACGCTCCCTGTCCCCCCAAAACAGTACTTCTGTCTTGTCAGGATTCAACCTCAATCTGTTAGCCACCATCCATCCTCCAACCGCCTACAGGCACTCACAGGACCTTCACCACAGGGGGGCTGCCTCTGAATGGCTGCTGGCTGCGGGTAGGGGAGAGCAAACAGGACCGAAGGGCTAGGATGACCTAGTGGTTAGAGCGGTCTCCCAGGAGACCAGGGTTCAAACCCTCCGGGGGCCATTGGGCTCGGTGGGTGGTACTGCCTCCCTGGCAGGGTCCTTGTGAGGAGGACCCCCTGACTTCCTACTGGGATGAGGGGGGGCTGGGTCTCCTCGTTGCACGAGGGAAGGGGTCCGCACCCCCCTCTTCCTGGAGCTCACCTACCCCTCTTTCTGCCTCCCTCCCCCACAGCCCCATGGAGATTTTGAACAGGCGCAACGAAGTCTGGCGAGTGGCGGAGGGAGAGCTCAGCTGCAGCCCCACGCTCCAGGAATAATTATTTGCGACCCCCATCGAGGACGCCCGCTCAACCTCGTCTTCTTCCTGCCCCCAAAGAATGGGGGAGCTGGAAGGGGCCACCCAGAGGCCATGTAGTCCACCCTCTCCTTGCCGGCAGAGCCCGAGGTATCTCTTCATGCTCCACGTGAACTGGCTGCCACCCCCACCCCCGTCCCGACCGTTGAGGAGACGTTCACTCCCCCCCCCCAAGATGCTGGCGGAGACTGAGAGTGGGGGGTCCTTCTGCACCTCTCTGCAAAAATAAGACATATCACGCAGGAATCACCCGTGAAGGAAATAAATTGCATTAGCAAAGGAAACTTGGCAGAGGTTTTTGTTCATGCGAACCAGTGAGGATGAGCTGAAAGACGGTTTCCCCTTGGAAAGATCCCTTTGTAGAGTGGGGTGGGACCCCCAAGTCTGACCCCCTGCGGCAGGGCAGGAAGCTCCCCTCTTGCCAACGTTGCCCTGAGCTGGGATCTCGCGGGTCGGATGGCCCGGCTCTGTCCTGATCCCAGCTCCGCTCTTGCTTTCCATTTTGGATGTTGGAAACACACAGGTGAAACTCGAAAAATTAGAATATCGTGGAAAAGTTCCTTGATTTCCGTAATCCAACTTGAAAGGTGAAACTAATGTATGAGATTGACTCGTGACATGCAGAGCGCGATATGTCAAGCCTTGGTTTGTTATACAGCTGATGAAAACCCCCAATTAACAATCTCAGAATATTCTAATTTTCTGAGATATTCTATTCAAGGAAATCAGCAAATCAAGCAAGATTGGACCTCTGAGAAGTAGAAGCAGATCTTGCTTTGCAACTAGTATATGAGACTCGATCTCATATACTAGTTTCACCTTTAAAGTTGAATTACTGAAATAAATGAACTTTCCCACGATATTCTAATTTTTCGAGTTTCACCTGTATATCCTTGGAACAGTTCAATCTGCAGAGTGGACTGTCCTGTGCATTTATCAATTCATTTCAGAGATCCTGGGATTATCAGTTCTATTCTGCAGAGCGGGGCCTGGGAAGCGAGAGAGAGAAGCTCAGGGGGGGCGTGGGGCCAGTCAGTCCCTGTCTCTCAGCCTAAAATGCCTCAAAAAATGGATTGTTAACAGTGATAGAAGTGGCATCTGAAAAATATACCGCAGTGGTTTACAGCAAAAGAAAAACCAACATAGTAACACCACAAAAAGTTGAAAACTATCTCACGGGGAGAAGACATCACTTGTGGGGGTGTCTTCTGAATGGGCTGCCAGGAGAAGGCGCCTGAGTCTGATTCTCCAGTGGCAGAAGGTTCCCCAGGACACTCCAGGCTCAACGTGGCTCAAAGGCCGAGGAGAACTTCCTGGAGGGGAATACATATAACTGGGATGCCATTAAATAACGATAAGAGGGTGGGGGGGGGGAAGGGTCTCCAGCTGGCCTGCCCCTTATTTTGAATTGGGGGGTGAGGGGCTAAGAAAAGCCCTCCCTGAAAACCAAGGGGAAAAGCAGGTGCTGAGCAGGTGGAAGTGCGGATTTCTTCGTATTTGATAGGTATTTCTTTTCAAAATTGTGGTTTTGAAGTGGGGAGGGGGTTGGAGGTGGCGCTGAGCTTGGCTTGCCCCTGTTACAGACGCAGCTGCTTCAAAGCAAGAGGGACCCCGGCCCTCCTTTCCCCGCGTTTCCTGCCAGAAAACCAGTTTCTCCTGGGCTCCCAGAACCACATGGAGGCAGGAGACCCATTTCCCACCCCAGAGCAGGGCTGGTCCAATCAGAAGCCTCTCCATTGGACAGCTGGCCAATCCCCTTTCAGATTCCCCTGGGCCTCCTCCTCTCCTTCGCCCGGTTTCCTGAGGGAGTTTTCCTCCTGAGTTTCCCTCATGGCTGCTCCCCCTCCCAGCTTCTCCTTCATCCTTCCTCTTCCTCTCCCCCCCATTATTTGGGGCAGCTGGATAACCTCCACCCCCCCCCCATGGCCAGGCAGGCCCAGGAGGAGCGCATGGAGGCGGCAGGGCCAGGAGAACGCCATTTTGGTTTTTCCCGGAGACGCCATGGCTCCCCTGTGGGCCTCGGGGGTCCCAGGCTCTCGGGGTCTCTCCTCCCGGCTGGGAGACGCCAGGCAAGCAGCCGTGGGGGATCTGCTGGGTTCTGCGCCAGGACAGGCAAAGGGGGCCAGGAGGGAAAGGCCCTCTCTGTCTCGGAGGCCCAAGGAGAAGAAGAAGAAGAATAGTAATAAGGGCTTCATTCCCTCTGAGGTGGAGGGTTCCTTCAGAGGAGTTTGACCCCCGGAGCAGCATCCTTGGTCACCCCAAGAGTCAGCACTAGGAGAAGGGCTCCACCTGCAGGAATAGGGGAAATACCAGGCTGGAGACTCCCCTTCTGGCCCCTCGGGGTCCCAGGAGCCCTTTCTGGACGGCCCTCGCTTGCCCCCCAAACGGGCTAAGACGTCTGTTCCTCCGCTTCAGGCAGTAGTTCAACAGGAGAACTACTCTCACTCCGGATCCCTGTGGGCCTCTGGGGAACTGGCTGAACTGGGGTCCTCCCAGCCCAGCGCAGACAAGAAAGAGAGGAAGCCCTCAGAAGAGGAAGAAGACTTTGGATTTGATATCATCATCCTTTTTTATTTGTATGCCACCTTTCCACAGGCGGCTCACAGCATAACAAGGTTTACATACAGTGGCACCTCGGGTTACATACGCTTCAGGTTACAGACTCCGCTAACCCAGAAATAGTGCTTCAGGTTAAGAACTTTGCTTCAGGACGAGAACAGAAATTGTGCTCCGGCGGCGCGGCAGTAGTGGGAGGCTCCATTAGCTAAAGTGGTGCTTCAGGTTAAGAACAGTTTCAGGTTAAGTACAGACCTCCGGAACGAATTAAGTACTTAACCTGAGGTACCACTGTAATTACCAAAGTTATAAACAATAAAGAAACCACATAAAAACATACACAACCAAATGGGAAACAATTTCCACATAAATCAAAATCTAAAATGAAGAATACAGCATTAATATCACAGTTTAAAATGACATAGGTAAAAAATAACAGCAACTTAAACAAAAAACAAACAAACAAACAAAACGGAGCCCTCTGACCAGCGGCAGCATCTGGCCCTCAGGCCCCGTCCCAGGCCAGGGGGCGAGGGGCAGGACTGGGACCTTCAGGCGCTGGGCAGGGGAGTCCTGCCGCTTTACCACCACCACAACAACAACAACAACAATTTATTTATACCCCACCCATCTGGCTGGGTTTCCCCAGCTACTGTGGGCGGCTTCCAACAGAACACCAAAATACAATAACCTATTAAACATTAAAAGCTTCCCTAAGCAGGGCTGCCTCACTCCCCTTCAGGAGTCTCAAAGCGGCTAACATTCTCCTTTCCCTTCCTCCCCCCCAACAAACACTCTGTGGGGTGAGTGGGGCTGAGAGACTTCAGAGAAGGGTGACTGGCCCAAGGTCACCCAGCAGTTGCATATGGAGGAGCGGAGATGCGAACCTGGTTCCCCAGATTACGAATCCACCGCTCTGAACCACTACACCACACTGGCTCTCCAGTGGAAGCCATTGCGGAGAAGAACGGGACTTGGCTGTTCTCTGCTGAGGGTCTCCTGCCTTTCTTCCATGGCTGCCATGGCCAGAGGAAGAGACAGGCCCCCCACCCTGAATCCCCTGCAGGGCCTGGGGAGCAAGCAGAGCCTGCCTCAGTTTCCTTCCCCAAGGCCTTGGGGTGCGGAAGGAGGAACCCCAAATGGAGCTCAGACTCCTGGCAATTGGGGAAAGGAACATGAAATGGCACTTTCCTGGTGAGTCTTGGAATCGCCCCCCCCCAGTTCCAGGGACTGATCCGCCCTGACTTCCTCCTTGGAGGTCCCTTCTGAAGGAGAAGGGGTCCCAGATCTCCATGGGGGAAAGCGTCTCTGAGGCCTGCGTTCGAGGCCAAGGCTTTCGCCTTTCTGGCTCCGGCCACCTTCTCCGTGGTGTTTATGGGAGCTGTAGAGATGGGATTCCCACGTTTAATAAGGATCCCTTGAAAAAGATGGGCTCTGCTTCGGAATATCCGCCTCCCCCCACATCTGTACACTCAACTTCACAGCAAGAAAATTTGTTTTAAAATTTGTTGCCGATTCATTTTTTGAAAGTTTTAAAGAGTTGTTTCTAGCAATAATTATAATGTTCCAGTCTCATTATAGATCACTTTCAGATTTATTTATTTTTAAATCCAGTCATGTATATATAGGAGAAATTTTAAAAAAGGTTCCTAGACTGGAGGTTACCCACAGAAACCCACAAGAAAAGTGGAAAGAAATACAAATGGGTCTGCAAAGAACCGCATCCCAAAATGTGTTGCCACAGAAACGAGGGAGCTAGAGATGCTTTCCTGGCAGTGAGACAAAATGCCATGGCTAAAGTCTTGAGGGCAGAAACTGGAAAATACTGGAAAATACTATGTCTGCAAAGTGTCCTGAAGTTTTTTTCAGTAAGACAGCTGAGAAACCTTTAGTCGAAAGTTCTTCTTTTGCCAATGAACTTTGCCTCTGCGTGATTTATTGGGAACCAGATGCATCCACTCCAAAGAAGTTTCTGCAGCGCCTTGGCATTGAAGACCCAGAAAAAGAGACGGAGGGGAATGTGTGGGTCACAAGGTGGGAAGGAGTCGGTGGGAGAGGCAGAAGGTTGTGTTGAGCAGGCGAGGGAAGAGCAGGAGGAGAGAGAAAGAGCCCCAGGGAATAGTTTTGTGAGCAGCACTGAGTGAATTCTGGATCCATGGTTTCTGGGTCAGGAGACCCCTGGTTTGCAGGCCAGTTGCCTGTCGTTTTAGTTGTAGGCAGGGATTGCCTTTAGATTTCTCCGGTCCGATCCGTCAGTTTGCCCAGAAAGGACTGCGAGGGGCACCTGGGTGTTAGACTGAATACTGTTAAGACATTCTTTTTCTCTCCCCCCCCCCTTGCCCCTCTCTTGTATCTGTTTGTCTATCTCCTTGTATAGCTTGTTATTGAGCAACCCCCCCCCCCCCCGGTATAAAAGGGAAATGGGAGCTCAACCCTCCAAGCACCCTAGCTGGACTCCTCCTGGCAACAAGGCTTCCATGAAGCCTCTTTGCCCTAGAGAGGATTCTGATACGCCTCTCCAGTTTTGTCATCTCCAACTGGAAAAGTTTAAAGGGGCGAAAGGGTCTTTCCAAGTCCAAATAGAGAGCTTTGTAACTTTTCATGGGTGGCTTTTACCCATCACCTAGAGGCAGGGTCTCAATGGCCACCTCAAGGCTCTTTTAACATTACAAAGATGCAAGCACTTAGATCCTACTCAGCTGATGAAAAACCCCAACAGCTTTACTACCTAAATGCCTTTGTGGAGGCCCACAAACTCTTTAAATGTAAGCAAGCACAGATCGCTCGGCAGATGGCTGTACTGGGAACCCCCAGACCCCCTCCTTATAATGAAATCAGGATGCAAGAGGAACAGTTAGATAGGTCACTCATTTCCTTTTACTTTGTTTAGTCATTTAGTCGTGGCCTACTCTTCGTGACCCCCTGGACCAGAGCACACCAGGCACTTCTGTCTTCCACTGCCTCCCGCATTTTGGCCAAATCCATGCTGGTAGCTTCGAGAACACTGTCCCACCATCTCGTCCTCTGTTGTCCCCTTCTCCTTGTGCCCTCCATCTTTCCCAACATCAGGGTCTTTTCCAGGGAGTCTTCTCTTCTCATGAGGTGGCCAAAGTCTTGGAGCCTCAGCTTCACGATCTGTCCTTCCAGTGAGCACTCAGGGCTGATTTCCTTCAGAATGGAGAGGTTGGATCTTCTTGCAGTCCATGGGACTCTCAAGAGTCTCCTCCAGCACCATAATTCAAAAACATCAATATCTTCGGCAATCAGCCTTCTTTATGGTCCACCTTTCACTTCCATACATCACTACTGGGAAAACCATAGCTTTTACTATACGGACCTTTGTTGGCAAGGTGATGTCTCTGCTTTTTAAGATGCTGTCTAGGTTTGCTTTTACTACCCTGAACCAGTGGAACCCCTGCCAGCTGGACCAGGAGCCGGAGCCGGGGCCGGAGCCGGAGCTGTAGACAGCCCGGGGAATCATGCCCCCGATCTCTCCCAAAACCTACAAACCCCAGCTCAGAATAACCTTCTCTATAACGTGCCAGGAGGGAGGGGGGAACAAGCTAATCCCGACCCCAATGCTTTGCCTGCGGGGGCTCCTTCAGAGGAGGAAGTTGAAGAACCGATCTCTAGGCAAGCTCACCACAGAAATAACTTAAGTCAATGGAGAAGTAGAGGCTGTGCTCCCCCTCAGAGCGCTACCCATACCCCCGGCAAGAGCAGGAGACCCGCCTCGCATGGTTTTCACCCACCAGCCTTTCCTCACCTCCGATTTAATGAACTGGTCAGATAAAATGCCTTCCCTCCGAGATGACCCCGATAAATGCCATCGACAAGGAGCCACTATCTTTTCCACTCATAATCCAACGTGGACTGAGGTGCACATGTTGTTAGGAGTCCTTTTTAATGAAGCTGAGAAGAGGGAGATACTGAAGGCAGAGGAAGCTTTGAGCAGACCTGACTATCAAGCAGACAGACCCGCTGATATGCCCCCTTTGACAGCCCAAAACCTCCTGAATGACCCTGCCTGGGATTATAACACAACTGGGAGTATATGGGGTTTGAAGATATTTAAGAAAGCTATCCTAGATGGCTTGCAAGCTGCAGGACAGCGAACAGTGAACTGGACTAAAGCCCAAGCCATCCTACAAGGACCCGATGAACACCCTTCTGATTATTATACCCAATTAATGTCCGCAATAAGGAACCTGGGGTGGGATCGACCCTGAAAGTCCAGAACATGAGGTTATTGTTAAGGGATTCTTTAAAGAACAAGCCACTGCCGACATACAGAAGGCGTTAAACGCACACCTCGGCTATGACAGGAAAATGATAAATGAGTTCCTCTCTATTGCCAAGTCAGTTTCTAATTCAAGAGATGAACGACAAAGGAAGGACCAGAGGGGAGAATCCCCACAAGTGCTAGTTTACGCAACCGGGGTTCCCCCTCCTAGGGAAAGGCAGAAGGGAAGAGGACATGAACAGCCAGACAGAGGTGTCTGTTTCCATTGCAATGAGGAAGGACACATCAGAAGGAACTGCCCATTATTAACCGGACACCATGAATCCAGGCCCGGGAGATCAGACTATAAGAGAGCCAAGGACACTGAGGCCGGAATACAGGGAACCAGCTAACCCCAGGCTCAGGGAAACTCCCTGATTATGGGTCCTCCCAAATGCAGCCCCAAAGGTGCTTCCTCCTCCTTTACCGCGACCTAGGACTCTCCCCAAGAACACCAATCCTTTCAACCATCCAAACCGCCCTGCAACCCTTCCCACGAAATACTAATGCAGGAATACAATGACTATTGACAACCAGAAGCAGATCCCGCCTCTTTTCCTTTCCTTTGCCCTATCCTACAACCATCATCCTCGGATCCTATCTGCACCATGCAGATAGACGGACAATCTTAAGACTGTCTGCTAGACATGGGGGCCACCTATTCTACTCTCACAAATAGTCACTTGACCCCAGGAGAAGAAACCAGGACTGTAATGGGACTGGACGGGATTCTTAGAGTTTGCCCCCTTTCCAAGGCTGCCAAAGTGTCAGTTGGACCTTCGTCCATTAAGCACACTTTTTTATTAACTTCTAGCCCCGTCAACCTTTTGGGGAGGAATCTGCTTTGAAAACTAAATGCCACCATCCAGTGTGGACAGGAGGGGATGCCCAATGAATCTATCTTCAACTACCAAGGAATCTTACAAGAGAAGGATAATAAAGATCTGGATCTTCCCCCGAGCTCCTAAATGGGGTCCCCCCCCCAGCTGTGGGGAACTGAATCCACATCGGTTGGACTCTTGAAGTCCGCCGCCCCAGTAAAGGTGAAGTACAGGAAAGACCTGCCTTTTCCCTGTACCAAACAATACCCATTACCAAAGGAAGCAATAGAAAGACTTACTCCGATGATTGAGGAATTATTAAAAATGGGAGTTCTAGTTCCCTGCGCTTCTCCTTGTAGCACCCCCTTTCTCCCTGTCCACAAGCCCCACACGAACACTGTAAAAGGGTGCTTGGTTCAGGACTTGAGACTTGTGAACTCCTTTGTCATTCCCCACCATGCCAATCCTTATCACCAATTCCGGAGGGAACTGTAGTTTACTCTGTCATTGATTTATGTTCTGCATTCTTCAGCATCCCAGTGGATGCCTTCACCTGGCAAACCAGACGATTAACATGGACGTGACTACCCCAGGACTATGTGGAATATTTTCCGCTATACTAAATCAGGATCTGCTAGACGTTATCCTTCCAAAGGGGTCCGCCCTCCTTCTACACATTGATGACATCTTACGATGTGGGTGGGACTTAGAATATTGTAAGCTGGACACCATAGCTCTTCTCACGGCATTAGCACATAAAGGACACAAGGTATCCCCAAAGAAAATACAGTATTGCCAAAGGGAAGTAAAATACCTTGGTCACATCCTAGGAGAAGGAACCCGTGCCTTAACAACCAGTGACCAACCCTGCCCTCTGGAAGCAGGAAACCATGAACTCCTCTTTGTCCTCTGGGATGTACTCATGGGGAGGGGGAAAGAAGGAACTGCCCAGGTGACAAGACACAGAGGTTACCCCCACAACTCCTCCCTCAACCCCTCCTTTTTGTGATGTATCAATGATGTAGTTCTGATGTAGTCTTAGGGGTGTAGCATGGGGGATTAGTAGCTAAGAAAAGGTGGGGTCTTCTTTTGTTTGGGGCTTCCATCTTGCTTCGTCTTGCAGTGAGTTGGAGTCCTATCGCGACAGTCTCAATATTAAGACCAAGCCTACTGGCTGCTGTTTTGCTCCAATTTTCCTGTTTGTGTGAGGTTTGGAACTTAACTGGTTAAGTTGTTCCCATGATGCCTCAGCATTCTGATGTCAGTTTTCGAAGCTGGGAGGAGTTTCGTTCTGTTCCTCTCTGTGCTGTGAGAGGGAAAGGAAGCAGTTCTGTCATGGCTGCGGTGAGTCCAGGAGGAGAATCCTGGGGAATATCGGAATAAAGGACTGAAAGAGACAAACCTGGGCTCCGTGTGTGTTTGTCTGGAAGCTAAGCCAAGCTACGTGACAGTTTTCCACCGCTGTGTTTCAACTCTGCTGAGGCGTGACTGAGAGCTCCGAGCGGAAGTGTGCCGGGCTGCCATAAATAGCTAATTGAGGATCGCAAATCAATTAGCGGGGGTCACGTCAAATCAATCAACCTTTCAGAGGTTATGGGTACTTAATTACCGCTCGTAAAACTGTCACTGGTGCTGCCGGAATGCGTTTGAAGTTTGCGGTTTAGAGCAAAGGAGCTGCGGCAGGAGGCGGAGTGGTTTTTGCCTGGTGTTAAGAGGCAAACGGAACTGCAGGGCTGTTTCAACTGGAATGACTGTTATGTTCGCAGACGGAACACGAAACTCAGTCTGTGAT
This sequence comes from Podarcis muralis, assembly GCF_964188315.1. Classification (NCBI taxonomy): domain Eukaryota; kingdom Metazoa; phylum Chordata; class Lepidosauria; order Squamata; family Lacertidae; genus Podarcis; species Podarcis muralis. Next base: position 126,607,618 of record NC_135656.1, on the reverse strand, counting down.
GTGGCTAACGTGTTTTTCTCTCCTTTACAGGAGGAGCTAGAGGTCTACGTTGTGCTGGGACTGAATTGTTGTCTTTTATCTGTATCAGCTCTAATGAAGCAGGGATACAATGTTTGTTTTGAAAATGACACCTGTTCCATCTCCAAAGGAGGGAGGATATTTGCCAAGGGTAAAAAGGGGCAGAATGATCTCTTTGTTCTGGAGTCACCTCTGGAGGGTGGTGGGAATGCTGGAAAAGCACAGGTGCAGTGTGCTAAGGTTCCCAGTCATGTGCAAAAGTTGCACAGGTGCACAAAAGGGTGTAAAATCACACAATGTGGGAGGAGGTCCCAAGGGTGCAGGGCATGCAAAGGTGCAAAGGTACATAGTTTTCCCGGGTTTGGGAGGGTAGCCAAAGAGCCCTTTGAGCTTGTTCACACAGATCTGTCAGGACCCATGAGGTGTGAGAGTCTGGGTGGGGCCAGGTATGTGCTGTCACTGACAGATGACCACAGCCAGGTTGCCTGGTGTTTCTCTCTCAAAACACAGGGGGAGGCGGCGCAACTGATCCAGGATTGGGTTGCGGAGGTGGAACGAAGGTTCTCCACCAGGGTGCAAGGGTTCAAGAGCGACCGAGGGTCACAGTTTACTGGGTCTGCTCTGGAGGAGTTTTTCAAGGAAAAGGGAATACGTCACCAGGTGACGGGTGCAAAGTCTCCTCAAGGGGAGGAGAGGGAGGCAGAGGCTGATCCCGGTGATGGGGACCAGGTCCAGGATCAGGGTTCAGAACCCGGTGATGGGGACCAGGTCCAGGATCAGGGTTCAAGGCAGGTTTGGGCATCTCCAAGGGTTGTGAAAGGAATGTCCAGGTGTGAGGCTTCATCTCCGGTAAGCGTAATGGAGAAAGCTCACGGACAGGTTGTCAAGTCAAAGGGGGAAGAGTCTGATGGAGACGACACAACTGCTGGCCCTAATGGGTCAGTAGGGTATCAGGTCACAAGTGCGTGGATAAGTGTCGCACAATGTGATTCTGGGAGTGTTGCAGGGGTTCAACAGGTGCCTGGGAAAGATGCCGGGAAGGGGCACAAGGCAAAGGGGAAGGTGTTGAACTCCGAAAGGTCTTGTCAGAATGGTTCGGCAAGAGGGGGTGTGAGGTTTGGAACTTAACTGGTTAAGTTGTTCCCATGATGCCTCAGCATTCTGACGTCAGTTTTCGAAGCTGGGAGGAGTTTCGTTCTGTTCCTCTCTGTGCTGTGAGAGGGAAAGGAAGCAGTTCTGTCATGGCTGCGGTGAGTCCAGGAGGAGAATCCTGGGGAATATCGGAATAAAGGACTGAAAGAGACAAACCTGGGCTCCGTGTGTGTTTGTCTGGAAGCTAAGCCAAGCTACGTGACAGTTTTCCACCGCTGTGTTTCAACTCTGCTGAGGCGTGACTGAGAGCTCCGAGCGGAAGTGTGCCGGGCTGCCATAAATAGCTAATTGAGGATCGCAAATCAATTAGCGGGGGTCACGTCAAATCAATCAACATTTCACAGTTTGGTGTCCTTGCTTTTTGTCCAAAGGAGCCCTCGGATTTCTCCGTTAACATAAGCAAAGAACCAAATACTTGCAGATCAAATTATATCATGCAAGAGATTGTATCCAAACAGGACTCGTGTGTCCTATATGCCAGGAAAAGAAATTGCTGATTTGTTGTCAAATGTTATTAACAAAGAGCAACTGACTATAAAGTGCACATGAGCTAAATACGCGGCAATGGTTGTCATGAAAAGGGGTAGGATGCTAGTATTTTCACTCTCCCATTTCTGGATCATGTGATCCTTATTTGCATTCCACACTTCTAGAAGTGTAAGAACGGAAACTCAGACACAGAACTTCCGTTCTTTGTGCTTGTGTGTCAGGGGTTCAGGAGCAGAGGGACAGGAGAGGGAGGAAGTAGAGACCGAGGGAGAGGAATCTGAGGGAGAAGTCAGCGAGGGTAGCCATCCGACGTCTCTAAGTCTCTCCAGTGAATCAGAGGATTCACAGAAAGGGGCCCCAGTGGTCAGAGCCAGGGGGTTGCCAGAGGGAACACCCCAGGAAGGAGGGGCCAGAGGGGACTCAGAGAGCAGCAGCTGGAAATCGGGACCAACTTTCCCACCGGAGAGCAGTAAGGGGGAGGAGTCCCAAACATCGGCAGCAGGCAGCCTTCCGTCAGCGGAAGGACATGAGTCAGGGTTAGCCACGCCTGCATCAGAGAGCGAGGTAACGGTCAAAAGGAAGGTCAGGGGCAGCGCGCGCGCGCCAAGTTCAAATGTACAGGAGGGGGGCGCAATGGGCAGTCCGGAGAGAGAGCCGGGTCCCAAAGCCCGCCGGAGAGAAGGGGAGGAGTCCGAAGGGTCCGCTTCCGAGGCATCCCGGAAAGAAGGCACCCAGGGGGGTAGTAGGACCCAGAGGAGGAAGGAGAAACGTAGAAGGTGGAGTAAGGCTAGAGTCTTAAGCTGGTGTACAGGGGGCGGAGACTCAGACGAGGCTTCGCTGGTCTAGGGTTTAGACGTAGAGACGCACGCTAGTGTTTGGAAATGGAAACTAAATGCCAATAAAGACTTCTGTACAGTTCTAATGGCTAGCGTTGGTCTTCTGTGAGCTGAGACCGGGAGGCAGTCTCTGACAGTAAGCCTCGTCTCAAGTTACCATCGGTTTTCTTCGCCTCAAGCATCGCTAAGGAAGCGAGGCAGGGAGGGTGGAAGACTGGTGCCTTGCGAGCTCACAAGAGTCAGGCAAGATGACTACAGAACAGAAAATAGCTTCCCTGCAAGAAGCGGTGACGCTACTCAACGCTGAAATAATCGCATCCAGGAAGAGAGAGGAAGAAGCGGCAGCTGCATGCAGAGATCTTCAAGCCAGGTTGGAAGGGCTTGTAAAGCAGGGGATCCCAGCACCCAGGTCCGAGGGGATCGGTTTGGGGAAGAGAGGAGGCAGCATTGTATCTCATTTTGATGGGAATTTGCAGCAGTACCCCAATTTCCGAGCAGATGTGCTGTTTGCGCTGCAGCTGCTGGAAAGAGACTTTAGAGATGAGCGGGAAAAAGTGGGGTTTATTTTGTCTCATTTGCATGGGGACGCGAAATCATGGCTGCGCAACCTATGGAGAGATAAGGATCCGGCGCTCCAAAGCGCAGATGCGTTCATTAAGGCGATGGACTCCTGTTTCTTATCCAAAATAGACCTGGACATTGCCCGGAGGGACATATTTGGGCTAAGACAAGGGAAAGCCAGCGTAAGGCAGTATCATTCCCGGTTTTTTGCATTGGTCAACGCGCTGAATTGGGATAAGGATTCTCCGCCGGTTAGAGACCTTTTTTGGGAGGGTCTGAATGCACAGATCAAGGATGAGATGGCAAGGGGTGAGAGACCCACCACCACTCAGCAAGTGGTTGAAAGAGCGTTGTCTATTGGGGTGAGGCAGGAAGAACGTCCGTGGAGCAAAGAAGAAGGGCGTTGGGGACGTTCACCAGCGAGAGTGCCCTCCCTCTTGACCAGAGAGGCAGCGCGTGCGCAGTCCACGCCTCCACAGGGAGGGGGCGAGGAGCAGATGGAGATTGGCGGTGCTAGGGCTCACTCAGCTACCAGAGCCTTAACGCCGGGAGCAGTAAAATCGAAGCTGCCTAGAAGGAACAGGAAGTGCTATATATGTGAGAGTGCAGAGCACATGGCGAAAGAGTGTCCCCAGAGGAGTTTCAAGCACACTGCAGCTTCAGTGACAGTATTGGAAACAACTCAGCAGAGAGCACCACAGCAGGGAAACGACCAGGTCTGGCTGGAAGAGGAGGCACTGGGGCCCAGCCAGACGAGTCAGTGAGGAAGTCCCCAGAGATTTTGCAGCCCACAGACCCCCTCCCGCCCAAGCCAGTGGTGCAGCTAACCGCATCGCTTCAGCTGCCCAATGGACTCACCTTAGAAGTGCCTATTACAATTGACTCTGGCAGTAACGCAGACTTTATAGGATTGGAGTTCATTCAACAACACAACGTAGCATTACTGCCAGCCACACTGCCCCTGAAGGTCGTCACGGTGGATGGCAGGGAACTGCTAGGGGGGCAGGTGGTGCAGCAGACGCCGCCTATGGTGATGCAAATTGGGAATCACCGGGAAGTCATCAGTTTCAATGTCACCCAGCTGTCCGACACGCCTATAGTATTAGGCATGAGTTGGCTGCACAGGCACAGCCCAGCATTGGCGTGGTACCAGCGCCACCTGACTTTTGGCTCCTCCTACTGTGCAGAACACTGCATTATACCCAGCCCGGAAGGGGAAGAGGAGGACCCGCAGTTGCAGTTGGGCACGCTGCAAGCAGTACCCCACAAGTATGCGGAGTTTTTGGAGGTGTTCTGCGAGAAGGAGGCGGACAAGCTACCCCCTCACAGACCCTATGATTGCAAGATTGACCTCCTGCCGGGGGCGACGCTGCCTACTGGGAAACTGTACTCCATGTCTGAGGATGAACTGCAAGAACTCAGGGAGTTCATAGATCACAATTTGAAGCGTGGGTTCATCCGGGAGTCGAAAGCAGTGGGGGGCAGTCCCGTATTCTTTGTGAAGAAGCGGGATACGCCCCAAAAAAGACTGGTGGTGGACTTCAGAATCTTGAATTCGAAAACCAAGCCCTCAGCTTTCCCCATGCCCAAGATAGACGACTTGCTCGCGACGGTGCGGAAAGGACGCGTTTTCACCAAGCTGGATCTACGTGGCGCGTACAACTTGATTCGCATGCGCGACGGAGACGAGTGGAAGACGGCCATGTTCACGCCACTGGGCACCTACGAATACAGAGTTATGCCCTTCGGATTACAAAATGGCTCTCACACTTTCCAAGACTTTATGCATCACGTGCTGGCGGGGCTCCTTTACAAGAAGTGCGTATGCTTCCTGGACGACATCCTGATTTTTTCAGAATCGCGAGAGGCGCACGAGAGGGATGTCAGGGAAGTTCTGCAGAGACTGAAGGAGCACAGGCTGTACGCCAAACTGGAGAAGTGCCAGTTCGACGTGACGGAGGTGGATTTCCTGGGCTACAAGTTGTCGGACAAGGGGCTCGCCATGGACAGCGCCAAGGTTCGCGCAGTTTTGGACTGGAAGAGCCCACGCAATCGGAAGGAAGTCCAGCGGTTTGTCGGCTTTGCCAACTTTTACCGCAAGTTCATCAAGGGATTTGCCATGCAGACAGCGGCCATCACCGACACGCTCAGCTCCAAGAAGAAGAAATTCATCTGGACGGAGCAAGCGGAGCAGTCCTTTCAGAAACTCAAGCGTCTCTTCGCGTCTGAAGAGCAGCTGCTGCATGTGAATCCCAGCAGACCCATGAGGGTGGAGACGGACGCCTCAGACAGAGCCGTGGGAGCTGTCCTGTTGCAACAAGACCAGCAGGGGGACTGGAGGCCGTGCGCCTTCTACTCGAGGAAGCTCAGCAAGTCGGAGCAGAATTACACTATCTGGGACAGGGAGTTGCTAGCCATACATGCAGCATTCAAGGCATGGAGGCACTTCCTCATCGGAGCCAGACATACAGTGCAGGTCCACACGGACCACAAGAATCTGGAGTACTGGCGCATGGCTAGGTTCCTCAACCAGAGACACATTAGATGGGCAGAGTTCTTCGCGGACTTCGACTTCAAGATAGAGTACATCCCAGGCGACAACAACGTGATGGCGGATGCATTGTCCAGAAAGCCGCAATACCTGGAGGAGGCGGCACCGTCGGCGGCCAAGCACATTTTCGCACCGGAAGCGTGGGCATGCGCGTCGGCAACCGTGGACCTGGACGCCGTACGTCGCGCGCTGCGGGAAGACCCCTTCGCACGGGCCAAGATGGAGGAGGTGCACAGGGGCACAGCGAGGGCCGACGAGTTCCAGATCCGCGATGGGTTGCTCCTCCACAAGGGAGCACTCTACGTGCCGGGAGACGACCTCCGCGCAAGGGTCCTGCAGCAGCTACACGACGCTCCCACCGCAGGGCACTTTGGCAAAGAAAAGACTGTCGAACTCGTAGCCAGAGACTTTTGGTGGCCCAAGATGCGGGGGGAAGTAGCGGATTACGTCTCGAGATGTGACACCTGCCAAAGGGCCAAGTCAGTTCACAGACCGCCGGCGGGATTGCTGGAACCGCTGCAGACACCGTCTGAACCGTGGGAGAGGGTGGCCCTGGACTTCGTCACGGATCTGCCCAGCTCGAGGGGAAAGACAGCAGTGCTAGTGGTGGTGGACATGTTTACTAAGATGGCACACTTCATTCCGTGTGCGAAGGTAGCCACGGCAGAGCAGACCGCCAAACTGTTCATAGACCACGTGTTCAAGGTCCACGGTCTGCCACGGTCTATTCTTTCCGACCGGGGGCGACAGTTCATCTCGAACTTCTGGCAGAAGCTGATGGGCATTCTGAACGTCAAGGTCAATTTGGCGTCGGCGAGACACCCGCAGACCAACGGACAAGCGGAGAGGGTCAACGCCGTCATGCAGCAGTACCTAAGATGCTACGCCAACCAGCAGCCCACGACATGGGTGGACTACCTGCCGCTCGCCGAGTTCGCTTACAACAATACGAAGCACGTGTCGACGGGGGTGACGCCGTTCTTCGCCAACAACGGGAGGCATCCCAGAACCTTCCCGGGTTTAGAGAGAGTGGGGGAGGGGGAGCCACAGGCAGCGGAAGCCTTAGCGTCAGAGTTGCAGGAAGTCCACGAACAGCTCAGGAGGCAGCTAGAACTAGCAAAGCACGCATACAAGGTGCAGGCCGACAGACACAGAAGAGTTGGGGAAGACATACAGGTGGGTGACTGGGTCTGGTTAGCAGCGCAAGCAGTGCCGACCAGATCATTAGCTAAGAAGAAGCTAGGACATAAGCAGCTAGGACCTTACCGAGTCCAGGCGCAGGTCAATCCAGTAGCCTTCCGGTTGGCTCTTCCGGAGGGTTCCAGAATGCATCCGGTGTTCCATAGATCGGTGCTCACGCCCTACAAAGCACCTCATAGGTTTCAGGAGCCGGACACAGCACCAGACCAGAGCAGTGAAGGGCCCAGAGTGAGGGGGCCGCCTAGGAAGGGACACATCAATGAGGTCACAGAGATTTTGGACTCCAGATGGGGGGAAGAGGGAGTAGAATATTTTCTAGCCAGAGAGGGTACCCCGGCCAGTGCCAACAGCTGGGTACCGGACTATGCCTTGGAGGAACCGCTGCTCAAAGAGGAGTTTCATGCCCTCTTCCCGCACAGGCCCATGCCAGCAGAGTATTTCGATGACTGGCTTTTCACACCCACTCTTTCAGCCAGCACATTCCTGGGGTTCGACTCGGACGAGGAACAGGCACCAGTCCCCAGCTCTCAGGTGGGTTCGCCACCGGGGTCTGCCTCAGACCACTCGTATTGGTGGGACGATCAACCAGAGGAGCAGTGGCGCAGGAAGTGGCTGAGGGGTCCTTGGATGGGACCACCCGAAGAGGGGGAGAGGGGCGAGACGGACATGGACGTGTTGGGGGACAACGTGGGGTTCGAGCATGAAGACAGAGAGATGGAAGCAGAGGAGAGCGACGTTGACGAGTACATGGGGGATGAACTGTATCCGGCAAGCACCCCCGCGACGACGGAGCACCCAGTACCCGCACCGGAAGGAGGGGAGGGGGGAAGGGGGGGCTTCGAGGGGGGGATGGATGTCAGGGGTTCAGGAGCAGAGGGACAGGAGAGGGAGGAAGTAGAGACCGAGGGAGAGGAATCTGAGGGAGAAGTCAGCGAGGGTAGCCATCCGAGGTCTCTAAGTCTCTCCAGTGAATCAGAGGATTCACAGAAAGGGGCCCCAGTGGTCAGAGCCAGGGGGTTGCCAGAGGGAACACCCCAGGAAGGAGGGGCCAGAGGGGACTCAGAGAGCAGCAGCTGGAAATCGGGACCAACTTTCCCACCGGAGAGCAGTAAGGGGGAGGAGTCCCAAACATCGGCAGCAGGCAGCCTTCCGTCAGCGGAAGGACATGAGTCAGGGTTAGCCACGCCTGCATCAGAGAGCGAGGTAACGGTCAAAAGGAAGGTCAGGGGCAGCGCGCGCGCGCCAAGTTCAAATGTACAGGAGGGGGGCGCAATGGGCAGTCCGGAGAGAGAGCCGGGTCCCAAAGCCCGCCGGAGAGAAGGGGAGGAGTCCGAAGGGTCCGCTTCCGAGGCATCCCGGAAAGAAGGCACCCAGGGGGGTAGTAGGACCCAGAGGAGGAAGGAGAAACGTAGAAGGTGGAGTAAGGCTAGAGTCTTAAGCTGGTGTACAGGGGGCGGAGACTCAGACGAGGCTTCGCTGGTCTAGGGTTTAGACGTAGAGACGCACGCTAGTGTTTGGAAATGGAAACTAAATGCCAATAAAGACTTCTGTACAGTTCTAATGGCTAGCGTTGGTCTTCTGTGAGCTGAGACCGGGAGGCAGTCTCTGACATTGTGTTTTTCATCTTTTTGTTCTGTCTCCCAGACAGACAGGATGTGAGTGAGCTGCTCCTCATACTGTTGCTATATTCTATATTATGATTTGTGTTGATTTGTTTTGATTTGATACACAGCAATAAATAGCGATACTACATACTTCCAACAGCTCAGCTATCGTTTCCTCTGCTGTTTGCATGCTCATATGAGCAGATAGGAGTCACTGAGATACAGGACTGCTGCCAAACACTTCATGGGTGTCCTGTTACCAGAGAGGGAGGCCTCCATAATGGTTTCTCCCTTGTATGAATTCTTTGATGGGTCTTGAGATTCGAGCTTTGACTGAAGCTCTTTCCACATTGGAAGCACTGATACGGTTTCTGACCTGTATGTGTTCTTTGATGGGAAGTGAGACTATCCTTTCGACTGAACCTCATCCCACATTCCAAGCACGGATAGGGTTTCGTCCCGGTATGAATTCTTCGATGGCAAGTGAGACTGGAATTGTGACGAAAGCTCTTTCCACACTCAAGGCATTGAAAAGGTTTCTCCCCTGTATGAATTCTTTGATGGGAAGAGAGCGTAGTCCCCTCCAAGAAGCTCTTTCCACAGTCTAAGCACTGGTAGGGTTTCTCCCCTGAATGAATTTTTTGATGGGCAGTGAGACTTTGCCTGAGAATGAATCTTTTTCCACATTCAAAGCACTGATATGGTTTCTCGCCTGAATGAATTTTTTGATGGGAAGTGAGATGTGCGCTTTGACTAAAGCTCTTTCCACATTCCAGGCATTGATAGGGTTTCTCCCCTGTATGAATTCGTTGATGGGAAGAAAGCTTAGTCCCCTCCCGGAAGCTCTTTCCACATTCTAAGCACTGATAGGGTTTCTCCCCTGTATGAATTCGCTGATGGGAAGTGAGACTCTGCCTGTGACTGAAGCTCTTTCCACATTCTAAGCAGTGATAGGGTTTCTCCCCTGTATGAATTTTTTGATGCGAAGTGAGACCCTGCCTGTGACTGAAGCTCTTTCCACACTCAAGGCATTGAAAAGGTTTCTCCCCTGTATGAAATCTGTGATGGGAAACGAGACTCAGCTTGTAAATGAAGCTCTTTCCACATTCGAGGCATTGATAGGGTTTCTCCCCTGTATGAATTCTTTGATGGAAAGTGAGATAGATCCCCTGGCTGAAGCTCTTTCCACATTCAAAGCACTGATAGGGTTTGTCACCCGTATGAATTCTTTGATGGGAAGTGAGATGGGAGCTCTTTCTGAAGCTCTTTCCACATTCGAAGCACTGATATGGTTTCTCCCCAGTATGAATTCTTTGATGGGAAGTGAGATGATCCTTCCGACTGAAGCTCTTCCCACATTCTCTGCACTGATACAGTTTCTCCCTACTCTGTCCTCTTTTGTGTGCAGTGAGGCTATCCCTCTGAACGAAGCTCTTTCTTTGATGGGAGGTGGACTGGGAGCTTTGACGGATGTTCTCTCCACACTCTGAATATTTATAAGACTTCTCCGATATGTGGATTCTGTTGTGGTCTCCCTTGTTCTTCCCTTCTGATTCATCACCATCTGCAATGAAGAGAGAAGTTAATTAGCGCCTCAAAAACAAATGGAGGTCCAGATTATTGAACAATGTTTTCTCCCCACCTCACTTGAGAGTGCTCCGTTTCGGCCTCAAGAGGACATCCTTGAAGTCTAACTTAATGTCATTGTCAATGTGTGGCATCTTCAACCCTCCCAGCGTTTGAGCACGCCTGCAGGGCGCCTGACTCTCTTGAAACCAGTTTGGCGCAACTGCCAGCATACTATGACAGGGGCGCAGACACAGAACCATCAAACCCACCACCTGACCCCTCCCCCACCAATGCACTGCCACGTTAGTGTAAGTCATGCAAACTCTGCATCGCTGCCCCGGACCCCAACCCCACTCAGAGTGAAGGGGACGTGGTTCACATCCATTATTGAACAAAGTTAATGAATGCTTGTGATAGAGGAAGAACTGAAGGGAGTTAGATGTGAGGCCTTACTATAGTTTTCACTTCCTTAGTTGGCTGGTATTTACTGACATATTGCTTGGCTTTTATCTGGAATGGATTTTGTTCTGGCTCAATCCTGGACTCCACTCCATCTCCAAGGTCAGTCATCTCTTTGGTTAATCAAATGCAAGCAGAAGCCAAAACAACAAACCTGACAGAAGTTACACCAACTTCCCTAAAAACTCTGAAGCCGGCATTTAAGAAGGCCTGGGTGGTTCAGACAAGCCTGGTCATTGTTTTAAAAGGCATGACTAGACGCAGAACATTCACAGAGGAAACAGTTGATATCCCTCCATTCTGGGTTCACGGTGGGGGGTGTTAGAATCCCAGATGCTCTTGGTCTCCATCCAAAGAGTGAAGGTGTCAGGACTGGTCGTTGTCCTCTTCAGATCACCACAGAAACGCTTCTTGTTCTTTTATAAAACTTTTTATTGCGTATTAACAAAACATTCTTATAAACAGTTCTTCACTCTTCTTCCTCAGAGTCCCTTCTTTCAGATACCTTCTGAGCTCTGCTTCTCCATGACCAGCCACTCTCCAAATGGCGAAGGCGCCTTTCCCTTCGCTTTCCCGCTCTTTTTCCTAACCTCCTGGCTAGAGCTGGCTTGTATCTCCCCTCCTCCGAATCTGAGCTAGAACTGAACCCTTGCCTTTCCTGGGAACAGCCGGTCCCTCCCTGTTGTTCCTCTTGCTCCCTTCTATTAGATTCACTGCTCTCCTCCCCCCCTTGGGGAATGCTTTCTCCCTCTGATAAACTGAAAACCTCTAACTCTTCCCTGACATCACCCCCTCCCCTAAGCCCCCCTTCCTCCTCCTCGCTCTCCTCTGTTTCTGAAGGACCGAACCCTATGAACTCTTCTTCCTCGCTATCTGTCTCTTCAAAAATTTCTTGAAGATGCCAGTTCTGGGGTTTTGGCTTGTGGGGATATCTTCTATGAAATTCTCTCTGCAATTCTGGAACGTTAATTTTTTCTGCTGGTTCCCATGAGTTCTCAGACTCCTCTAACCCTTTCCATGCAACCAAATACTGTAATTTCCTCCTACTTATTCTCGAGTCTAATATTTCTTCCACTTCGGTCTCCGCTTCCCCCATCATGGTGGGAAAAAGAGGTGGTTCCCTTGAAATTTGATACTTATGTGCTGGTACAAACACTGACAATAAAGATCTATGAAATACAGGGTGTATTCTCATATTTTCAGGCAAATGAAGCTTGAAAGCGACTGGGTTAATTTGAGCCTTTACTTGGAAAGGTCCCAATCTCCTTGGTTCTAGCTTTTTACACTTCCCTCGTATTGGTAGTCCCTTGGTAGACAGCCATACCCAGCTCCCTACTTGGATTTCTTCCCCAACTCGCCGGTGCCTATCTGCAGCTTTCTTGTAAGCCTCTTTAGCTTCTTCCAAATCCTCTTTCAATATCTCATGAATGCACCTCAACTCCTCTATCATTTGTTCTGCTGCTGGTACTGCTAACTGCTCCTCTTGACCTGGGAATGCCCTTAGATGCAAGCCATAGTTTGCCACAAATGGGGCTCTGCCCGTAGACACATGCATTGCATTATTATACGCAAACTCTGCTAGACTCAACTTCTCTAACCACCTGCTCTGCTGATAACCAGCATAACACCTCAGATATTGTTGTAGTGTTGCATTCGTTCTTTCAGCTTCCCCATTGGTTTGCGGGTGTCTCGCTGACGTGAGGCTTAGCTCCACATCTAGTAACTGCATTAACCTCTTCCAAAATTGTGATGTAAATTGGGCCCCTCTATCTGAAATGATTTGTGATGGCATACCATGCAACCTAAAAATATTATCTAAAAACATCTTTGCAGTTTCCTGTGCGGTCGGAATTTTGGTACATGGTATGAAATGTGCCATCTTGGTTAGCATGTCAACCACTACAAAGATCACTGTTTGCCTGTGCGATGACGGTAGATCCGTTATAAAATCCATAGACACCACATCCCAAGGCCTTCCCGGCGTGGGCATAGGTTGCAACAACCCTGCGGGAGCTGCTCTGGGTGCCTTGGCTCGTTGACATACTTCACAACCTCTTACATATTGTGTTACTTCCTCCCTCAACTTTGGCCACCAGAACTGCCGTGTGATCTGATACAGGGTCTTTTCTCTACCAAAATGTCCTGCAGTCGGGTTATCATGATGTTGCCTCAACACTTTACCTCTTAATTCACCTGCAGGTACATACAGCACCCCTCTCCTGTACAACAATCCATCTTTTTCCTTGAAACCTTCCTCTTCCCCTCTACCTTTTCTCAGTTGCTCCATTTTCTTTTGTGCAAACTCATCTGTTACTGTCAATTGCTGGAATTCCCTGCCGTCCACTACTACGGCTGCACACCCCCACTGATCCGATCTCAGCATTTCTCGCAACTTGGGAGGTGCTTCCCCTTCCATATCTCAGGTTTGCGCGATAGCGCGTCTGCACGAATGTTTTGATGCCCAGGTATGTACTCAATCCTAAAATTAAACCCAGCAAAAAATCTCTGCCCACCTAATTTGCCTTTGGTTTAGCTGTCTAGCAGTTCTCCAATACTCTAAATTCTTATGATCTGTTTGTACCACCACCTGATGTGATGCCCCTTCCAAAAAATGTCTCCACACTTTAAAGGCAGCGTGCACAGCTAAAAGTTCCTTATCAAATATGGTGTAGTTTTGTTCTGATTGATTTAATTTTCTAGAGTAGAATGCACAGGGTCTCCAGTCCCCTTCCTTGTCCTGTTGCAGCAGAATGGCCCCAATAGCCCTGTCAGAGGCATCAGTTTCTACCTTTATACGCTTACTTGGATCTAGGTGCATAAGATATTTTTCTGAAGCAAACACCACCTTTAATTTATCAAAGGCCTCCTGTGCTTCCTCAGTCCATCTGAATGGCCCCTTGCCTCTTAGACCAGTGTTTCCCAACCGGTGTTCCGCGGCACACTAGTGTGCCGTGGAACGTTGCCTTGTGTTCCGTGGGAGGGAGGCGGGCGAGTCGGGCGGCGAGAGGCGGGGCGGCGAGCGAGCTCCCTCCCACATCCCATCGCTGCTCGCTTCGGCCGGCCTACTGGAGGAAGGCGCGAAAACCTCGCGCATGCGCAGGCCTTCCGCCTGCGACAGCCCAGTAGGCCGGCCGAAGCGAGCGACGATGGGATGTGGGAGGGAGCTCGCTCGCCGCCCCGCGTGTGCTCGCCGCCCGACTCGCCCGCCTCCCTCCCACGGCACACCAGCCTACCTCCGTGGGAGGGAGGCGGGCGAGTCGGGCGGCGAGAGGCGGGGCGGCGGCGGCGAGGAGAGGCCGCCCAGCGCGGGGCTCTCGCCCTCTGCCTGCCTGGCTGCCTGCGAGCTCGGCGGGCAGCGCTTCCGCCCGCAGCGCCCGCCTCGCGGCTCTCATTCCCTGCCCCTGCCAAAGCTCACCCAGCCAAGCCGCGCTCTCCTTCCTGCCTCGCTTTGCTGCCTCCTCCCCCCCCACCCCCAAAGCTTGGAGGTTCCCCGGCAGGAAGGAGGGAACTTAATCCTCTCCAAGGGTTGCGGAAAACAGACATGCAAATGGGGGCTTGCCAGCTCTTCAAGCGCCGCCGGCTTTCTTCGGGAATTACCACCCGCCGAGCCCGGTAACGCTGACAGGCCGAGCCGCGGGGCTTGGCAGCGCAGCCGGCAGAGTGTGGGAAAGGGCGGCCGCCACGCGCCGGGCAAGGCGAGACTCGACGGGGAGGACACCGGCAGCAGCGCCCCCCCCCCCAGAAACCCGCTCCGGGCAGGTAATTCACAGAGAGTGGACAGAAGGAAGCCTTAAAGGGCTTCAGCCTCCCAGAGTGGCGGGGAATAATAATAATAATAATAATGATAATAATAAAATTGACAGGGGGTGTTTTTCTAGGTGAGGGGGTGGGGACTGTAATAACAAAAAAATCAGCTCTATATCAACCGCTGTTTTGCAATGAGGAATTGCAAATAAGGAAGATCAAAAGGAGAATGTTTTTTGGGGGGGGACTCTCTTCCTCTTCCTCCTCTCGTTCTTGCTCCTCTTCCTGGCAAAAGGGCTGCTGAGACCCCTTCTCTCTTGGGTGCCGGTGGGTGCTGTGACGTTGACGCTGCTGTGGCAAGTGCCTTTACTTAGCAGAGTGCATTCCCCTTTACACAGGAGGGGAGGGGAAAAAATTGAAGCTTACACTTTCGTGCGTCCCTCCCGGCGCGACGCTGCGCGCTGACGTCACGGGGCTGTAATGGTGGTGTGCCTCGAGATTTTTTTCATCAAACAAGTGTGCCTTTGCCCAAAAAAGGTTGGGAAACACTGTCTTAGACAATCAGTTAGTGGCGCTGTGATTTTGGAGTAATTACCTATGAATTTACGATAGAAATTAGCAAATCCTAAAAACCTCTGTAGATCTTTCTTAGTTTTAGGTGCCTCCCATTCCACCACTGCCTGAACTTTACTGGGGTCCATGTGCACCCCTTTGTGGGAAATGCAATATCCCAGGAACTCCACCTTTTGTGTGTGGAATTTACACTTCTCTAACTTCACATATAACCTGTTGGTCCTCAATCTCTCTAACACCTGTGTGACATGTTTTACGTGTTCCTCCATACTTTCACTATATATTAAGAGGTCATCTAAATAAGAGACACAGAACTGATCCAGTATACCTGCTAAGACGTGATTGATGAAAGTTTGAAATACCCCTGAGCCATTTTGCAAGCCAAAAGGCATTACCAAGAATTCAAACGCACCATACTTAGTACAAAAACTGGTTTTCCACTCATCCCCTTCTCTGACCCTTATCAGATTATATGCTCCTCGTAGATCAAGCTTGGTAAAGACTTTGGCTGACCTTACTCTCTCTAAGAGGTCATCTATACGTGGCAGTGGGCACACACGAGGCTTCATTTGACTGTTAAGGATTCTGAAGTCACATACTAATCTTGGTGCCCCTTCCTCACCTTTCTTTTTGACAAAAAAGACAGGAGCACCCCCAGAGGCCGTAGACTCTCTAATAAAACCTCTCTGCAAATTCTTTTGCAGGAACTCCCTCAATGCTGCAGATTCTACTTCCGACATGGCATATATCTTGCTTGGTGGCAACTGTGCCCCAGGGTCTAGATCTATCTTGCAATCATAGGGCCTATGTGGTGGAAGTTTATCTGCTTCTTTTTCACAAAAAACATCCTGATAAGCCATATATTGTGATGGAATCTCACTTTCATTCCCCACCAACTTCCCTTCTACCTCTGTTCCCATTACTTCCACCGAGATTTTTCCCTTTTGCCCCAAACAATGTGTCATACAATATATCGAACCAAAAACCAAAGATCTTTGATGCCAGGCAATCACCGGATTATGACGATTGAGCCAACTCATGCCCAGCACCATTGGGTGCCCAGCTAGTTTGGTCACATGAAATGCCCTGGTCTCTGAGTGATGACCCATGTCCATTCTCATTGGTGGAGTCTCATAAGTCACTTCTCCTGAAAGTAGCGGTCTGCCGTCGATTGTTGTCACTCGCAGTGGGAAACTCAAAGGTAACAAAGCGATTTTGTGTTCCTGTACCAATTTCTGGTCTATGAAATCTGCTGACGCTCCTGAGTCTAACAACGCCTCTACCTGGACGCTGTGTCCATTGGGTAGTTGTAGTTGCACCTTCACCGTTAGCCATGGGATAGGTGGTTCCGCGTGAGAGCCTTCTATTGCTTCTCCACCCGGCTGCAAGCTCCCATTTCCAGCCGGGGACATTCGTTTCCCTGATGCAGTTCCTCTGGGCAATTGTCGTCTCTCATGTCTGCTCCAGATAGAGACTCCCATCCTTTACGATTGTGACATTGTCGTGCTAGATGCCCTGGTTTTCCACAGACAAAGCAACGCCTTGCATCTCTTCCTTTCCCTGCATTTCCTCTTACCATGGAAGAGGTAGTAACTGGGAGGGGTCTGGCTGCTCCTAATTCCATGGGCTCTGGCCGCTCTCGTCCTGTCACGTTGCCCGCTCTGCTCTCTGTACTTTCGATATTATTTTCCCGCCACCGTGGTCTCCATTGTTCCTTCTTTTCACTAGCCCTCCGTTCCACGCGTAGGCTCAATTGCAGGCACGTTCGGACCAGAGAGTCCAACGAACTAGGTTCTGGCATTTGGGCCAACTGGTCTAAAATCTCATTATTCAGTCCTTCCCTAAAAAGGGCTGCAACTGTTGGGGAATTCAGATCCCATTTTAATTTCTGCACCAGCAAACTAAAGTTGGACCAATAAACTCCCACAGTGTCTTTTCCTTGTCTCATTCTCAACAGCTGCCTAGCTGTGGTTGTTTCATGCGCAGGGTCGAAGAAAATCGTGTCTAGATACTGCAGAAAAATGTGTAGATTTCCTAGGGCGGCATCCCTCCGAGATATGAGGGGTATAACACAGTCCTTAGCCCTCCCTTCCAAGAAATTAATCACATAAGCAACCATCTCTTGCTCAGATTGAAATTCTTTATCCTTTATCTCAATTATGTAAGAAATTTCTGTCTTGAAAGCCATGTATTCAGAGCTTTCTCCCTGGAAGCTACATGGGCGTACAGTCAATGTTTTACTCACTCTATCTCCCCACGTCGATTGCAGCATGGTTCTATGTTCTCCCAGTGCTGCCGATAGTACATCAACTTGACTTTTCAACTGTAAGTTCTGTTGCCATAAGTCCTGTAATGTTAGCTGGAGCGCTGGGGTTTCTCCTTGCCCAACTGGCGCCACAGCTCCATCCATTTTGGTTTCTCCTTCTTTACTTATAGTGAAGAGGCACAGAGCAGAAGGTATTCTGTCAGGACTGGTCGTTGTCCTCTTCAGATCACCACAGAAACGCTTCTTGTTCTTTTATAAAACTTTTTATTGCGTATTAACAAAACATTCTTATAAACAGTTCTTCACTCTTCTTCCTCAGAGTCCCTTCTTTCAGCTACCTTCTGAGCTCTGCTTCTCCATGACCAGCCACTCTCAAAATGGCGAAGGCGCCCTTCCCTTCGCTTTCCCGCTCTTTTTCCTACCCTCCTGGCTAGAGCTGGCTTGTCTCTCCCCTCCTCCCAATCTGAGCTAGAACTGAACCCTGGCCTTTCCTGGGAACAGCCGGTCCCTCCCTCTTGTTCCTCTTGCTCTCTTCTATTAGATTCACTGCTCTCCTCCCTCCCCCCTTGGGGAATGCTTTCTCCCTCTGAGAAACTGAAAACCTCTAACTCTTCCCTGACAGAAGGTTCATCATATAGAGGTATGAATGGAATTGCAAAACTGATCTTATGATCTAACGGATTTTTACCAAGAGGGTCCATGATCCCACGATTCTCCTCCTTTACTTCCTTATGTAGAACTCTCTGGTCAGGATCCAGAAACGTCCACACCTTGTCTGTAAAACAAACAGCAACATACTCCTGACTATTATATATATGTGAACCTAGGAGCTCAAAGGGCTGAATGTTTGCATCTCCTATAGAGCGAAAGTCATGAATTTGGTCCCCCCTTTCTGTTGTTCTTTTTTGTTATTTATCTCTGTTTTATTGTTGAGTGTATTAAGTAGTTTATGTTTTGTTTTCTTACCGTTAGTGCTGATATTATATTATTAATTGTTGGCTATTGGTATATATTTGAGCCTACCCTTTACTGTTGATAGAACTACTTTACACCTTTTTCTCTTTTTCTCTCTTCCTTTGAATATTTTCAAATAATAATTATTTAATTGGGAATACTTAAAGTTAATTTCAGTGTGTATAACGGGTAGAGTCTGCCTTATATATATTTAGATATGCAAGAATGTTAATTACTCATATATTTCGTAATCCATATGTTAAATATACGCACGGTTAATATATGACTCAGGTTGGAGCGATAATAATTTTCAGTATATTTGGTCTATATTAGGCCTTCCAAACAATTTTGCTAAAGATAAAATAGAGGACAAGGAAGCTTACAGATTAAAGTCATAATGAGAATTATAAGTATGAATGTCAAGGGGTTAAAGGAAAAGAAAAAAACAAATGCTAACACTCAAATATCTACAGTCATTAAAGGCTGATCTAGGTCTATTAAAGGAAACACATTTGACAGCACAAGGGGCTCAAACTTTGAAATGCCAATGGGTAAAAGACGTTATTTCAACAAACTCAGACGAAAATGCTAGGGGAGTCACAATTTTATTTAGGAAAGGCTGGCCTCATGAAATACAAGATATAGTAAGAGAGGAAGATGGCCGATGCTTAATAATTGTAATTAAAACAGAAGGGACAGAAATAGCAATAGTAAATGTCTGTGCCCCAAACACTGATGACCATAAGTTTATTCACAACTGCTTTAAGAGATTAAGCCTTCTATCTTATCACCACTTGATAAGGGGTGGAGACTTTAATGAAATTTTAGATTCACAGATGGATACCACCTCAGTAGCCAGGAAAAAAAGGACAAAGGTTAGAGAGACAATTAATAACTATATGATACAGTGGAATTTAGTGGGATCATGGAGATTGCATCACCCTAAGGAAAAATCATATACATATTTTGCAGGAATTCATAATACCCAGCACAGAATTGATTTTTTTCTAACACCAGCATTACATCCCTTTACTAGCCGATGTGACATTGATATTCCCATTATAGTTAATCACTCAGCAGTAATACTGGAAAATAATTTATCAAAAACCCAGGAAGGTATGAGGAGATGATATCTTAATATATAATTAAAAAGGTAAAGGTACCCCTGCCTGTACGGGCCAGTCGTGTCCGACTCTAGGGTTGTGCGCCCATCTCACTTAAGAGGCCGGGGGCCAGCGCTGTCCAGAGACACTTCCAGGTCACATGGCCAGCGTGACGAAGCTGCTCTGGCGAGCCGGCACCAGCGCAGCACACGGAAACGCCGTTTACCTTCCCGCTAGAAAGCGGTACCTATTTATCTACTTGCACTTTGACGTGCTTTCGAACTGCTAGCTGGGCAGGAGCTGGGACCGAAAGACAGGAGCTCACCCCGCCGCGGGGATTCGAACCGCCGACCATGCGATCGGCAAGCCCTAGGCGCTGAGGTTTTCCCCACAGCGCCACCCGCGTCCCATTAATATATCATTACTAAATGGGGAAAAAAACTTCATTCAATATATAAGCCAAGAAATACAAATATATTTTTAAAATAACTCCAAATCTTGAACGTCAAGACTGATGGAATGGGAAGGATATAAAGCTTACATCAGAGGGAAGATAATATCCTTTTCTGCCAACAAAGCCAAGCTGCAAAGATTAAAGTAAAATAATCTAAACATTTCTTTAAAAACACTATGGGGTGATATGGAAAATAATACATCTGAGGGTACATATGAAAGAATACAACAACTAACATTAGAACTGAATAATATACTAGCTTAAAAAATTGAGTTCAGTCTACTAAGCCTAAAACAAATATACTGGGAGAATTGCATGTCAACGCAAATTAAGAATGGATAAATAGGAAGAAATCTGGAATGAATATTTAAGCAATAAGGTGGATAGAGGTGGGAAGTGGGGGGAGGAGAGAGAGGTGGGAAAATATTGTTAAAAGGGTGCAGTCACAGGTATATCAGTGTCTTTAAATCTGAATTGTCAAATTGTGTTATTATTGTTATTATGGTTTTTGTTGTACAGTAGTGTCTTTTGCGGTTGCTGTTTGTATAGAAAAAATGATTAAATAAATTTTAAAAAACCAACTGATCTTATGATCCAACAGGGAGTTTTACCGAGAGGGTACATGACCCCATGATTCTCCTCCTTGACTTCCTTATGCAAAGCTCTCTGGTCAGGATCCAGCAACGTCCACGTCTCGTCTGTGAAACAAACAGCAACACCTTCACCTAAACACTCTCCATCAGCTGTTGCCTCAATCTGGTTGGTCTAAACTTAAATGTATACGTAAATCTCTTTCTTCACTTTGAATCCCCTCCCATTTTCATGAGGAGACCAACTCTGTATTGTTTCATTGGTGACAGAAGAGGAATAATGACTATTGCTCAAAATTAATCTAGGCACAACAGCCACAAGAGCTCCTGACTAGGCATTCAGTTTTGCGATGTTGAATGTTCTCTGCTCTCTCCTGTTCTCCCCCTTTTCTTCAGTTGGAAGCAATTAATGAACCCAGAACTCATACCCTGACCACTAATGATGAACCATATGTTATAGATATTCTGGCAAATTTATTCTGCTATTTTACATAGAAATGACATGAGAAGACCTGGCCTACGTAATTGTATTATTTATTAGTCCTATGATCCTTGTTTTTAAAAGCAAATAAAAAGTTATTCCAAAAAGAAAAGAAAAAAGCAATACACGGAGGCCTCATCTGCGTTCAATCTACAAAGCAGGATCAGATTAAAGAGTCGTGGCCTCTAGTGCTGCGTGATGGATCAGTGAGTTGTCAGACATTGGCAGGGCATCCAGATCACAGAACTGGTTTTAGACCTTTTGAGCTGCCAATACATCGCGGTGGCCGGGGAGCTGTGACCTATTCCTGGCTCAAATTGCCTGCAGATGACAAAGGAGCAGGCAGACAGGTGGGGGAGCCCGAAAAGGTGCTCCCCTTCTCCATCTCCATCCGCCTGCCTGCCTCCCCCCACCCCCAAGCTGAGCAAGCCCCAATTCCTCTCTGGCTCCATCCCTCCACATCCCCATCTCCCCTGGGACTCACCAGATCTCTCGGAGGTCCCTGGGAGGGAACGCTCAGAGGTTGTGGGGAGGGATGCAGGAGACAACCTGACCAGGTCATGCGTCCATCTTCCCTCTTCCATCTCCTCTAGCTTGACAGGATCTGTCTCACTCATCCTTCCTGAGGAGTCGAGGAGCCAAAAGAAGCTGCAGGGTCCTGGGAGAGAGGAAGAAGCAAAGGGAGCCTCAGAGAAACTCCTGCCCTAGATATTCTCCTGCCCCTAACAGAAGCCCCATTTCTAAACTTCTCCAGTGGTTCCAATTTCACCTGTTTACTCCTCACCCCACTTCGTAAGGCTGGCAGGGTCTGCATAGTAGTGACCTGAGAGTACATCCCCTTGAACTCAGTGGGGCTTATGGACACAACTTGGTGTCAAAACCAGTCACCTTCCTGTCCCTAAGCCTGAAAACTGCAACCCCAGAGCATGGGCAGGAAATAGATGAGTAGCCATTACCTGTAGGTTCCCCCATGCTAGGTGCTTTGTATAGAGAGCCCTGCTGACGCTCTTTGAGCTCCCTCATCGCAAGCCAGGCAGGTGTTGTGGCCATACAGTGCTACCTCTGGTCACATACTTAATTCGTTCCAGAGGTCTGTTCTTAACCTGAAACTGTTCTTAACCTGAAGCACCACTTTAGCTAATGGGGCCTCCAATTGCCGCCGTGCAATTTCGGTTCTCACCCTGAAGCAAAGTTCTTAACCCGAGGTACTATTTCTGTGTTAGCGGAGTCTGAAGCCTGAAGTGTATGTAACCTGAAGCGTATGTAACCTGAGGTACCACTGTATTTGCCGCTGTCTGGGGTTGCATGGGGACCAAATCTGTATGTGGAAGCAGAGGAGCTGGTGATGCCACATTTCTGAATAATCTTGAGACTAATACACCGCTCCTTCTTTGATATTCCCAGTGCTTATACACCATCTTTGCAAGTCTCCGGTCTCGAAATGTGGCCCCCACCCTGGCATGGAAGCCACCAAAGTACAGTCATACCTCGGGTTGAATATGCTTCAGGTTGAGCGCTTTCGGGTTGCGCTCCACGGCGACCGGATCCTACGCACCCCTCGCATCCAACTTGTACCTAAAAATCTGCCCAAGCCTGCACCAGAGAATTGCAGAGTTGGAAGGGACCCCTGAGGGTCATCTAGCCAACCCCCCGGGGCAGTGCAGGAATCTCAACTAGACCATCCCTGACCGAGGGCCACCCAGCCTCTGCTCTAAGGCCCTTCTCTGCACGCCTTCTCCACCAGAGGTCTGGGTGGCGGCAACACAAAAACGGGCCTTTTCTGCCGTGGATCCCCATTCGTGGGAGACTCGCCTGGCCCCTTCCTGACATCTTGAGGTGCCAGGCAAAAAGGTTTTTCTATAACTGGGCCTTTGGCAGGTTGACATGCCTCTGAAATATGTTTGTGGGAGGAGAGATCATTGGTTTGTTTTTGTTTTATTATGCATTTGGTGTTCTGAGTTATTTACTAGAAACTACTTCTCTAGAATTAGATACAGATTCTCATAATGTCAAAATCAACATCGTGACATAATACATTAACATGTAGCTTTTCAGTTGACCCCCAAGTCCAGTCTGTACAAAATACAGCTCCTATTTTGTCAGTGCCGTAGTACATTCTTTTCTACTTTCTTGACTCTTCCCTCGAAGAGTAGCATGAAATAATCTTCGAAGTGATTGGGATCCAGATGATGGGCTTGGCAGGCCAAAAAGACTGGCCCTGAGAGATAGGCAGACAAGGCAAGGGTTGAGGGGTGTTCCCTTCCTCGGCTGTGCAGAGGGCTAAATCATTTGGGAATGTTTGCAGGGACTGGGCGCTTCCATCGGATCCCTGTAATGGATTCCTTTGAAGGGATTTCTGCACCAGGCAAAGGGATTTTTGGCCCCCCAATTCCCCCCCCCCCCAGACACCCAAGGGGGCGAGTTTACCTAAAGCAGGAAGAGGTCCTTGCTGACCTCCAGGCTGGGGGGGAGCGAGCCAGGGGGCGCCTCCCCCCCCCTTGCTTTGACCCCCTGGACCCCTTCTCCCCCTTTTCCGCCCCCTTCAGTGCTGCGTCTCCTTTTCCCTCTGCCCTGACTCTCCGCCCCCTGACTTGGGGGTCTGCCCCCACTATGTATGATCTGAGCAGGGACCCCCACGCCCCCTCCCTGCCCCCCGGGACCCCCTTCTCCCCATGGCACCCTCAGGGGGAAGAGAGAGGAGACTCACCGAGGCGAAGGCGAGAGAAAGAGGAGGCAGGCAGGGAGGGGGGGGAGGGAGGGAGGGGGGGGCTCCTGCTCTGGAGGACCTTGCCCCCTCCCCTCCACTTCCCGCCCTCTCTAGGAATCCAGCTCTGCTCCTTTTAACCCTTGGCAAGCCGAAGGCACCACTCCCTCTCCCTGCCTTCACTTTTCCTGCTTCTGCGCCTGCGCTCTAGGGGCTGCCCCCTTCCCTCCCTCTGCCCCACGGAGCCCACATCCCACCAGACTAACCCCAAGGGAGGCGGGGGGGGGGGGTCCATGGGGGGGGGGTTAGCTTGGCGGGTGGGAGGATGGAGGGGGGGCTTCCCAGCCGGCAGACCCCTCCCCTCCCGAAAAGACGGGTTGTTCTGCTTCTCACCCCAGGAAGAGAGAGGGAGGAGGAAGAGTCCCAGGCCAGGAAGGAAACGCACACGTGACCCGGGGGGGGGCATGAAAAAGAGAGGGGAAGAGCAGGATGGTGGAGAGAGGGGACCAGACTCCGGTTCAGAGCCAGAGGGACCCCGGCCCTCCTTTCCCCGTGTTTCCTGCCAGAAAACCAGTTTCTCCTGGTGTAGCGGGGAAACCCCCCATCATTCAGTTTGTACAAACTCCTCACACTCACACTCACACACGACATACGCTGCTACGCTTCTGTGATAAATTCATAGAAAAATCAACCATACATCGGATTTGCACTGTTCTGATACGGAAGGGGGGGGGGCATGTCTTCTTCACCTCCTTCTTCGCTATGTTACGGCTAAAATCTGGGTGCGGGGCTACACTGCCACCCAGCTCGTCGGACTAAGTGTCCGCGGGTCCCTGCGGAAGAAAATGACCTCAGCCGGACAGGAGCAAACTGCAGAAGATCCAAGTTTATTGCGCAACAGGTTCAAGGCGAGATTGAACAGCGAAAAAGGGGTGACATGAACTTTTGAAACTCCCTCCATGTCCCAGAATACAGTGCAAAATACATCCCAGTTACATCATGAATACATTAAGGAAAGGTTGGGTTACACAGATTACATCATGCATACATTAAGGAGAGGTTGGGTTACACTGGATTAACATATGGAGGAGGGAGGGGGGAATATGCAGAGAGCTGGAGGGAGGAGGGAGGGGGGAATATGCAGAGAGCTGGATGGAGGAGGGAGGGGGGAATATGCAGAGAGCTGGAGGGAGGGGGGAATATGCAGAGAGCTGGAGATATGCGCAGATAAGCACATCCTGAGAAGACAATGGTCCATGTTTGCATAGTCTGTTACCTGGCATCGCCCGGAGGAAGGTCTTGGCAGATGGAAATAAATGGATATATTCAGTTCAAACCTTTATTGCATTAGCAAACTGCCATAGCAAAATAAGACAATACAAAAAAAAGAAAAAAGACAAACTAGAGACAAGCAACCAAGCAAAATTCAGGTGTTTTGGCTGGCGTAGTGACATTTAAGTTACCCGAAGACAATAATGCAAAGATATAGTAGCCAGCGCCCAAAAACTAATATGCGGGTATATATAAAGCACAAAATGGCCCCAGAACAGACTCAGCATATTGAGTTAAAAGTAATAAAAGAATTAAAACAGGTCCAGGTCTAGAGCACGCTACCCTGTCAGAGTAGCCCTGAGTTTCAGAGCCTGCACTATGAAGATTGCCACCCCACGTGAGATTTGGGGATTTGCGTCCACAAGAAGCGATTTCAAACAGTCTTCCTTAGATGTAATGGTGGACGGGATCAAAAGGAGGAGCTTAGATCTTATTGGCTCATAAATAGGGCAGTAGAAAAAGAAATGTATGAAGTCCTCTACTTCATTCATTGTGCATGGACATAGACGCTGGGTAATAGGGGTCTTAGAGTAAATCCCCTGCAGGAAGGCCGTGGGTATAGAATGGAAGCGGGCCATAGTAAACGCTCTTCTCAAATTGGGCTCCGTCAGGTCTATCAAGTAGTTGGCAAGTGATCTTACCACTTTCACTTTAGGGAGCCACATGGAGAGGCGAGCTGAGGTGGACTGTGCCCGGTCCATGGCCTCGTCTCTTGTAAGAATCCAGGCCCGGATTTTATGTTTGTCCCAAGAGGACAGCAAGTCAAGATTTGGGAGAGAGTAGCGTGCAGTAATAGTCACCATGGCCTTGGACCATTTATTGCTTTGAGAACACGTTAAAAAGGCTTGCCTGGCTAGTAGGGAACCTGGGGCATTGATTAATTTACAATAAAAGCTAATAATTCTAATGTGGGCTCTCGCAACAATGGAGGGGAGGCCCAGTTCTGTTCTTAACTGTGCTGCAACCGAGCCCTTGGGGAGACCCAGTATCTTCCGTGCAAAAGAGTTTTGTAGAATCTCCAGCCGTTGTAGTGTTTTTAAATTCCACCCCCAGATTTCAACCCCATACAGTAACATCGGGAGGACTTTGCTGATAAATGCTTTTCTGATTGGTGGAACCAGCTGGCCGCCTTTTGCATAGTAGAATTTCTCCAAGGCTTTGATGGTTCTGCGGGCAGCCAGGATGGTTGTATTTAGGTGAGCTGACCAGCTAAGCCCATGCTGAAAAATGATACCCAAGTACTTGAATGCTGAACAATATTCAATAGAATGGCCCTCAAAATTCCAGAGTGACTTCCGAGTTTTCGTGCCAAAAGTAAGAATTTTGGTTTTGGCGAAATTAATTTTAAGGGAGTTGGTATCACAATATGTCATGAGCCCTCTGAGCGTGTTGTTTAGGCCCAGCTTGGTTAATGACAGTATCACCATGTCGTCCGCATAGAGTAATATGGGGATCTTGAGCTGTTGTAAGGAGGGGGCAGATTGATTTAGGGCCTTCATAGTTGTGACGATGTCATTGATATAGAAATTGAATAGAAAAGGGGCCAAGAGGCAACCCTGTTTGACCCCTTTATTCAGAGGGAAAGAATCAGAAAGAGCTCCCAGAGGGCCGAATTTTACTCTGGCCGATATGTCATTATGAATTTCCATAAGAAGGAGGAGGAGTCTCTTATCTATGCTGGTGTAACTAAGCTTCTGCCATAGCCTATCTCTGGGAATGGAGTCAAAGGCGGAGGTCAGGTCCACAAAAGCCGCGTGTAGTTTGCAGTTGAACCTGTTTAGGTATTTATCAATCAGGGTAAGTAGAACAAGACATTGGCCAGATGTGCTGTGACCTTTGCGGAAGCCAGCCTGTTCCGGATGGAATAGCTTTGTTTCTTCTGCCCACTCAATTAATTTCTCTAGCAAGAATCTAGAGTAAACCTTGTATGATATGTCCAACAGGCTGATAGGTCGGTAGTTACGCGGATCTTGTGGGTCCCCCTTTTTATGTATTGGGATAACTATGCTCTGTTTCCAGTTAGGTGGAATCTTAAGAGTAGCATTGATGGTGGTAAAGAGAGATGCTAAGACAGGGGCCCACCACGACTGGTTCGATAAGAATACCTCAGGTGGTATCATATCCTCCCCCGGGGATTTATCCCCTGATAGCATGCTAATTAGTTGAGTACATCTCTCTGGGGAGACTGGCTCCCAGGTGGGCAAGGCAGATGCTGGAAGGGTGGTGACTACATTTACGTCAGAATCTGAGGTGGAATACAGCTGAGCAAAGTGAGAGTGCCAGCTGGCTGCTGTGATGTTATTAACAATGAATGAGGGGGGTCTTAAACCTGCATTAATTAAATTCCAAAATTTATTGTCGTCACGGGTTTTAATGGCCACTGACAGAGCCGTCCAGCGTTCTTTCGCAAAGAGCAATTTCTTATGTTGGAGCAGCTTCTTATAGTATGAACGAAATTGGGCTAACTCCCTGATTTTGCTCTGAGTGCTGTCTGATTTCATGTCAGACTGAAGAAATCTAAGCCTACTTCTGCACTGTTTGCATTCTTGGTCGAACCAGGTTTGATTCTTCCAGGTTAGAATCGCACGGGAAGGTTTCGTAAGCGAAGGGAGCAAGTAGGCTAGAATTTGCTGGAAAATTGAGAAATGATTCACATTCGTTGTTAACAGCTGAGCTTTCAGGGCTAGGATCTCAGGGGAATTTAGGAGGACTTTTATGTCTTGCTCCAGGTAGATGTCCCACTTCTTGCGTCCGGGGGCCAAGGTCAGTGAATCCTGGGGGTGTGGTGAGCTGGGAGGCCCCAGCTGTGTGTGGTGAAAGGAGATGGCAATTGGAAGGTGGTCACTTTCGGTTCTGTTGAACACATTGAAACAATATGCCTCATCATTAAATGCTGAGGAGGACCAGATGTAATCTATAACACTTGCCCCTCTAGATCCTAGAAAAGTATAGTATCCCCCGGACCAGTCTTTGGGTGTGCCGTGCAAGCTGTGCAGCCCGCAGTTTATAGTGAACTCCAGCAGTATGATGCCAGCCCTATTAATGGTCTTGTCATGTGAATTCCACGTAGGAAACCACTCCTCTTCTATGAATAATTGCGACTTATCGGTGAATAAGCTTATATCTGCTCCGATTCTGGCATTGAAGTCCCCCATTATAAGGATCTCTGACTTTGGAAATTCAGCCCCAGATTTATCTAGAATAAATCTTAAATCCTCCCAAAGCTGATTTGAATGAGAAGAGGAGTAGGTAGATGGATTGTACAAGTTTACACATATGAATTCCCCAAGCGAGCTGTTAGTGATGTGCAAAGTTTGAATGTAATTACTCTCTAACCAAAAGATAGGAGAGATATTAAGCTGAAGCTCCTGCGAAACAAATGTTACCAGGCCTCCACTAGGGCGCCCATACAAATGTGTTTTGGTCGCAGGAATCACAAAGGCGTCATAGCCCGGTAGGGATGGGGGGGGTGAAGATTCTAAGCACCAGGTCTCTTGTATACCCATAATCTGGAATTTCGCTAAAAACTCTTTCATATCCCCGTCATCCTGTTTGGACGTCCATCCTGCCACATTCCAGGATAGCACATTAAAGCAATTTGAGGAGGGACTATGTGCTAGTCAATTGCTCTGGTTGCTGGTGGGAAGGACATTGCCAGGGGTCTGAGACAGCGCCAGGCGAGGTACTACCGAAGGTATCGAAGGGGTGGTGAGTTGATTGATGTGACCAGCAGGGTCTTCAGTAAAACCTGAGTTGTCTCTTTGCACAGTGGGTTCCTTAACGTTTATATATTGGCTTGAAGAGGTTGCGGATAAATGAGGTTCTACCAAAAGAGGTTGACTGGCAAAGGACGAGGATATAGAGTCATTTGACTGGACCGCACTGATTGAAGACTCCAGGTCAGGCATAGAAGAATAGGACATTGACAGATTACCAGGATGAGGTGTGTTTGGCGCGTTGCTCTTTAAGGCGGAGGACGAGGTAGTTGATTGCAGATCTATTAGTAGAGGTGAAGGGGGTCTGCGTTGCGACGGTGTATGAGGAGCTTCCGCCAGGCAGACTGCCAAATCATCCGTTATTGGAGTCCCAGTATTTGGCAGGGGTTTCTGGGGTGTTAGCCCCTTCATAACTGCGTTCCTTTGATTTAATAGGTTGCTATGTCCAGGATTTGAGGAGATTTTCTCTTGAAGTACATGTGTAAGTTGCTGCTTGAGTGTATCAAGCCTGTTTATAACTTCCTGCTGTTCTACTAGTGGCAACTCGCCATAGGATGAAATGAGGTCCCTCTCCTCTGAGGCATCCAGATGGCTGGGCCCGCTTTGGTCATGCTTCTTTGTTGCTGGAGTAGGTAAACCAGGAAGCTTGGGCTGAGAGGGAGGGTGAGGTTCCCGGGTGGACAACTTGAGTTTCAAGACTGAGTCGCGCCTGTCTGGCGGGCAGCTACCTTTTTGTACGGTGCTGCAGAAGAGAGGTTTAATCCTGGTGTCATTAAAGACTCTTGTTGGGAAGATGCCCCAGGTGGCCAGAAACGCTTTACGCCTAACCAGTATGGAGGGAATTTTTGGAGACTGGAAGGAGAGCAATACTTTTTGGAGCCGATGGTGGTAGTTTAAAAGTTTCACTGTACTGAGGTCTATTAGCGGAGGCCAAATCTGAAGGAGTTGCCTCAGATGATCTTTGACATCTCTCGGATTATTCCACCTTGGGGACCTGTGGTCCCTACTGTGTATAGTTAGACATATTTTGTTTGGTTGTAAAATCAGAGATTGAGAGTCCAATTGAGTTTTTAGGAGGTGACCACCAGTACCACTTTCATGTCTAATAAGGGAGGTACACCTCTGTCCCTTTAAATCCCTCGGAGGCAGAGTGTGGTTGTGCTGGAGCTCTAGCAAATGGGCCTCAAGCTTTTGGTGGAGATTATCCACCTGCATGGAGATCCCATTTATGCTCTTAAAGATGCAGCGCAGGGTCCTGGTTATTAATTGGAAATGATCGAGTCCCATGCCATCGCCGAGGGCCAACTCGGGCTCCCCCTTCGAGGTGACTCTCACCTCTTTGTCATTATCGTTAGCATAATTCGTTGTCTTCGAGTTCACCCCCTCCACTTCTATATCGGCTGCGAGGTCAATTAAAGGATTAAAACGATTGTGAGTTTCAACCATGTAGCTAACTTCCTCGTTATTTCTGTTACAGTTAAGAAAAAAAGTATCAATCTTGGACTGTTTGGGCCTCGGGGGAGGCATTGCCTCATCCAGGTCCCTTGGCCGCTTGCCATGGCCCATAGTGGAGATTAGAAGCAATATCCACAATAATTGGAAGTATCCTAATACACCTTAGAGAGTATTGTAGGAAGCAGGGGAGTGGAGAGCGAAGAAGAAAGAAAAGTAAAGTTCGTTGCTTACTTACAATTCTCAGTCATTTCGGTTCAATGTCTTAAAAGTCAGACTTAGCAAGAGTCAGATCTTTACTTTAATCTTCACCCTGACAGAAGAAGCTTGGGTTTTAAGCACCTCTTCCTACCATTTAGCAGGTCATAAAGCTGTCCACAGTAAATCTCGTCTTGGTTCATTAACTCCGTAGGATGTTGTTTCTCGGCGTTTTTCCTCCCCCTCTTCCTTTTTCTGGGACTTTTAACTTGAGCTTTTAACTCAAGCCTTGTGAGTATATTAGTTAAAAAGCAGCTGCCAAATGTTGTAGATGAAATACTGAGGCTGATAAGAGCTGAATAAAAAACTGATAAAACTAATAAAACTAATAAAAACCGCACAACTGCTGCGGAGCTCAAATCAGTGCTTCCACCGACGACGCCATCTTTGTCCTCGGCCAAATGGATATATTGTAGCGAAGAAGAAGGTGAAGACATGCCCCCCCCTTCCGTATCAGTCCCCCATTCGGAGATAGATTTGCATTAAAGTTCTGTAAGAACTTGCAAATCTTTTCTCCGCACCCTAAATCTCTGTGAATGTAGAGGTTCCCTGACCGGGAATAGGCTCTAATGGAAAAGGAGGTGGGTTGAGCAGGGCAGGAAAAGAGGGAGCAACACGGACGAATACAATGTACACGCGTGTTATATAGATATGCGCTAAATAATACCAAATGTGTGGCTTTATGCAAACTTGAAAGGGACTTGCAAGCCATGCCTCTTGCGGTCATTTGCAAGTATAGCAGTGCAGATAGCTGGATATAGGATATTACATAAAAAGAACACCTGTTGTATTTTGTTGCTAAATTACTCGTGGCATCCTAGTTCTTGGGAGAAACATTTTCAATAGTGGTGTATGCTTTACATTTAGCAGGAAGGTCCACTACTGACTGAGAAAAAAATGCAGTTGGTGTTTTGCCCTTCGCCATTTTTGTGTGTTTCTCAGGTGTCAAGCTAGCTCTTCTGTGGTCTCACACTGACATAGTGCTACAGCAACACATCCTGTCTGTTGAATCCCCTCGGGGCTTTCATTTAACCATGTCGCCTGGCATTCACCATAGCTGGCACAGGTTTGGACATCTCGTGAGAGAGATATCTTTGCCTTGGCCTTTAGCTATGGGATTTTATTATAGGCTGTGGTCTTGCACTCATGGGAAGTTGCTCACTTGCACTTAAAGGACCAAAAAGCTAATTGCAGCCTGGATACACTTGCCCAATTCAAACAGAGTCCAATTTGAATTTTTCTTGCCCCATGGTTCTCAACTCTTCAAACCAATCTGTTAAAAGAAACCCATTCTTAACAAGGGCACTTGTCCAAATAAGTCAATTTAAGTCTATAAGGGATCATCCCTGCTAAACCAAAGCATATCCACCTTCATGTTTCTTAGAAGCTTCTCCTTGGTAAAGCAAGTTTTAGCACATTTTTAAAATGGGTAGGGAAGGTTGGCATAGTGCCAGGTGGGACAACGAAATGTGGTTATCTAAACATTGGACTACACAATAGCCTGATCTATTAGAACACATAAAATGTATGAGAATCCTCCACTGGGGTGTGTAAGCAATAAGACATTAAACATAAAAACAATCACACACAAAAAATTGCTCCCCTTTGTGGAAATCACACTGTCAGGCACATTTCAACATTCTTACATAATAACACATAATACAAAAAAATAATTAAATATCAGTTGCATATCTTGACACAATTGTGATCTTTTACGCATGTATCTTTTGAATCCTGGAGCACAGAGGCTTGAGGTTCAAGTGAAAAAAAATGTCCTTGCACTCAATTCCTCCCCCCTTTGTCAGCCCCACTCCCCCGTCAGTCTATATCCTTTTAAAGAGATAGCTGTGGGCATTTTGAAAAGTCTGGTGTCTGTTGTTGCAGGTCTTGTGATGGCGAAGAACTGAGTTGAGGGGTTGTTGCTGCTTTTCATCATTGCACATCTGTAGAAGTGATATCCTGTAAGGGGCAGGGTTTTTGGGGCGACTTAAAAACACAGTTAGACAAGGAAGGGGCAAAAGGCAAAAAGGATGTCCTCCAGTTTCCATGGGAAGCTGCAAATAATAACAATCTTAGTGGATTAAACATTTTATTCATTATCACATTTCTATATAATTACTGTTATTATCTGTTAAGTTTGTTTGCTTTCCTTCACTTAATAAAAATTACTCCACATGTAGAGAAAGAGAACTGTAAAAAATACAAGAAAGGTTAAAAAATAAAAAGAAAGCAAAAAATTAGATAATTAGATTACCAGTTAGATGAAAACAGACTTGACACAAAGACATCAGATTCAGAAAAGAACTATTATTAAATAGTACAAAGATATTATCAAAACCACACAGATTACCACTGGACTGAAAAAAAATGGGAAAACAATGGGAAAAACTTAAAATTCACCATGTGCTATCCAATAAAAGAACTTAATGAAACTGACTTTCAACATGTGATGAACATGTCCCCAAAGTAAAACACACACACACAAAATGAGCTATGAGGAACCAAAAATAAATAAATGCTAAGACACACAATTAATAAGTAACCTGAAGTAATCTGTTTTGGCATTCTAACATCCCAAATGAAAATAAAATAGTGTTTCTTGATGTGACAACATCAGCTGTAATGTTAATACTGGGAAATGAGTTAATACCAAGAAAAAATGAATGGCAATTTAAAGTTGTACAAGTACCTTGCACTAGCCAAAATGACAGAATTAAGAAATGCTCAGGCAAAAAGGTAAACAAATACCATTCCACAAACAATGTTTGGTTGTGCTTCGATTAATTTCATATATATAATGGAAGAACTGATAAAACGAACTTAATAAACGAAAACAGATTATTTGTAACCTAAGAAAAAATGTCAAAGCTACAAAGAGATAGAGGGAAGTCACTAATATAGCAGGGATTCAGACTTGTTTTGCTGAACAGAAAGAAAGTGACTGTTTGGCTTTAAGGGAAGAAAGACAAAAGAAAAACAAATGCAATTACTTTTTATAGAGTATTTAAATCACTGTTTGCATCCCCTCATTATCATTTGTGCTGTGGGAGAAAAGAAAGGACACTCTGTTAAAAGGCAAAATTATTTCATGTGAGAGGTCTGTCAGGAAATGCTGTTCCTAAAATGTATAGGCATACACACACACACACACACACAAAAAAACTTATAAAATTTAAATTCCATTGGGAGGCGAACCTTTTGTCTTACTTAGCCCCTGGAGCAAGACACATTAAGGGTGATTTCCCTCAATGGTTCCAAGTTTTACATAAGGAAATTTGGATAGGTTTCACGCTCTCCAAACCTTCTCTCTCCCCCCTCCTTTCTCTTGCTCTCTCTTTTTTTGTAAGCTGATCTAGCCTCTGTGCATGTGCAGAGTTCATGTCTCAGCAAACCTTTTATACCATTGAAGTGTTGCATCTTTTGGCTAAATTAGAATAAGGAAGGGAAGGGTAAGGAGTAGATTTAAAAAAATAGGGTTAGATTTTAAAACAAAAAGAGTAACTCAGCAATTCAAGTATTCACCAAAGCTAGCAATTTCAGCCCAAGCAAAAGGGAGTGCTTCCTTTATGTACAGGAAAGGGCTATCATTATTGGTCATTTTATCTGGTCATTCACGGAACAATCAACCGCTCTCTTATTTATGAGTAAAAATGGCCAGAGTCAGAATTCATAGGATTTTTTTAACATTCTCAGTCATTTCAGCCTTACCATTTGCACACAAAATTTCCTGCCCTTTATTTACAGGATGGTCAAGGCTAATTCTACTTGATTATTCATTTGCATGTGCTTAAACTTTGAGTAGACTTTTAAGTCTGATTTTTGTAAATAATAGACAAAATGATAAACACTGTAATCACTTAAATGCCTGATATCACCAGTTCTGCTTCAAACATCACGGCTTTCACCTCTCACCTTTTAAAACCAAAGAGCAAAGCTAGACTGAATTTCAACTCATCACCTCACCAGAATTTAAGAATTACCCTCCAATGCTTGCAGGCCCATGTCCTTCCACACAGCCACAAATTGGGAGAGTTGAAAGGGACCCTGGGGTCATCTAGTCCAACCCTAAAATACAGGGTTCATAGCAAGATTTGTACTACCAGAAACACACACATACTTATGTACACAGACACAACTGGAGAAGAGATCACAAGCCATGCGCCTATCATGTACTAAGGAAGAGGAAAATAAAAGTACCCAACTTTACACAGAACCCTTTTAGCAGATCTTGAGATAGTTTGAGTGAGTTTGCTTTCTTAGATTAAAGAATGCAAGTTCCGGCACTTCCGGTCGGCGCCAGCGCTTAATGGCGGTCCTTGCCTCGAGCTCCGAGGCAGGACTGCTCCGCGGGTTCGGGTCTGACCCGCTACGGCGAGCGGGGGACCCCTAAAATCACAGGCGCAGAAGCCTGTGAGCAAGGAGACTCGGTGGGCACATTTGCGCCCCCCGGTATCGCGAAAGAGCCTTTTTAAAGGCTCCGGAGCGGCATCGGGAGTGAGCGCGGTGCTGAGAGTCGCAACCCAGCCCACGGAGTGAAGCCGCGTCGCCATTAACGGAGAGCGCCGATTCCTTCCTGAATCTGAAATTCGACCATAACACTCGTGAGTAGGACTGAGCAATTTAAATGGGACATCTAAATTGAATTTGGAAATTCGGCTGAAAACGGGAAAGGCATAAATTAAGGAAGTCTGCCTCCCCGGACTGCATGACTTTTAAAGCAACGGAAAAGTAGAACTAAGTAGGAGAGCCTACCCTTTTGGGGTGAGTTAAGAAAAAAGGACAGAACATTAATTTCCACGATTTGGTAAAAGAAGTTTTGAGCTGGAGTGTAAGAGTGGACTTTCAGAAG
The DNA here is from genome assembly GCF_964188315.1 of Podarcis muralis. NCBI lineage: Eukaryota > Metazoa > Chordata > Lepidosauria > Squamata > Lacertidae > Podarcis > Podarcis muralis. Next base: position 126,572,703 of record NC_135656.1, on the reverse strand, counting down.
TTCTTTGCTGTATGTAAACCCCCCTCCCGGGCCCGGGAGCGCCCTGTCTTTGAGCCTGTTGAAAAGGAAAGGAGTTTGACAGCTGTCAAAAGCTGTCAAACGGGCAATTTAAGGGGGAAAAGCTTGCTATTCAAGACCTCTCTGGATTAAATGTGATACAATTGAACTTAAGTGGTTGGAAACAAAGAAACAAGCAATGAAGTAAGAGATTGTTGGGAAAAGACTACTAAGTAACTAGATTCCCCCTAGGGGGAATTCTGAGACATTACAATGGCTGCAGATGGAAATTTACTAGCTGAGATAGAAAGAACATTCTATCTTTTGGGAATTTTACAAGAGCAGAGTCTTGCAATGAATAAACAACTTGTGACCTTGACTTCTGGAATAAGCAGCTCTGCTGAAGGTAATGAGGAACTGTATGAGAAAAAATCTGCAGCTGAATTGGAAGAGATATCGCAAGAAGTGGAGACAAAACAAGTAAAGGAGAGAGCACCGATGGAAAGTACCAAGCCTTTACAAGTGGTTTATAAACAAAAAGACCTTTGGATTACATGGATTACAAATCTGCAAAAGAAGCGAAAGATGAAGGAGGAAGCCCCTGGAATACTTGGAATTCAAGAACTTAAAAGAAAGAAGAAATATGACTGGGACCTCCATTTTGACCTCGAATATGAAGGATTGGTGGAGCTTTTGCAGCAGTTGTCCTTAAGTGTTTCTGAGGGAACAAAATCTCGCTTGATCGGGACAGAACTCCTTAGAGATCCAAAGACCAACATGAAGGCCTACCAACAAATCCGGCGGAGAGGAACGGAAAGAGATTTAAAGGCCTCGGACGTGAGGAACCCAGGCTAAGGACTGTTATTTTGGGCACATATTTGGAAGGGACAGAAACCGGGGATGGGAAGGGGAAAACAGAAATTTGTGTTTTTTTCTTTTTTTAATTTCTTTTATGGGTTCAGTCATTATGTTTATATTTTATAAAAATTGTGAAATCGATGGAAGGGAATTTGAGTCCAACTTAGGATAAGAATTAAATTTTTTATAAAAGATGTAATATTAACATGGTAAGAAGGGAAAATGATAACTTGTTGACACAATTATGGGAATCGGGATGCATGAAGATTAACAAATTTAGGGAAACTTAAAAGAAATCGATTTGAATAATTAGACTGAGGAGTTGCTGAGGAGGTTTAAAACAAGGATGCAGGGAGGGGAAGGTATGGGGAAGTCCGAGAGATAAGGTTATGAAAAAATGGTTATGAAATTATACATGTTTATATGTTTGTATGTCTATGTATTGTGTATTGTTTGTGTATACTTTGTGTTTAAAAAAATTAATAATTTTTTTATAAAAAAATAAAATAAAGAATGCAAGTTCCTAGAGAAATAAAGGAAGATTGAATTGAACAGTTTTTCCTCAGATAGGGAGAGGATCTTTTATAAAGCAAAGTTAATTCAATTGATATAACCACTCACAAATAATTAAAACAGCCATAGATTTGATTTAAAAGGAATACAAAAGTGACAATTTTTCCTGAACTTGCAGAGGAATAGTAAGACTAATCTATGCCCCCCCCCCCTTGCAGTTTCCTTTAAAGGAAGCTTACTCGGGAGTAAATTTACCTGGCACAGAATAAGAAGGAGAAGGGGGGGAAAAAACGGAAAAAAAACTGAAAGAGACAGAATGAAACAAGGGGGGGGGGCATTTTCTAAGAAAAGAGGCCAGGACGTCTTATAGAGACTGATATCAGGAGCCTTACAATAACTCTCACAATAACCAAATCAAAGTTAAAACTGGACTCACATAATTTTCTTAGAAGGAACACCATACTTTCATAGGCATATGCTTAATGAAATACATACACTGCATTTTAGCTTGAGAGCAGTTGGCTCAACTAGGCTTTTGCAGCAGAAACATTAGGTTAACTTCACATTCCAAGATAGACTGGAACACAGGTGTACTCACAAACTCAAAAGTTACAACACAACATCATTTACCATTAGACTTAAAATCACCCTCCTCTCTTAAACTAGAGGAAGGAGGTGGGGTAATCCTCCTTTCAGAACACAAGTAGCATGTATACAGGATTTTACCACTTGGGAGGAAAACTCTCTTTTGGAGCCCCTCTCAAATAACAAACATTTGCACACTCCATTCTCAATTTTTGTCTTATTTAGGACTGATAAGGTCCAGCATGGCTTCCTTAGATTTAAAATTTTGAAGCAAGCTTGCAGTTTAAACTATGCACACTTAAGAAAGGCAGTCTGCCAGAGACAGAAGGAACAGACAACACACATAACAGACAACATGTAAACATACATATACTCATATATGTATTAACAGACAACACACATAACAGACAACATGTAAACATATATATTCTCATCCTTTAGTTGGTTATTGCAAGGAGTTGGGCCACTACCTTTGGCTTCATTAAGTGAAATTAGTAGGAAGGTCCCACATGGTTTTATGAGCCTCCTTGCCTCTTCAAACACACCACCAGTTAATCAAACTGGCAGGGCTCACAACGCTTGGTTGACTGGGTACCCCTTTATGATTCACGCGTGTCTAGACAGAAAAGGGGGAAAGAAAGGGGTCTGTAAGGATTGGTATGTCTAGGGGTTTGGTATGCTTAGTACAGGGACGTATAGTAAAGAAGAGAAGGGGCTTCTAGTTGCCTGGCAACTTCCTTAGTGGGTTTTAGAGAGCTCTAGCTATCCGGTTCCTTGCGTTCCCTTTCCTAATTCCTTATTTCCTTATTTCCTTATTTCCTTATTTCCTTATTTCCTATAACCTGGGGTCTCTTTCCACTCTGCCGGTCCTGCCCAATTCCTCATGGGCTATTCCTCCTGGCAACCTCCTACCTATCGTCACATCTCAGGAAAAGGGGCCCTACTGGACGCCCGCGCCATGCGGTGCCAGATCGGGTGATCCCTGGATAGAATTTTGAATCGAAAATCCCCCTTGCTTTCGGAAGCGGGCTTACGATACACGTGGTACGTAGCTCCGACCGGTGCGGCTGGGATTGATACAGAAAGCATCACTTCCTGCCCCCTAGCAAGGACGCTCGGGAAGTTCGGAAAGAGAACTCCAACCCCTTGCTTTCAACTGGGATGCCCGTTGCGGAGAGTCGGCTATCTTTCAAGTCGGGTCTCTCCGTCTTACTTTTGGGCTCCCAATTGGTGCGGCAGGCTGGAGATTTTAAGGAAAAGAGATAGAGCTCAGAACCGCCCTTTCGGGTCGAGCAGCGGTCTACGGTCTCTCTCACTAACCGGACCAAGAGAAAGGCAAGAAGGAGCGATAGAGAGGAGGGCAGAGAATTCAGTTGCCAGGAGATTCCACCCCCTTCCCACCAGTGCACTGGATTTCTTTTCCTATACTCACGCGTCTTCAACGTTGATCCCGGGATCGATGAATAAGCCGGCTGGATCCCTCTTTTGCTCCCCGGCTGAACTCCTAGGGCTTTCGATTACCGCCCAGAAGATGGCTGGGGGTTCAAAAGGATCTTCCCAGGCAAAATGGCCCGGAGCCGGCTGAAGATTTCGGGGCCCCCAGTCAGCAGCTCGGGAGAACCGCAAGCCCCACGTTGGGCGCCAACTGTTACGGCTAAAATCTGGGTGCGGGGTTACTCTGCCACCCAGCTCATCGGACTAAGTCCGTGGGTCCCTGCGGAAGAAAATGAGCTCAGCCGGACGCAGGAGCAAACTGCAGAAGATCCAAGTTTATTGCGCAACAGGTTCAAGGCGAGATTGAACAGCGAGAAAGGGGTGACATGAACTTTTGAAATTTCCCTCCATATCCCAGAATACAGTGCAAAATACATCCCAGTTACATCATGAATACATTAAGAGGTTGGGTTACACAGATTAACATATGGAGGAGGGAGGGGGGAATATGCAGAGAGCTGGAGATATGGAGGAGGGAGGGGGGAATATGCAGAGAGCTGGAGATATGCGCAGATAAGCACATCCTGAGAAGACAATGGTCCATGTTTGCATAGTCTGTCACCTGGCATCGCCCGGAGGAAGGGCTTGGCAGATGGAAATAAATGGATATATTGTAGCGAAGAAGAAGGTGAAGAAGACATGCCCCCCTTCCGTATCAGCTACAAAATATCCATGTATTTCCAGTTGTCAATGTCAAAAGGGACTAAAATCTATAAAAATCATAGAAAATCAACGTGCCAATTTGCTCAATTTCTCTAGGACCCCATGACACCTCCCCTGTCCTCCATAATCCCTCAAGCAAGGTGTCAAGACCCTAATCCTGTCAAATCACTCTGCCAAGCCTTTCCTCCGGGCAATGCCAGGTGACAGACTATGCATACATTGACCATTGTCTTCTCAGGATGTGCTTATCTGCGCATATCTCCAGCTCTCTGCATATTCCCCCTCCCTCCTCCATATGTTAATCCGGTGTAACCCAACCTCTTCCTAATGTATTCGTGATGTAATCTGGGATGTATTTTGCACTGTATTCTGGGATATGGAGGGAAATTTCAAAAGTTCATGTCACCCCTTTCTCGCGGTTCAATCTCGCCTTGAACCTGTTGCGCAATAAACTTGGATCTTCTGCAGTTTGCTCCTGTCCGGCTGAGCTCATTTTCTTCCGCAGGGACCCACGGACCTAGTCCGACGAGCTGGGTGGCAGAGTAGCCCCGCACCCAGATTTTAGCCGTAACAGATGGCGCCAGAACAGGGACTTTTGCGGTTCTCCTGTGTTGCTGACCGGGGCCCCCGAAATCTTCAGCCGGCACCGGGCCATTTTGCCTGGGAAGATCCTTTGGACCCCCGGCCATCTTCCAGGCGGTAATCGAAAGCCCCAGGAGTTCAGCCGGGGAGCAAAGAGGGATCCAGCCGGCTTATTCATTGATCCCGGGACCATAATCGAAGATATGTGAGTATAAGGAAAAATCCAGTGCACTAGTGGGAAAGGGGTGGAAATCTCCTGGCAACTGAATTCTCTGCCCTCCTCTCCATCGCTCCTTCTCGCCTGTCTCTTGGTCCAATTGGTGAGAGAGACCGTGGACTGCTGCTCGACCCAAAAGGGGGGTTCTGAGCTCTATCTCTTTCTCCTCTAAAAATCTCCAGCCAGCAGCACCAATTGAGAGTCCAAAAGTAAGACGGAGAGACCCGGCTTGGAAAGACAGCCGACTCTCCGCAATGGGCATCTCAGTTGAAAGCAAGGGGCTGGAGTTCTTCTTCCGAACTTCCCGAGCGCCCTTACGGAGGGGGCAGGAAGGGGTCTTGCTTTCTATCATTAATCCCAGCCGCACTGGTCAGGCCACGTAACACGTGTATCGTGCGTGAGCCCGCTTCCAAAAGCAAGGGGGATTTTCCGTTTGAACTCTGTCCAGGGATCACCCGATCTGGCACCGCACAGTGCGGGCGTTCAGTAGGGCCCCTTTTCCTGAGATTGTGACGATAGGTAGGAGGTTGCCAGGAGGGATAGCCCAGGAGGAATTGGGCAGGATTTGGCAGAGTGGAAAGGAACCCCAGGATTTGGAATAGGAAATAAGGAAAGGAATAGAGGAAACTAGATAGGTAGAGCTCGCTAAAACCCATTAGGAAGTTGCCAAGCAACTAGAGATAGAAAAAACCCTAAATAGCCCCCTGTACAAGTTAACCAAATCCCAATCAACCCTTCTCTTTCTCCCTTCTCTATCCCAGACACCCCCCCAAAAAAAGAAAAAAACAACAAAAAGCAACAACAGCAACGCATGCATATATAAAGGGGTACCCAGTCAACCAAGCGTTGTGAGCCCTGCCAGTCTGATTAACTGGTGGTGTGTTTGAAGAGGCAAAGAGGCTCATAAACCCATGTGGGACCTCCTACTAATTTCACTTAATGAAGCCAAAGGAAGCAGCCCAACTCCTTGCAATAACCAACTAAAGGATGAGAATATATATGTTTACATGTTGTCTGTTATGTGTGTTGTCTGTTACATGTTGTCTGTTATGTGTGTTATCTGTTCCTTCTGTCTCTGACAGACTGCCTTTCTTGAGTGTGCATAGTTTAAGCCACGAGCTAGCTTCGAAATTTTAACTCTAAGGAAGCCATGCTGGACCTTATCAATCCTAAATAAGAAAAAAATGAGAATGAGGTGGGCAAATGTTTACCCCACCTTGCTTTGCCGCAACCTTTGAGATTGTAAGTCTACAGTCTATTTTGGAATGTGAAGTTAACCTAATGTTTCTGCTGCAAAAGCGTAGTTGAGCACAACTGCTCTCTCAAGCTAAAATGCAGTGTCTGTATTTCATTAAGCACATGCCTATGAAAATAGGTGTTCTTTCTAAGAAAATTGTTAATAAAAGGTAGAAGCTTCGATAGACAACAATTGCCTATCTATAGAGTCCAGTCCTGATATCAGTCTCTAAGATCAGCCAGGGTTTCCTGGCTTCTTATTGGAAAATGCCTCCCCCACTTGTTTCAGTCTCTTTCAGGTCCCCCCCCCCCCTTTTCTTACTTCTGTGCCGAGTGAATTTACTCCCGAGTAAGCTTCCTTCAACAAGGGAGGGGGGGACATTCTTTGCATTCTTTAGTCTAAGGAAGTAAACTCTCACTCAAACTAGCTTCAAGATCTGCTAAAAGGGCTCTGTATAAAGTTGGGTACTTTTATTTTCCTCTTCCTTAGTACATGATAGGAGCATTGATTATGGTCTCTTCCCCAGTTGTGCCTGTGTACATAAGTATGTGTGTGTCTCTCTGGTAGTACAAATCTTGCTATGAACCCTGTATTTTAGGGTTGGACTAGATGACCCCAGGGTCCCTTTCAACTTTCCCAATTTGCGGCTGTGTGGAGGGCCATGTGTCTACAAGCATGTGATGAGTTGAAATTCAGCCCAGATTTGTTCTTTGTTTTTTTTAAGGGTGAGAGGTGAAAGCCGTGATTTTTTGAAGCAGAACTGGTGAGGTCAGGCATTTGAGTGATTACAGTGTTAATCATTTTGTCTATTATTAACAAAAATCAGACTTAAAAGTCTACTCAAAGTTTAAGCACATACAAATTCATAATCAAGCAGAATCAGCCTTGACCAATCCTGTAAATAAAGGGCAGAAAATTTTTTTGTCTGCAAATGGTAAGGCTGAAATGACTTGAGAATGTTAAAAATCCTATGAATTCAGACTCTCTGGCCAATTTCCCCCATATATAAGGGCGTGGCATTGTTCCGCGAATGACCAGACTGATGTTAGCCCTTTCCTATACATAAAGGAAGCACTCAGCTTTGCTTGGGCTGCAATTGCTAGCTTTGGTGAATACTTTAATCTAACCCTATTTTTTAAATCTACTCCTTACCCTTCCCTTCCTTTATTCTAATTTAGCCAAAAGGCGCAACATTTCAATGGTGTAAGAGGTTTGCTGAGACATGAACTCTGCACATGCACGGAGGCCAGATCAGTTAAAAAAAGGGGGGGAAGGGGGGAACTGTAAAACCTATCCAAATTTCCTTATGTAAAACTTGGAACCATTGAGGGAAATCACCCTTAATGTGTCTTTTGCTCCAGGGGCTACGTAAGACAAAAGGGTTCGCCTCCCCAATGGAATTTAAATTTTATAAGTTTTTTTTGGTGTGTGTATATGCCTATACAATTTAGGAACAGCATTTCCTGACAGACCTCTCACATGAAATAATTTTCCCTTTTAACAGAGTGTCCTTTCTTTTCTCCCACAGCACAAATGATAATGAGGGGATGCAAACAGTGATTTAAAGTAATTGCATTTGTATTTCTTTTCTTCTTTCTTCCCTTAAAGCCAAACAGTTACTTTCTTTCTGTTCAGCAAAACAAGTCTGAATCCCTGCTATATTAGTGACTTCCCTCTATCTCTTTGTGGCTTTGACATTTTTTTAGGTTACAAATATTCTGTTTTCGTTTATTAAAATCAGTTTATTAAAATCAGTTCTTCCATTATATATATGAAATTAATCGAAGCACAACCAAACATTGTTTGTGGAATGGTATTTGTTTACCTTTTGCCTGAGCATTTCTTATTAATTCTGTCATTTTGGCTAGTGCAAGGTACTTGCACAACTTTAAATTGCCATTCATTTTTTTTTTTCTTGGTATTAACTCATTTCCCAGTATTCTGCTATTAACATTACAGGATGTTGTCACATCATTTGGGATGTTAGAATGCCAAAACAGATTACTTCAGGTTACTTCAGGTTTCTTATTAATTGTGTGTCTTAGCATTTATTTATTTTTGGTTCCTCATAGGTCATTTTGTGTGTGTGTGTGTGTGTTTTACTTTGGGGACATGTTCATCACATGTTGAAAGTCAGTTTCATGAAGTTCTTTTATCAGATAGCACATGGTGGATTTTAAGTCCCCCCCCATTGTTTTCCCATTTTTTTCAGTCCAGTAGTAATCTGTGTGGTTTTGATAATATCTTTGTATTATTTAATAATAATTCTTTTCTAAATCTGATGTCTTTGTGTCAAGTCTGTTTTCATCTGACTGGTAATCTAATTTTTTGCTCTCTTTTTTATTTTTTAACCTTTGTATTTTTTACAGTTCTCTTTCTATACATGTGGAGTACCGTATTTTTCGCACTATAGGACGCACTTTTTCCCCTCCAAAAATGAAGGGGAAATGTGTGTGCGTCCTATGGTGCGAATGCAGGCTTTTGCTGAAGCCTGGAGAGCGAGAGGGGTCCGTGCGCACCGACCCCTCTCGCTCTCCAGGCTTCAGGAAGCTATCCCAAGTCTTGCAAGCCCGGCGGGATGTCCCGCGGGCTCGCAAGGCTTGCGGGCAGCAGCCTGCACCCAAAAGCTGGGGACAGCGGGGAGGCGCAGAGCCGCCACCCCGCTATTCCCCGACCTGATCTGGAGGCTGGCGGGGGGAGAAGCAAGCCTGCTTCTCCCCCCCCAGCCCCACAAGCTCGGGGGATAGGGGGATGGCGAAGCGCCGCCATCCTGCTATTCCCCGACCTGATCTGGAGGCTGGGGGTGGGAGGAGCAAGCCTGCTTCTCCCCCCCCCAGCCCCACAACCTCCAGATCAGGTCGGGGAATAGCGGGATGGCGGCGCTCCGCCATCCCGCTATTCCCCGACCTGAACTGGAGGCTGGGGGTGGGAGAAGCAAGCCTGCTTCTCCCCCCCCCAGCCCCACAACCTCCAGATCAGGTCAGGAAATAGCGGGATGGCGGCGCTCCGCCATCCCGCTATTCCCCGACCTGATCTGGAGGCTGGGGGTGAGAGAAGCAAGCCTGCTTCTCCCCCCCACCATCCCCACAACCTCCAGATCAGGTCGGGGAATAGCGGGATGGCGGCGCTCCGCCATCCCGCTATTCCCCGACCTGATCTGGAGGCTGGGGGTGGGAGGAGCAAGCCTGCTTCTCCCCCCCCCAGCCCCACAACCTCCAGATCAGGTCGGGGAATAGCGGGATGGCGGCGCTCCGCCATCCCGCTATTCCCCGACCTGATCTGGAGGCTGGGGGTGGGAGAAGCAAGCCTGCTTCTCCCCCCCCCACCAGCCCCACAACCTCCAGGCTTCAGGAGAGCCCCACCGCCAGCCCCACAAGCTCGGGGGACAGCGGGAGAGGCGCAGCGCGCCTTTCCCGCTGTCCCCCGACTTGTCTAGAAGGCTGGCGGGGGGAGAAGCCTGCTCCTCCCCGTCGCCAGCCCCGCAAACTCGGGGGACAGCGGGAGAGGCGCAGCGCGCCTTTGCCGCTGTCCCCCGACTTGTCTAGAAGGCTGGCGGGGGGAGAAGCCTGCTCCTCCCCGTCGCCAGCCCCGCAAACTCGGGAGACAGCGGCAGGGGCGCAGCGCGCCCTTCCCGCTGTCCCCCGACTTGGTTAGAAGGCTGGCCCAGCCCCGCAAACTCGGGGGACAGCGGGAGAGGCGCAGCGCGCCATCCCGCTGTCTCCCGACATGGTTTGGAGGCTGGCGGAAGGCTTCCTCCTCCCCCAGCCCCGCAAGCTCCCAGAGCGATGCCAGAGCTGCGCGCAGCTTCGGCATGGCTCTGGGTCCCGTTCTGGGGGAGGGGGAAGCTCGGGCTTCCCCGCCCCAGCCCCGCGCCTGGGGGGGGGGAATAAATTTTTTTGCCTTTATTTCCCCCCCCCCCCCAAATCTAGGTGCGTCCTATGGACCGGTGCGTCCAATAGTCCGAAAAATACGGTAATTTTTATTTTATAATATGAAAAACAACAACAACAACAAAACTAAGTGAAGGAAAGCAAACAAACTTAGCAGATAATAACAGTAATTATGTAGAAATGTGATAATAATATTGAAATGAATAAAATGCTTAATGTGCTAAGATTTTTAATTATCTGCAGCTTCCCACGGAAAACTCAAGGACATCCTTTTTGCCTTTTGCCCCTTCCTTGTCTAACTGTGTTTTTAAGTCCCCAAAACCCTGCCCCCTTACAGGATATCAGTTATACAGATGTGCAATGATGAAAAGCAGCAACAACCCCTCAACTCAGTTCTTCGCCATCACAAGACCTTCCGTGGGAAGCTGCATTTCCTTCCCATCACTACTGGGAAAACCATGGCTTTTACTATACGGACCTTTGTTGGCAAGGTGATGTCTCTGCTTTTTAAGATGTTGTCTAGGTTTGCCATCGCCTTTCTCTCAAGGAGCAGGCGTCTTTTAATTTCGTGACTGCTGTCACCATCTGCACTGATCATGGAGCCCAAGGTAAAATCTCTCACTGCCTCCATTTCTTCCCCTTCTATTTGCCAGGAGGTGATGGGACCAGTGGCCATGATCTTCGTTTTTTTGATGTTGAGCTTCAGACCATATTTTGCGCTCTCCTCTTTCACCCTCATTAAAAGGTTCTTTAATTCCTCTTCACTGAGGTAGTAGTCTCCAAAAAGAAAGGAGAGGAAGCAGAAGCGTGATGCAAAGATCTGCAAGCCAGGTGGGAACGTGCATGCAAGGAAGGGTTCCCGGGGTCCAGGCCAGAGGGAATTGGACTCGGAAAGCGGGGGGGCAGCTTAGTAGCCCACTTCGATGGGAACCTGAAGCACTATCCCAGTTTCAGAGCAGATGTCATTTATGCGCTGAATTTGCTTCGGAAAGATTTTAGAGATGAGGAGGAGAAAGTGGGATTCATAATAACCCACCTGCATGGGGAAGCTAAAGCCTGGCTGCGCAATTTATGGCGCGACGTTGATCCTGCCCTCAGGGATTCTGACGCGTTTATCGCGGCCATGGACGCTTGTTTCCAATCTACCGTGGATGTAGACGTAGCGAGGCGATAAATGCATGGATTGCGGCAAGGCAAGGCTACAGTGCGACAATACCACTCTCGCTTCTTTGCATTGCTGAATGTGCTGGGCTGGGAAAAGGACTCCGTGGCAGTGAGAGATTTGTTCTGGGAGGGGCTCAATGGATCCGTCAAAGATGAGTTGGCAAGGGGAGACAGACCTCGGACCATCACAGAGGTAGTACAGAGAGCGCTTGCGATAGGAGTGTGCCAGGAAGAACGCCCTTGGAACAGAGATGAGGGTCGCCAGGTCCGCGCACCAGCTAGAGCGCCTCCCTTTTTACCCAGGGACCTAGGGCGCGCGCACTCCACACCTCCGCTGGGGGAGGGGGAGGAACCAATGGAGATTGGTGGTGCAAAGACTCAGACAGCAGCCAGAGCCCCAGCACCAGGAGCAGTCAAGATGAAATCTAGAGGAAGCAGGAAGTGTTACATCTGCGACAGTGCGCACCACATGGCCAAAGAGTGTCCCCAGAGGATCCAGAAGCACACTGCAGCCTTAGCAACAGTAACAGGGGCAGCGCAACAAGGGGAACAGATTCAGGGAAACGACAATGCCTGGCTGGAAGCAGAGACACTGGGGCTCGGCCAGGCAAGTCAGTGAAGCAGTCCCCAGAAATCTTGCAGCCCACAGACCCCCTCCCACCCAAACCAGTGGTGCGGCTCACCGCATCTCTCCAGTTGCCAAATGGATTCACCCTGGAAGTCCCTATTACCGAATGGGGGACTGATACGGAAGGGGGGCATGTCTTCTTCACCTTCTTCTTCGCTACAATATATCCATTTATTTCCAACTGTAAATGTCAAAAGGGACTAAAATCTATAAAATTCATAGAAAATTAACGTGCCTGTCAGGGCTGCCTCAGGTCCCAGCTCACAAAGGACCAACGCCAGTTTCTCTTTATATACAAAAGTGTTTATTAAAGTTCATTTTCCGCTTCACAGCCGCGGCGCGCAGCCCTACGTCTGTTACGCTTAGACCGCTGAAGTCCCCTCTGAGTCACTCCCTCCCCTGCACCAGTTTAAGAGCCTTGCTCTGCTCCACCTCTTTCTTTCTTCCCTCTTCCGCAGGGTCTTCCTGCCTGCTGGGGTTTCGCCCCTCCTGGATTCCTCTGACGCCGATTCGCCAGATTGTTCCCCCTCCCTCCGGCGGGCTTTAGGACCTGGCTCCCCATCCGGGCTCTCTGTTTCCCCGCGTGCCTGCACATTTGAACTTGGCGCGCGCGCCCAGCTCCCAACCTTCCTTCTGATCGTTACATTACTCCCTTCACTGCTTCCCTCCCCTTCCGGGAGGATGGCTGGTTCTGACCTTCCCTCCTTTCCTGCTGACGGAGCCGCTTCCCCTGACACACTGGAACTCCCCCCCCCTCGCCACGCTCTGATGGGGAAGCTGGTCCTGATCTCCAGCTGCCGCTTTGGGATTCCCCGCTGGCCCCTTGTCCCTGATGCGTCCCCCCTGGGACCCCCCTTGTCCTGACCACCGGCGCCCCCTTCTGGGAATCCTCTGATTCGCTGGAGAGGCTCATGGAATCCCTCGGACCACTGTCCTCCTCCTCCTCGCTGTCCTCAGATTCGTCCCAATCACTCTCAATCTCCTGTCTCCCCTGTGCCTCTGTCCCTGAACCCCTGACAGTGCCAATTTGCTCAATTTCTCTAGGACTCCATGACACCTCCCCTGTCCTTCATAATCCCTCAAGCAAGGTGTCAAGACCCTAATCCGGTCAAATCGCTCTGCCAAGCCCTTCCTCCGGGCGATTCCAGGTGACAGACTATGCATACATGGACCATTGTCTTCTCAGGATGTGCTTATCTGCGCATATCTCCAGCTCTGCATATTCCCCCCTCCCTCCTCCATATGTTAATCCGGTGTAACCCAACCTCTTCCTAATGTATTCGAGCTCAGAGTCCTGGCAAGTGGGGAAAGGAACATGAAAGGAGCACTTTCCAGATGAGTCTCAATACAATAATCTTTATTGTCATTGCCCCATACAGAACAAAATTGAAAAAACGTACATGAGACATTCAAAAACCAACAAGCCTGCTATCCCAACCTGGTTAGCCCCCTAAAAACTCTGATACCCCATGATTAAATACAATATACTCCCATAGAGACTACCTTACACTGCATTTAAAACCAAAATCGCATTTGGATAGAAACTGTTTCTCAGGCGGCTAGTCCTACTCTTTATAACCCTGTACCTTCTTCCAGAAGGCAGAAGCTGAAAGAGATCACTTCCGGGGTGCGCACTATCCTGCACTATCTCTGCAGCTTTCTTATCTAGCACCTTCTGCAAATGCCTGCAGGGCCATGAGTAGTATGCATGAAAACATCAATGCTAAATTGAGCAGATACCCAGAGGCAGCGCAATTATTGCAGGGGACTTCACTCACACAGATGTGAGGGCAGCACTCCCAAAATCCCATCAGCACATTGAGTGTGCAATAAGGGGAGAAAGTACTTGTCAGAGCTGCCCTAGGTCCCAGCTCACAAAGGACCAACGCCAGTTCGTTGTTATATACAAAAGTCTTATTGAAGTTCAGTTTCGCTTTCACAGCCGCGGCGCGCAGCTCTACGTCTGAAACTCTAGACCGCTGAAGCTCCGTCTGAGTCTCCTCCCCCCTGACACCAGTTTAAGACTCTAGCCTTGCTCCACCTCTTCCTCTGCTCTTTCCTCCTCTGGGTCCGCCTGTCAGCTGGGGTCTCGCCCTTCCTAGACTCTTCTGACGCTGAGTCCCCTGAGTCTTCCCGCTGCCTCCGGCGGGCTTTAGGACCTGGTTCCCAATCCAGGCTTTCTGCTGTCCCGCGCACCTGTACATTTGAACTCGGCACTGTTTCCCCCTTCGGGGAGGCTAGCTGTACTTGACCTCCCCTCCGTTCCCCCACTCTCCGATCGAGGCGTGGTCAATCTCGACTCATCTTCTCTCCCTGCTGGAGGAGACGCTGGCCCTGACACCTGGGACTCCTCCCCTCCACTACGCTCTGGTGGGGAAGCTGGTCCTGATCTCCAGCTGCTGCTTTGGGAGTCCCCGCTGGCCCCCCTTGCCCTGACCATTGGCTATTCCTTCTGGGAATCTTCTGATTCGCTGGAGAAGCTCATGGAATCTCTCGGGTCACTGCCATACTCCCCTACGCTGCCCTCAGATCCTTCCCCTTCGCTCTCCATCTCCTCTCTCCCCTGTGCCTCTGTTCCTGAGCCCCTGACAGTACTCTTGACAAGGTGTATACGAACATTAGACGGGAATATGAGGCGCACCTCGGTGGTTCAGATCATGTGTCCCTGCTTCTGACACCAGTGTACACACCCCTCAGGAAACAAGGCCAGCTACAAACATGGATGGTTATGGTGTGGCCTGAGGGAGCCTCTCAGCAGTTGCAGGACTGTTTCCAGGAGACCGATTGGAATATGTTCGACCATCAAGATCTAGAAACTTCTACATCAACGGTCTTAGATTTGGCACAGGAAATGCACCAGGGAAAGGTATGTTAAGTTGTATCCGAAGAGGAAGCCCTGGATGAAGGGAGAGGTTAGGAGATTCTTGAAGGCCAGAAATACTGCTTTTAGAACTGGGGATCGGGTACTTTATGGTATAAAAAGAGTGAACTTGAAGAGGGGTATCAGGAAAGCAAAAGCGGAGTACAGAGGAAAAATTGAGGACCATCTGAGAAATCATGATTCTAGACACATGTGGCAGGGAGTTCAACACCTGACTGGTTATAAATCGAGAAATACATCAGTGGTAGAGAGTACGGCTTCCTTGGTGGAAGAGTTGAAGACCTTCTTTGCCCGATTTGAGGTGACACCAACAGTGGCTCCAACAAGGATGTCAGAGCTATTGGCCTCACTACCTACAGGATATGCTGCCAGGGTGGAAGAGGGAGAAGTGAGGCGAATATGAAAGGAGGTAAACACGAGGAAGGCTATGGGCCTGGATGGGGGGGCTGGCAGGGTGCTAAGAGATTGTTTGGACCAACTGGCAGGAATCTTTATGAAGATTTTTAACCAGTCTCTGGCCCAAGCCGCCGTTCCACCCTGTCTGAAATCCGGTACCATCATACCCCTGCCAAAAAACCCAAAGATAGACAGTCTGAATGATTTTTGCCCTGTGGCGTTGACACACATTATAATGAAATGTTTCGAAAAACTGGCAAGGAACCGTATCATGTCTGCCAGTAGGACTTGACCCTCACCAGTTTGTGTACAAGGCAAAGGGATCCACGGAGAATGCTGTGGCAATGGCTTTACATGCTGTCCTGACTCATTTGGAGAAGAAAGGGAAGTATGCGAGATTTTTATTTGTAGACTTTAGTTCTGCATTTAATACTATTCTTCCGCATAGATTGGTGCCCAAACTATTAGACCTGGGACTTCCACCGTGTTTGTGCAGGTGGATATTAGATTTTCTATCAAACCGTTCCCAACGGGTCAGGATGGATTCCCACGTCTCTGTGGATCTCATGAATATGGGGGTGGCACAGGGGTGCGTGTTGAGCCCACTTTTATATACGCTCTATAGAGCTCACTGTGCCCCCAAATACCCCAGTAATAAGATCATTAAGTTTGCAGATGATACAACGGTGGTTGGTTTAATCACGGCCGGAGGGGGAGGCGGCCTATAGGAAGGATGTTGAACAGTTGGGGGAGGGGTGCAGGAAAAACAACTTCCTCCTTAGCTGAAAGAAAACAAAAGAGATTATTGTGGACTTTAGGAAATGTAGAGCACTTGGAATCGCCTCCACGGTCCACGGACTGATCCACCCTGGCTTCCTCCTCGGAGGTCCCTTCAGAAGGAGAAGGGGTCCCGGGTCTCCATGGGGGAAAGCGTTCCTGAGGCCTGCATTCGAGGCCAATGCTTTCGCCTTTCAGGCTCCAGCCCACCTTCTCTCTGGTGTTTTTGTCAGCTGTAGAGATGGGATCACATGCATTCCCAAGTTTAATAAGGATCCCTTGAAAAGGCTGAGAAACCTTCTTCTTTTGCCAATGAACTTTGCCTCTGCGTGATTTACTGGGAAGCAGATGCATCCACTCCAAAGAAGCTTCTGCAGCGCCTTGGCATTGAAGACCCAGAAAAAGAGACGGAGGGGAATGTGTGGGTCACAAGGTGGGAGTCGTTGGAAAGGAGTCGCTGGGAGAGGCAGAAGGTTGTGTTAAGCAGGCGAGGGAAGAGCAGGAGGAGAGAGAAAGAGCCCCAGGGAAAGAGGAGGTTGGGCTGAGCTGGTGTGGGAATGAGAGGCAGAGAATGCAAAGCAACTCCGGAAATGGTGAACAAGGCAAGCTGTGATCTCGTTTGAGGAAAGGGAATTAAGATGCCTGCTTCCCCATCCCCAGTGGATTAAAATGTCCAAAGATTAGGGCAGTGTTTCCCAACCGGTGTTCCGCGGCACACTACTGTGCCGTGAGACATCGGGTGGTGTGCCGTGGGAGGGAGGCGGGCGAGAGGCGGCGGCGGCGAGGATCCGGCGGGGGTGGGGGGAGCGGGGGCCGTCGTGCGCAACCGAACTCACTTGGCGCGCTGCCGGCTTGTCCTCCTTCAACCCGGGTCGGGCCAGGCCTGCTCACGTCCCCGGATCCCCTAGCAGCAGCCGCACGCTCTCCAAAAGCGCAACGCTGCGCGCAACCGCTCGGCCAGCTGGTGCTCTGCGACTCCGCCCTTTCCCCTCCCAGCGCCGGAGGGTTCGCGCGACCGCAGCTGTTCCCTTTCGCAGCGCGCGGGAAACAATTCCAGGCCGATTGCCTTGTGCCGAAAAGCACCGCCTCTCCTTCCAGCTCAGGCCCGGGCCGCCGGCTCCCCGAATGACGTCACGGGGGCGGGGCTTTAATGGTGGTGTGCCGCGAGATTTTTTTCCGGTAAACAGGTGTGCCGTTGCCCAAAAACGTTTGGGAAACACTGGATTAGGGAAAGAAGAATGAAGAGGAAGCAGGATTGGATGAACATCATAAGAGTCCATAATTTTCCATTGTGACTTGGCTGAGATTCATTGGAATAGTTTTTCAAAGGCTTTATAGAAACTGGACCTAGAAACTGGAGAAATACCAATTTGGATTATTAGACTGTCTGAGTTGATTAAGATTTGAAAGCTGGGCTAGGGAGGGAAATGAAGGGAAAGTGTCATCTTGGTGAAGAGGAGAAGAGTTTGGATTTGATATCCCGCTTTATCACTACCCGAAGGAATCTCAAAGCGGCTAACATTCTCCTTTCCCTTCCTCCCCCACAACAAACACTCTGTGAGGTGAGTGGGGCTGAGAGACTTCAGAGAAGTGTGACTGGCCCAAGGTCACCCAGCAGCTGCAGGTGGAGTAGCGGAGACGCGAACCCGGTTCCCCACATTACGCATCTATCGCTCTTAAGCACTACACCACTGTATACTAAATGCAGCTGGGTTTAGTCTGGAGTGCAAATTATGAATAATTGTTGCTACAGATGATTTTCAGATGAAGATGGGAGTTTTCTTTTCGGTGCCTGCCCTGTGGAACACCCTCCCAGCAGATATCAAAGGAAAAAACAACTACCAGACTTTTAGAAGATATCTGATGGCAGCCCTGTTTAGGGAAGCTTTTAATATTCGATGGATTACTGTATTTTAATATTTTGTTGGAAGCTGCCCAGAGTGACTGAGGAAGCCCAGCCAGATGGGAAGGGTATAATCTATTTTTTTTTGTATTTTTAATATTTTATATTAAGATTCCTTTATTTTGAATTTAGGAGGACACACCTAGGAAGAGGACACTTGAAGGTGGGCGGGACCTGCAAGGAACGCAGGGAAGGATCTCTCAGGGTGGGATACGGGGAGAAGGGGGGTCACGCGAGGAGAAGTGGGGGAGCCTGCCTTTCTGTGGGCTGACGAATGATATGATATATATGATACAAATGTCATAAACAGTATTTTTGTTTATATCCCCCCCTTTCTCTTTTCTATACAATTGTATTTTGTAAGGGTTGTTTAATATTTTTTGTTCTATTTCTCTTTTTTGCTTTCCCCTCTGTATGAATTCTTTGATGGCGAGTGAGATGGGAGCTCTTTCTGAAGCTCTTTCCACATTTCAAGCACTGATAGGGTTTCTCCCCTGTATGTATTCTATGATGGCAAGTGAGATGGGAACTATTAGTGAAGCTCTTTCCACATTCCAAGCACTGATAGGGTTTCTCCCCTGTATGAATTCTGCGATGGGAAGTGAGATGAGAGCTATGAGTGAAGCTCTTCCCACATTCCAAGCACTGATAGGGTTTCTCCCCTGTATGAATTCTGCGATGGGAAGTGAGATGGAACCTCTGACTGAAGTTCTTTCCACATTCCAAGCAGTGATACGGTTTATGCCCTCTATGAACTCTTTGATGGGAAATGAGAGTGACCTTCCAGCTGAAGCTTTTCCCACATTCGAAGCACTGATAGGGTTTCTCCCCTGTATGAATTATTTGATGGGAAGTGAGATTCCCCTTCTTACTGAAGCTCTTTCCACATTCCAAACACTGATAGGGTTTCTCCCCTGTATGAATTCTTTGATGGGAAGTGAGAGTCCCCTTCTGACTGAAGCTTTTTCCACATTCCAAGCAGTGATACGGTTTCTGCTTCTGCCCTGTATGAACTCTTTGATGGGAAGTGAGATGTGCACTTTGACTAAAGCGCTTTCCACATTCCAAGCACTGATAGGGTTTCTCCCCTGTATGAGTTCTTTGATGCAAAGTGAGTTTGGCCCCCACCCTGAAGCTCTTCCCACATTCGAAGCACTGAAAGGGTTTTTCTCCTGTATGAGTTTTTTGATGGGAAGTGAGACTGTGCCTGAGACTAAAGCTCTTCCCACATTCCAGGCACTGATAGGGTTTCTCCCCTGTATGAATTCTGCGATGGGAAGTGAGATGGGAGCTATGAGTGAAGCTCTTTCCACATTCCAAGCACTGATAGAGTTTCTCCCCTGTATGAATTCTGTGATGGGAAGTGAGATGTGCACTTTGACTAAAGCGCTTTCCACATTCCAAGCACTGATAGGGTTTCTCCCCTGTATGAGTTCTTTGATGCAAAGTGAGCTTGGCCCCCTCCCCGAAGCTCTTCCCGCATTCCAAGCACTGATAGGGTTTTTCTCCTGTATGAGTTCTTTGATGCAAAGTGAGCTTGGCCCCCTCCCCGAAGCTCTTCCCACATTCCAAGCACTGATAGGGTTTCTCCCCTGTATGAATTCTTCGATGGGAAGTGAGTTGTGCACTTTGAGTAAAGCTCTTTCCACATTCCAAGCACTGATAGGGTTTCTCCCCTGTATGAATTCTGTGATGGGAAATGAGATGGGAGCTATCAGTGTAACTCTTTCCACATTCCAAGCACTGATAGGGTTTCTCCCCTGTATGAGTTCTTTGATGCAAAGTGAAAGTAGTACTGTACCTGAAGCTCTTTCCACATTCCAAGCACTGATAGGGTTTCTCCCCGGTATGAATTCTTTGGTGCAAAGTGAGAGTATTACTGTGTCTGAAGCTCTTTCCACATTCCAAGCACTGATAGGGTTTCTCCCCTGTATGAGTTCTTTGATGGGAAGTGAGATGTGCGCTTTGATTAAAGCTCTTCCCACATTCCAAGCATTGATAGGGTTTCTCCCCTGTATGAATCATTTGATGAGAATTGAGATGGGCCCTCTGACTGAAGCTCTTTCCACATTCCAAGCACTGATAGGGTTTCTCCCTGCTCTGTCCTCTTTTGTGTGCAGTGAGGCTATCCCTCTGAACGAAGCTCTTTCTTTGACGGGAGGTGTCCTGGGAGCTTTGACGGATGTTCTCTCCACACTCTGAATATTTATATGACTTCTCCACTATGTGGATTCTGTTGTGCTCCCCCTTGTTCTTCCCTTCGAATTCCTCACCCTCTGCAATGAAGAGAGAAGCGAATTAGAGCCTCAGGAGGAAATGGAGCTCCAGAACATTGAACCAAGTTAATGAATGCTTGTGATAGAGGAAGAACTAAAAATAGTTAGATGTGGGGCCTTTCTATAGTTTTCACTGCCTTGGTTGGCTGGTATTTACTGACATATTGCTTGGCTTTTATCTGGAATGGATTTTGTTCTGGCTCAATCTTGGAATCCACTCCATATCCAAGGTCAGTCATCTCTTTGGTCAATCAAATGCAAACAGAAGCAAAAACAGAATTTACATCAACTTCTCTAAAAACTCTGAAGCCAGCATTTAAGAAGGCCTGGGTGGTTCAGAGAAGCCTGGTCACTGTTTTAAAAGGCACAACTAGACGCAGAACATTTAGAGAGGAAACAGTTGATATCCCTCCATTCTGGGTTCACGGTGGGGGATATTAGAATCCCAGATGCTGTTGGTCTCAAGCCAAAGAGTTGAAGTTCATCACATGCAGGTATGTATGGAACGTCCACGTCTCGTCTGTGAAACAAACAGCAACATCTTCACCTGAACACTCCCCATCAGCTGTTGCCTCAATCTGGTTGGTTTTAAATTAAATTTATACGTAAAGCGCTTTCTTCACTTTGAACTCCCCTCCCATGTCCATGAGGAGACCAACTCTGTATTTTTTCATTAGCAACAGAAGAGGAAACGCGACTATAACTCAGTTCAAACCAATTCATGAACCCAGAACTCATACACCGACCACTAATGATGAACCATGTTATAGATATTCCTGCAAATTTATTCTGCTATTTTTGATATGCAAATGGCATGCGAAGACTTAGTCTACATATTTGTATCATTTATTAGTCATATGTTCCTTGTTTTTAAAAGCAAATAAGAAGTTATTCCAAAAAGAAAAAGACAACACACAGAGGCCCCATCTGCATTCAAACTGCAAATCAGGATCAGTGAGTTTTCTGACATTGGCAGGGCATTCAGATCACAGAACTGGTTTTAGATCTTTTGAGCTGCCAATACATCACGGTGACTGGGGAGCTGTGACCTATTCCTGGCTCAAATTGCCTGCAGATGACAAAGGTGCAGGCAGGCAGGTGGGGGAGCCCAAAAAGGTGCTCCCCTTCTCCATCTCCATCCGCCTGCCTGCCTCCCCCCACCCCCAAGCTGAGCAAGCCCCAATTCCTCTCCGGCTCCATCCATCCAGGTCCCCATCTTCACTCCCCTGGAACTCACCAGATCTCTTGGAGGTCCCTGGGAGGGAACGCTCAGAGGTTGAGAGGAGGGATGCAGGAGACAACCTGACCAGGTCAACCGTCCATCTTCCCCCTTCCATCCTTGCTAGCTTTGCAGGATCCGTCTCTTTCATCCTTCCTGAGGAGTCAAGGAGCCAAAACGAGCTGCAGGGTCCTGGGAGAGAGGAAGAAGTAAAGGGAGCCTCAGAGGCCCTGCAGGGATTCTCCTGCCCTAGATATTCTCCTGCCCCTGGAGAAGCCCAAATGGGGCAGCCCCTTCCCAACAGAAGCCCCATTTCTATACCTCTCGAGTGGTTCCAATAAATCAGGTAGGCTACTTGTGTGGCAATTAAAGACAAAACAAAAGGAGAGAGTAATAGAAAAATGAAAAATAATTGAAGATCCTAAAGAAATATGCAAAGAAAAATTAAATTACTATAGGAAATTTCACAATGAAGAAGAAGACCAAGAGGAAATGGAATGATTCATAGCACAAAATAGACTCCCGACAATAGCAGATTGGAAAATAGAACAACTAAATGTACCAACAGCGATGATGGAGGTGCAGCAATCTCAAAAGCAAAGATAGGAAAGTCCCCAGGTACGGATGGATTATCGGCAGCATTTTATAAGAAGTTAGAAGATATATTATCAGAACCAATGAAACAGTACTGGACCAAATTTTAAAGGAAGGAAGAATACCAAAATCATGGGAAGAAGCACTTATCACACTGAGACCCAAACAAGGAGCAGATCCAACACTAATCAAAAATTATAGACCTATATCATTGTTCAATAATTATTATAAAATATTTGCCAACATCCTAGCCAACAGATTAAAATAAAGTATTGAATGAAATAAAAAACAGAGATCAGGCTGGCTCCTTCCAGGCAGACACATGCACAATAAAATGAGAAACATAATTGATATTTTAGAATATTTAGAAGCAAGATCAGATAAAAAAGCCATTTTGATGCTGATAGACACGGAATAGGTCTTCGACAACATCTCTTGGAGCTCCATGAAAAAAACTACAGAAAAAACAGGACTCAGAGAAAATATCATTAGGGGTGTTGAGCCAAATTGATGCTAAATAGTGAAATAAGAGAAAAATATAAAGTAAATAAGGGGAACAGACAAGGCTGCCCCCTTTCGCCTCTACTTTTTATTACGGTACTAGAATTCTTAGCAATGACAACAAGGAGTGACCAGGGCATAAAAGGTCTAACAAGGGGGAAGAAGTCGCACAAGATGAAGGCCTTTGCAGACAATGTAATTCTAACTACTGAAAATCTGGAGGAAATAAGACTAGTATGCGAGAAAAAAATATGTCAACACAGGAAAAAGAAGAACTAAAGAAAATATCAGGATTGGAAATAGTAAATAAAACTACGTATTTCGGAATCTGGCTGACAAATGAAAACGCCAACCTATTTAAAGACAATTATATTAAAACCCTGACCAAACTGCGGGAGGCAGTGGAAGACAAGAGTGCCTGGCGTGCTCTGATCCATGGGGTCACAAAGAGGCAGACATGACTAAACAACTAAACAACAACATACTAAAACATGGAAAGAAATCAATTTTGAATCATATAATAAGAAAATTGATATATAGAGTATGGGAAAAACAAAGTGGTGTTAGAACCTAAAACCCCCTGGTGGATTTCACCTCAAGAAGCAATAACTGGGGGAAAGAAAAATATGGAATTGAATTGGGCCACTTTCACTGCCTTGTTGTGACGAAGGGGCTTGAATAACTCAGAGACGCTATGAGCTAAGTTGTGCAGGGCCACCCAAGACGGACAGGTCATAGTGGAGAGTTTAGACCAAACCTGATCCACCTGGAGCACGAACCGGCCAGCCACTTCAGTAGCCCTGCCAAGAAAACTCCATGGACAAAGACAACAGGCATATAAAAGTGATGATGCTGGAAGATGAGCCCCTCGGGTCAGAAGGCGTCTGTCAGGGGTTCAGGAGCAGAGGCGAGGGCAAGGGAGGAAACAGAGAGCGAGGGGGAGGAGTCCGAAGAAAAGATGAGTGATGACGACGACCCGAGATCTCCGAGTCTGTCCAGTGAATCAGAAGATTCACAGAAAGGAGCGTCAGTGGCCAGAGCAAGGGGGGAGCCTAGGGGGACACCCCAGGAAGAAGGGTCCAGAGGGGATTCAGAGGGCAGCAGTTGGAAATCGGGGCCAGCGTCCCCAACAGAGCGCAGTGGAGAGGAAGGGTGCCAGGTATCGAGCTCCGGCGGCTCGCCGCAGGGGGGAGGGCATGAGTCAGGAGTGGCCACACCTCCATCGGGGAGCGAAGAAACGGTCAAGCGGAAAGTGGAAGGTTGGGCGCGCGCGCCAAGTTCAAATGCACAGGAAGGCGGCGCAGTAAGCAGCCCGGAAAGGGAGCCAGGTCCTAAAGCCCGACGCAAGGAGACAGAAGGGTCCGGGGGGTCAGCGTCAGAAGAGTCCAGGAAGGAAGAGACCACGGGGGGCAGAGGGACCCAGAGAAGAACGGTCAGGCGGAAAAGGTGGAGTAAGGCGAGGATATTAAGTTGGTGTACAGGAGGCGGGGACTCAGACGGAGCTACGCCGGTCTAGCTTATAAGACGTAGGGCTGCACGCGGCAGCTTGGAAATGGAAACTGTAACTCAATAAAGACTTTTATTAAGTGAACGCTGGCTAGCGTGATCCTCTGGGAGCTAGGATCTGGGAGCAGCTCTGACAGCGTCCAACATGCTACTGAGGAAGAGAGGAGGACAAGGACAAGTAGATTCAGAGCTGATGAAACGGCTGGGCCAAAGCCGAAAGGTAAGCTGGATGTGGTCAAAATGAGATGGCAAGAATAAATATTGACATCCTGGGCATCAGTGAACTAAAATGGACAGGGATGGGCGAATTCAGTTCAGATGACCATCATAACTACTACTGTGGGCAAGAATCCCGTAAAAGAAATGGAGCCCTCATAATCAACAAAAGAGTGGCGAAAGCTGTACTGGGATGAAATCTCAAAAATGATAGAATGATCTTGATACGAATCCAAGGCAGACCTACAAGAAATAGAATACAGATTTCCAAAGAATAGCAAGGAGAGACAAGAGGGCCTTCTTAAACGAGCAATGCAAAGAAATAGAGGAAAACAATCGAATGGGAGAAAACCAGAGATCTGTTCAAGAAAATTGGAGATATGAAAGGAACTTTTTGTACAAAGATTACCATAATAAAGGACCAAAGTGGTAAGGACCTAACAGAAGCAGAAGACATCAAGAAGAGGGGGCAAGAATACACAGAGGAATTATACCAGAAAGATATTGTCAGGGGTTCAGGAGCAGAGGGACAGGAGAGGGAGGAAGTAGAGACCGAGGGAGAGGAATCTGAGGGAGAAGTCAGCGAGGGTAGCCATCCGAGGTCTCTAAGTCTCTCCAGTGAATCAGAGGATTCACAGAAAGGGGCCCCAGTGGTCAGAGCCAGGGGGTTGCCAGAGGGAACACCCCAGGAAGGAGGGGCCAGAGGGGACTCAGAGAGCAGCAGCTGGAAATCGGGACCAACTTTCCCACCGGAGAGCAGTAAGGGGGAGGAGTCCCAAACATCGGCAGCAGGCAGCCTTCCGTCAGCGGAAGGACATGAGTCAGGGTTAGCCACGCCTGCATCAGAGAGCGAGGTAACGGTCAAAAGGAAGGTCAGGGGCAGCGCGCGCGCGCCAAGTTCAAATGTACAGGAGGGGGGCGCAATGGGCAGTCCGGAGAGAGAGCCGGGTCCCAAAGCCCGCCGGAGAGAAGGGGAGGAGTCCGAAGGGTCCGCTTCCGAGGCATCCCGGAAAGAAGGCACCCAGGGGGGTAGTAGGACCCAGAGGAGGAAGGAGAAACGTAGAAGGTGGAGTAAGGCTAGAGTCTTAAGCTGGTGTACAGGGGGCGGAGACTCAGACGAGGCTTCGCTGGTCTAGGGTTTAGACGTAGAGACGCACGCTAGTGTTTGGAAATGGAAACTAAATGCCAATAAAGACTTCTGTACAGTTCTAATGGCTAGCGTTGGTCTTCTGTGAGCTGAGACCGGGAGGCAGTCTTTGACAGTAAGCCTCGTCTCCAGTTATCATCGGTTTTCTTCGCCTCAAGCATCGCTAAGGAAGCGAGGCAGGGAGGGTAGAAGACTGGTGCCTTGCGAGCTCACAAGAGTCAGGCAAGATGACTACAGAACAGAAAATAGCTTCACTGCAAGAAGCGGTGACGCTACTCAACGCTGAAATAATCGCATCCAGGAAGAGAGAGGAAGAAGCGGCAGCTGCATGCAGAGATCTTCAAGCCAGGTTGGAAGGGCTTGTAAAGCAGGGGATCCCAGCACCCAGGTCCGAGGGGATCGGTTTGGGGAAGAGAGGAGGCAGCATTGTATCTCATTTTGATGGGAATTTGCAGCAGTACCCCAATTTCCGAGCAGATGTGCTGTTTGCGCTGCAGCTGCTGGAAAGAGACTTTAGAGATGAGTGGGAAAAAGTGGGGTTTATTTTGTCTCATTTGCATGGGGACGCGAAATCATGGCTGCGCAACCTGTGGAGAGATAAAGATCCAGCGCTCCAAAGCGCAGATGCGTTCATTAAGGCGATGGACTCCTGTTTCTTATCCAAAATAGACCTGGACATTGCCCGGAGGGACATATTTGGGCTAAGACAAGGGAAAGCCAGCGTAAGGCAGTATCATTCCCGGTTTTTTGCATTGGTCAACGCGCTGAATTGGGATAAGGATTCTCCGCCGGTTAGAGACCTTTTTTGGGAGGGTCTGAATGCACAGATCAAGGATGAGATGGCAAGGGGAGAGAGACCCACCACCACTCAGCAAGTGGTTGAAAGAGCGTTGTCTATTGGGGTGAGGCAGGAAGAACGTCCGTGGAGCAAAGAAGAAGGGCGTTGGGGACGTTCACCAGCGAGAGTGCCCTCCCTCTTGCCCAGAGAGGCAGCGCGTGCGCAGTCCACGCCTCCACAGGGAGGGGGCGAGGAGCAGATGGAGATTGGCGGTGCTAGGGCTCACTCAGCTACCAGAGCCTTAACGCCGGGAGCAGTAAAATCGAAGCTGCCTAGAAGGAACAGGAAGTGTTATATATGTGAGAGTGCAGAGCACATGGCGAAAGAGTGTCCCCAGAGGAGTTTCAAGCACACTGCAGCTTCAGTGACAGTATTGGAAACAACTCAGCAGAGAGCACCACAGCAGGGAAACGACCAGGTCTGGCTGGAAGAGGAGGCACTGGGGCCCAGCCAGACGAGTCAGTGAGGAAGTCCCCAGAGATTTTGCAGCCCACAGACCCCCTCCCGCCCAAGCCAGTGGTGCAGCTAACCGCATCGCTTCAGCTGCCCAATGGACTCACCTTAGAAGTGCCTATTACAATTGACTCTGGCAGTAACGCAGACTTTATAGGATTGGAGTTCATTCAACAACACAACGTAGCATTACTGCCAGCCACACTGCCCCTGAAGGTTGTCACGGTGGATGGCAGGGAACTGCTAGGGGGGCAGGTGGTGCAGCAGACGCCGCCTATGGTGATGCAAATTGGGAATCACCGGGAAGTCATCAGTTTCAATGTCACCCAGCTGTCCGACACGCCTATAGTATTAGGCATGAGTTGGCTGCACAGGCACAGCCCAGCATTGGCGTGGTACCAGCGCCACCTGACTTTTGGCTCCTCCTACTGTGCAGAACACTGCATTATACCCAGCCCGGAAGGGGAAGAGGAGGACCCGCAGTTGCAGTTGGGCACGCTGCAAGCAGTACCCCACAAGTATGCGGAGTTTTTGGAGGTATTCTGCGAGAAGGAGGCGGACAAGCTACCCCCTCACAGACCCTATGATTGCAAGATTGACCTCCTGCCGGGGGCGACGCTGCCAACTGGGAAACTGTACTCCATGTCTGAGGATGAACTGCAAGAACTCAGGGAGTTCATAGATCACAATTTGAAGCGTGGGTTCATCCGGGAGTCGAAAGCGGTGGGAGGCAGTCCCGTATTCTTTGTGAAGAAGCGGGATACGCCCCAAAAAAGACTGGTGGTGGACTTCAGAATCTTGAATTCGAAAACCAAGCCCTCAGCTTTCCCCATGCCCAAGATAGACGACCTGCTCGCGACGGTGCGGAAAGGACGCGTTTTCACCAAGCTGGATCTACGTGGCGCGTACAACCTGATTCGCATGCGCGACGGAGACGAGTGGAAGACGGCCATGTTCACGCCACTGGGCACCTACGAATACAGAGTTATGCCCTTCGGATTACAAAATGGCTCTCACACTTTCCAAGCCTTTATGCATCACGTGCTGGCGGGGCTCCTTTACAAGAAGTGCGTATGCTTCCTGGACGACATCCTGATTTTTTCAGAATCGCGAGAGGCGCACGAGAGGGATGTCAGGGAAGTTCTGCAGAGACTGAAGGAGCACAGGCTGTACGCCAAGCTGGAGAAGTGCCAGTTCGACGTGACGGAGGTGGATTTCCTGGGCTACAAGTTGTCGGACAAGGGGCTCGCCATGGACAGCGCCAAGGTTCGCGCAGTTTTGGACTGGAAGAGCCCACGCAATCGGAAGGAAGTCCAGCGGTTTGTCGGCTTTGCCAACTTTTACCGCAAGTTCATCAAGGGATTTGCCATGCAGACAGCGGCCATCACCGACACGCTCAGCTCCAAGAAGAAGAAATTCATCTGGACGGAGCAAGCGGAGCAGTCCTTTCAGAAACTCAAGCGTCTCTTCGCGTCCGAAGAGCAGCTGCTGCATGTGAATCCCAGCAGACCCATGAGGGTGGAGACGGACGCCTCAGACAGAGCCGTGGGAGCTGTCCTGTTGCAACAAGACCAGCAGGGGGACTGGAGGCCGTGCGCCTTCTACTCGAGGAAGCTCAGCAAGTCGGAGCAGAATTACACTATCTGGGACAGGGAGTTGCTAGCCATACATGCAGCATTCAAGGCATGGAGGCACTTCCTCATCGGAGCCAGACATACAGTGCAGGTCCACACGGACCACAAGAATCTGGAGTACTGGCGCACGGCTAGGTTCCTCAACCAGAGACACATTAGATGGGCAGAGTTCTTCGCGGACTTCGACTTCAAGATAGAGTACATCCCAGGCGACAACAACGTGATGGCGGATGCATTGTCCAGAAAGCCGCAATACCTGGAGGAGGCGGCACCGTCGGCGGCCAAGCACATTTTCGCACCGGAAGCGTGGGCATGCGCGTCGGCAACCGTGGACCTGGACGCCGTACGTCGCGCGCTGCGGGAAGACCCCTTCGCACGGGCCAAGATGGAGGAGGTGCACAGGGGCACAGCGAGGGCCGACGAGTTCCAGATTCGCGATGGGTTGCTCCTCCACAAGGGAGCACTCTACGTGCCGGGAGATGACCTCCGCGCAAGGGTCCTGCAGCAGCTACACGACGCTCCCACCGCAGGGCACTTTGGCAAAGAAAAGACTGTCGAACTCGTAGCCAGAGACTTTTGGTGGCCCAAGATGCGGGGGGAAGTAGCGGATTACGTCTCGAGATGTGACACCTGCCAAAGGGCCAAGTCAATTCACAGACCGCCGGCGGGATTGCTGGAACCGCTGCAGACACCGTCTGAACCGTGGGAGAGGGTGGCCCTGGACTTCGTCACGGATCTGCCCAGCTCGAGGGGAAAGACAGCAGTGCTAGTGGTGGTGGACATGTTTACTAAGATGGCACACTTCATTCCGTGTGCGAAGGTAGCCACGGCAGAGCAGACCGCCAAACTGTTCATAGACCACGTGTTCAAGGTCCACGGTCTGCCACGGTCTATTCTTTCCGACCGGGGGCGACAGTTCATCTCGAACTTCTGGCAGAAGCTGATGGGCATTCTGAACGTCAAAGTCAATTTGGCGTCGGCGAGACACCCGCAGACCAACGGACAAGCGGAGAGGGTCAACGCCGTCATGCAGCAGTACCTAAGATGCTACGCCAACCAGCAGCCCACGACATGGGTGGACTACCTGCCGCTCGCCGAGTTCGCTTACAACAATACGAAGCACGTGTCGACGGGGGTGACGCCGTTCTTCGCCAACAACGGGAGGCATCCCAGAACCTTCCCGGGTTTAGAGAGAGTGGGGGAGGGGGAGCCACAGGCAGCGGAAGCCTTAGCGTCAGAGTTGCAGGAAGTCCACGAACAGCTCAGGAGGCAGTTAGAACTAGCAAAGCACGCATACAAGGTGCAGGCCGACAGACACAGAAGAGTTGGGGAAGACATACAGGTGGGTGACTGGGTCTGGCTAGCAGCGCAAGCAGTGCCGACCAGATCATTAGCTAAGAAGAAGCTAGGACATAAGCAGCTAGGACCTTACCAAGTCCAGGCGCAGGTCAATCCAGTGGCCTTCCGGTTGGCTCTTCCGGAGGGTTCCAGAATGCATCCGGTGTTCCATAGATCGGTGCTCACGCCCTACAAAGCACCTCATAGGTTTCAGGAGCCAGACACCGCACCAGACCAGAGCAGTGAAGGGCCCAGAGTGAGGGGGCCGCCTAGGAAGGGACACATCAATGAGGTCACAGAGATTTTGGACTCCAGATGGGGGGAAGAGGGAGTAGAATATTTCCTAGCCAGAGAGGGTACCCCGGCCAGTGCCAACAGCTGGGTACCGGACTATGCCTTGGAGGAACCGCTGCTCAAAGAGGAGTTTCATGCCCTCTTCCCGCACAGGCCCATGCCAGCAGAGTATTTCGATGACTGGCTTTTCACACCCACTCTTTCAGCCAGCACATTCCTGGGGTTCGACTCGGACGAGGAACAGGCACCAGTCCCCAGCTCTCAGGTGGGTTCGCCACCGGGGTCTGCCTCAGACCACTCGTATTGGTGGGACGATCAACCAGAGGAGCAGTGGCGCAGGAAGTGGCTGAGGGGTCCTTGGATGGGACCACCCGAAGAGGGGGAGAGGGGCGAGACGGACACGGACGTGTTGGGGGACAACGTGGGGTTCGAGCATGAAGACAGAGAGATGGAAGCAGAGGAGAGCGACGTTGACGAGTACATGGGGGATGAACTGTATCCGGCAAGCACCCCCGCGACGACGGAGCACCCAGTACCCGCACCGGAAGGAGGGGAGGGGGGAAGGGGGGGCTTCGAGGGGGGGATGGATGTCAGGGGTTCAGGAGCAGAGGGACAGGAGAGGGAGGAAGTAGAGACCGAGGGAGAGGAATCTGAGGGAGAAGTCAGCGAGGGTAGCCATCCAAGGTCTCTAAGTCTCTCCAGTGAATCAGAGGATTCACAGAAAGGGGCCCCAGTGGTCAGAGCCAGGGGGTTGCCAGAGGGAACACCCCAGGAAGGAGGGGCCAGAGGGGACTCAGAGAGCAGCAGCTGGAAATCGGGACCAACTTTCCCACCGGAGAGCAGTAAGGGGGAGGAGTCCCAAACATCGGCAGCAGGCAGCCTTCCGTCAGCGGAAGGACATGAGTCAGGGTTATGAATGAATGAATGAATAAATTTATTACGGTCATAGACCAGAAGAAAAGAAAAAAAAAACATAAAAGGCAACAGTAGTTTACGAGGGAATGATGGTGTCAATTAAAAGTTGTAAAATTATACATAAAAACAATACACATATGCACACACACCCACACACACACACATATATACTCATATATGCACTACAGTATATGTATAGACTTAAAAAAGGGGGGGGGGGCTTGTCCAAGGGTCAGATCTTTTACTTTTTTACAACTAATGCCCTCCGCTTGATCGCGGCCGCAGAAAACTTGGCCACTTTCAATGTTACTTCTGGGTTTTTATCTCCTAGTAGGATTTTCAGCCGCTGAGATTCAGATCGACCTGGAAATTTCTGAACGATAGGGGAGATAAACAGTGACCTGATATCCCCGTAAAGGTCGCAGTGTAACAACACATGTGAAGCCGTTTCCACCTCCTTCAGACCACATGGGCAAACTCGTTCAGCATAGGGTATGCCCTCGTATCTGCCCTTTAATAAGGCAGATGGCAGTACATCAAATCTGGTAAGGGTAAACGCCCGCCTATATTTTGCGATTTGTAGATCCAGCAAATATGGGGTTAGATTAAACCCTTTTCCATAATCTTGGATAGCTGGATATTTATCTATCTTGCTCATATGGTCCTGAAGCTCTACATCTCCTATTCGCTGGCTCACCATCATTTTAGCCTTTTCAAAACCTGAGGCTATAAGTTCTTGTGGGGAAAGCCCCAGGCCCTTCAATTTTTCATAAAGCGACAATCTCCATTTAGACTGGAACGGGTCTAGTAGAGTCAATGGAGCCACTCCCACTGGGAAAAATATGAGTTTTAGCCAGAAGTGAATCTTCAGGATCCATATCCTGGCATTAATAGGGAGTTGACCTACCTCCAGCCTAATGGCAGTGTTGGAGACACAGGTAGGTAACCCTAGTAGGGAGCGGTAAAATTTAGTTTGTACAGATTCCAGGGACTTGAGTTTTTGAGAATTAAATATCTGGGTGCCATACATCAATTGTGGAAGTATTTTTGCAACAAAGACCTGGGAGGCAGCAGGAACATATTGACCTCCTTTTCTATAAAAGAATCTTATGATAGCTCTGAAAGATCTTTGCGCATTTACAATGGAATTCTTAATCTGATGGCACCAAGATCCCTTCTCATCAAAAATTATTCCAAGATATCTAAAAGATGTTACTTGCTCAATAGGTTGGTTATTGATTTTCCATTTATGTCGGAGTTTTCTCTTGGAGAACACCATAATTTTTGATTTAGTGTAATTTATTATTAGGTGTTCAGCTTCGCAATACTCTGTAAGAGCTCGTAAAAGTTTTCTTAGACCCACACAAGAGAAGGAAATAAGTGCCGCATCATCTGCGTACAAAAGGACTGGGATTGGTATATTGTTTAAGTTTGGGGAATGAGTACTTGCTTCCTCCATCTTTCCGACTAAGGAGTTTATATAGAAGTTAAATAGAATAGGGGCAAGAACACAGCCTTGCTTGACACCATGGAAACTTTGGATTTCCTTTGATAGGTTCCCATAACGGTCGCATCTAACACGGATCCGAGTATTTTCATGTAGTCTACGGATAAGAAGCAAAAGACGTCTATCGATGTTTGTGGCATTTAATTTTTCCCAAAGTCTGTGCCGGGGTATCAAATCGAAAGCTGATTTGAAATCTATAAAGGCTACATAGAGAGAGCCTCCTTTCTTTGAGGTGTATTTCTCCACTAGATGTTGCAATACCAGTCCTTGGTCTAGAGTTGATCTATGTGCCCTGAAACCAGCCTGGGCTTCCTTTAGGATGTGCTCCTGTTCCAGCCAGTCCGCAAACTTTTCACGTAAGTGAGTTGCATAAAGTTTGCTAATGATGCTTAAGAGACTGATTGGTCTGTAATTGGCTGGATCAAGTTTACAGCCTTTCTTGAATATGGGAACGATGATTGCCAATCCCCAGTCCTCTGGTATTATTGCTGTTTGATCTATGCTGGTGAAAAGGGTGGCAAGGACTGGGGCCCACCAGTCAATATTGGCTTTGAGAAGCTCAGGAGAGATATTATCTGCTCCCGGGGCTTTTCTGTGTTTGAGTGCCTGAATAAGCCTCCTAATCTCCGCAACCGACACCGGAGGCCACTCATCACCTGCCGCACACTGTATTAGTGGCTGTGTCAAAGGCAGAGCTGAATATGAAGATTGGAAAAATGCCTCCCAAGTCCCTGCAGGTATAGTATACTCCACTTCTGAGGAAGTAGATCGCACTCCATTTGCTACCAGTCTCCAGAAGGTGGCCGAATCTCTCTCTCTGGATGCATCTATTAGGCATTTCCATTCTCTTTTCTGTGCCAGGAGTTTTTTGTTTTTGATCAAAATTTTATAATTTCGTTTATCTTCAAACCAGCCCGTGGGGAGTTGGGGTAAATTGGCAGATCTATAATTCTTGTATTTTTTCAGTAAGTTTAGCTTCATGTCCTGACATTCTTGATCAAACCAGGGTTTGGAGTTTTTATATACTGAGGATTGCCTACTTGGCCTGTTCCTTTTTTCCTTCAGGGAATCTTGAAGGAGTGAAATTAACTCCTGAAATAAATTTATCTTTAATTCATGGCTTGAGGAAGTTATAAGGTTTTCTCTCTTAGTGAGGAATTCCTTTGAGCATAGCCTACTTGAAATTTCCTTATGCAGTTCATCTGTCCATCTGATACGCGAATATCTGAGCTCCAAAGCTGTAGGGCTCGAATGCTCGATTTTCTCAGCGCAGGATAAATCCTTTCCCGCAGCTACGAGTGCACTTAATGGCAGATGGTCACTGTCTAAGCGCTCCTCCACTTTGCATTCCAGAACTTTGTTTTGAAGATCATACGACACGATTATATAGTCAATTGTGGAGGCGCCATTGTTAGATATAAATGTGAATTCTCCGACCTTCTCCCCCTCTGTACGGCCATTTAGTATAACCAAGTCCAACTTGTTGACCAAGTGTAATAGGCATAAGCCGGCATAATTGCAGCCTTTATCCTTTGAGATTCTAGCTGGTATTGGGTGGGTTTCCTCTATAATGGGGGCTGTTTCGTGGAAATGGGCATACAAGCCTCATCAGATTGTCCAGTTCTGGCATTTAGGTCGCCTGCCACCACTACAGAGGCATCAGGAAATTGATTTGATAGTTTGTCAAGATACTGTTCTAACTGAGCCCAAGTATTTCTTATCAATCTTTTCTCTCTTTGTGGGGGTAGGTATACGTTAATCAGCAGCAAGCTGTGGGTTCTCCACTGTACTTGCACAGCTGTGGCCAGATGGTCTAGTGGGTCTAGTTTTTTAAATATGGCCCTTAGCCTTGTTGAGATTAAAGTAACTAACCCACCTTTAACTCGCCCCCCTCTAGTACTTAAAAGACCTGGGAGGGAGAACGCAGAAAAACCATTCAACTCCACTTCACTTGTGCTCCAGGTCTCCTGGAGAAACACAATGTCATGTCTCTGGATATATTTAACAAAGGATTGGTCAGAAACCCTCTTTTGCCAACCTGCAATATTCCAAGTTAGCAAGGCAAGGTTGCACGTTGTCTTGCCAAAAATTGATCTTAGTCAATTTGCCTTTGAAAGATTTTTTGGGCCTATCTTTTTATCTGTTGGTTGAATTTCATTCATTTTGGCAATGTCCATAGATGTATTATCGCCCAGGTACTCAATGGAATCAGTTGAAGGGTGCAGCGTGCTAACATTAGTGATCAGTACTCCTTTTTTTGGCGAATCTACCTTGAGGTGTTCTATTTGACTGATACCAAGTTCATCCTCATCCAGGTATCTCATGCTGGTCCAAGAGCGCGTTGTGGTTGTCATAGGGATGGTTTCCTTCTTAGATGGTAGATTGTTGCTGTCCCTTACGCACTGTGTTAGATCTGTTGCTGTCAGGTTTATCTCTGCAGCTGCAGAGGTATTATAAGGGTAGTCTTTCATGGTTGCCATAAGGATGGTTTCCTTCTTAGATGGTAGTTTATCCCTTGCACACTGTGTTAGATCTGTTGTTAACAGGTTTATCTCTGCAATTGCAGAGGTATTATAAGAGTAATCTTTCATGGGGTCTGTCTTGGCTTTTTCAGAGAGGTTCTCTTTCTTTAATTGGTCCGTTGCCGGTTCTTTCTCTCTTACTTTTTCCTGAGCATTCATCTCTGTTAGCTTATTTCTAAGGGTCTCCAATCTTCTCAAGATCTCAGATTGGGCAAGGAAAGGCAACAATCCAAACTGATTTATTAATGCCTTTTCTTCTGGATAGAAGTTATCCGTCCCCTCATTAGGCAGTCTCATCTCCTGTCTTAGTTTCAAGGACCCTTGATGAGTCAGGGTTAGCCACGCCTGCATCAGAGAGCGAGGTAACGGTCAAAAGGAAGGTCAGGGGCAGCGCGCGCGCGCCAAGTTCAAATGTACAGGAGGGGGGCGCAATGGGCAGTCCGGAGAGAGAGCCGGGTCCCAAAGCCCGCCGGAGAGAAGGGGAGGAGTCCGAAGGGTCCGCTTCCGAGGCATCCCGGAAAGAAGGCACCCAGGGGGGTAGTAGGACCCAGAGGAGGAAGGAGAAACGTAGAAGGTGGAGTAAGGCTAGAGTCTTAAGCTGGTGTACAGGGGGCGGAGACTCAGACGAGGCTTCGCTGGTCTAGGGTTTAGACGTAGAGACGCACGCTAGTGTTTGGAAATGGAAACTAAATGCCAATAAAGACTTCTGTACAGTTCTAATGGCTAGCGTTGGTCTTCTGTGAGCTGAGACCGGGAGGCAGTCTTTGACAGATATGGATGTCTCGTACACCCCAGGTAGTGTGGTTGCTGACCTTGAGCCAGACATCCTGGAGAGTGAAGTCAAATGGGCCTTAGAATGCACTGCTAATAACAAGGCCAGTGGAAGTGATGGTATTCCAGCTGAACTATTTAAAATTTTAAAAGATGATGCTGTTAAGGTGCTACACTCAATATGGCAGCAAGTTTGGAAAACTCAGCAGTAGCCAGAGGATTGGAGAAGATCAGTCTACATCCCAATCCCAAAGAAGGGAAGTGCCAAAGAATGCTCCAACTACCGCACAATTGCACTCATTTCACACGCTAGCAAGGTTATGCTTAAAATTCTACAAGGCATGCTTAAGCAGTATGTGGACCGAGAACTCCCAGAAGTGCAAGCTGGATTTAGAAGAGGCAGAGGAACCAGAAACCAAATTGCAAAAATGCGCTGGATAATGGAGAAAGCTAGAGAGTTCCAGAAAGACATCTACGTCTGCTTCATTGACTATGCAAAAGCCTTTGACTGTGTCGACCACAGCAAACTATGGCAAGTTCTTAAAGAGATGGGAGTGCCTGATCATCTCATCTGTCTCCTGAGAAATCTCTATGTGGGACAAGAAGCTACAGTTAGAACTGGATATGGAACAACTGATTGGTTCAGGATTGGGAAAGGAGTACGGCAAGGCTGTATATTGTCCCCCTGCTTATTTAACTTATACGCAGATGAGATCATCATGCGAAAAGCTGGGCTGGATGAATCCCTAGCCGGAATTAAGATTGCCGGAAGAAATATCAACAACCTCAGATATGCAGATAACACAACTTTGATGGCAGAAAGTGAGGAGGAATTAAAGAACCTTTTATTGAGGGTGAAAGAGGAGAGCACAAAATATGGTCTGAAGCTCAACATCAAAAAAACGAAAATCATGGCCACTGGACCTCCTGGCAAATAGAAGGGGAAGAAATGGAGGCAGTGAGAGATTTTACCTTCTTGGGCTCCATGATCACTGTAGATGGTGACAGCAGTCACGAAATTAAAAGACGCCTGCTTCTTGGGAGAAAAGCAATGACAAACCTAGACAGCATCTTAAAAAGTAGAGACATCACCTTGCCAACAAAGGTCCGTATAGTTAAAGCCATGGTTTTCCCAGTAGTGATGTATGGAAGTGAGAGCTGGACCATCAAGAAGGCTGATCGCCGAAGAATGGATGCTTTCAAATTCTGGTGCTGGAGGAGACTCTTGGGAGTCCCATGGACTGCAAGAAGATCAAACCTCTCCATTCTGAAGGAAATCAGCCCTGAGTGCTCACTGGAAGGACAGATTGTGAAGCTGAGGCTCCAAGACTTTGGCCACCTCATGAGAAGAGAAGACTCCCTGGAAAAGACCCTGATGTTGGGAAAGATGGAGGGCACAAGGAGAAGGGGACGACAGAGGACGAGATGGTGGGACAGTGTTCTTGAAGCTACCAGCATGAGTTTGGCCAACTGCGGGAGGAAATAAAACACCACCTAACAGGGTGGATCCAGTATCACCAAATAAATGAGGTCTTCAAAGCTGACAAGAAAAAGGGTTTTGCAATTTCAGTATTGGATAAAGAATTATTACAAAACAAAATAAACATAATTTCTAAAATGTATGGAATCTTAGTGGAGTGGAAGGATATGGATGAACAGGTAAAGGTGGTAATGATCAAATTGGCTATGGATTTAGGGAAACCTATTCAATTAACATCATGGGAAAAATTATGGAAGGAGAGTTGGAATTTTACGGCTTGTGAGGCAGTAACAGAAAATTTGATAAAGATGTTTTATAGATGGTATTTAACACCAACCAAGATATGTAAAATGTATAAAAGAAAATCAAAATTACGTTGGAGGTGTAAGCAAGTAGAGGGGACACTTCTGCATATGGGGTGGCCATGTGATAAAATCAAGGGCTTCTGGGATACGGTGTATGAAGAACTAAAGAAAACATTTGAACAAAATTTTACCCCCCAAAACAGAAGCCTTTTTATTGGGAATATTGGATGTAGATATACCAAAACAAAACAAAACAAAAAAAGAAATATTTCTTTACGCCACAGTGGCAGCGAGAACATTAATTGCCAAAAACTGGGGGAAATGAAATTATTCCGACAAAAAAATCTCTCTTTGGAGGAGGGTCCCTGGCACTCGGGGAGAGACCACAAATTTTGTAACTACTCCGGGTCAACGCTATCTCTCCCCTTAATTCTTCATGAAGTTTCTAATACCAGTTATACCATTTGCCTTATACCATTTTCTAAAATTCTCTGATTATCCCTGCTGTGTTTTATTTAATGGAAATTGAGACTGGTTTCCTAGGTGAAGCTTTTTCCACATTCTAAACAGTCCCTTGCAGGAAATATTTCATGGAAAATTAGATTCACCACCTGAATGAAGCTCTTTCTACATTCCAAGCACTGATCTGGTTTCTGACCTGCATGAAGCTTTTTCCAAACACTCCCCTGGATGAAGTATCTCATGGGAATTGTGGGTGGAGCTGCGAAGGAAGCTTTTCCCACATTTCAAGCACTACTTTCTTCCCCCCGTTAGTTCTTTCATGTGAAGTGAGGCTCTCCTTCTGAACGAAGAGCTTTCCTTGATGGGAAGTGGACTGGGAGCTCTGACTCAAGTTCTCTCCACACTCTGAATATTTATATGGTTTCTCCATTGTGAGGATTTTCTTATTGTCTCCCTTCTTCTTCCTTTCCAATTCACCACCTACCACCTACAACCCATGGCAGTATTATTAATTAATTATTATAATAGCCTCAGGAATAGATAAGAGTCTGAAATGATTGAACAATGCAAATGAATGCTTGTGAAAGAGGAAGAAGGGAAGGGAGTTACTGCCTTTTTTGGCTGGTATTAGCTAACTTATTTATGGGAACTGGAGATTTAAAAAGCCTGGCTCTTTCCAGGGATGGATTTAATTTGGCTCAGTCATGGAATCCGCTCCATCTCCAAGCTCAGTCATTTCTTTGCTCAACCAAAAACAGAGAGATGCAGAAAGGGAAACAGAAAATTAGACAGGATGTACCTCCATTTCCTCAATATCTCTGAAGCCTACATTGAAAAAGGGCTGGGCAGCTCAGAGCAGCCTCCTCCTGGTTGGAAAAGGCAGGACTGGTGGAAGAATATTCCCAGACAGAACAGGAGATGCATCTCCTATGGAGAGTTGTGGGTGTGTTAACATCTCAGATGCTGCAGGTGGAGCTACTGGGCTTCCTCAAAATAGAGGAGGTTTGTCCTTCAGAGATCTGTATGGAATTTCAAAACTGATCTTATGATCCAGCAGGGAGCCTTACCAGAGAGGCCACGATCCCAGGATTCTCCTCCTTGACTTCCTTCTGCAGAGCTCTCTGTTCAGGATCCAGCAAAGCCCAGTCCTCCTCTGTGAAAGGAACAGCTACGTCTTCAAAGCACACTGGACCCTAAGAGAAAAAGGGGGAATAAAGATGATATTATTCTACACGTTGCTCTGTTCTTTTCTGAAACAATTTTGTTGTTTATTTAAATGATGAGTACAGTGGTACCTCGGGTTACAGACGCTTCAGGTTACAGACTCCACTAACCCAGACATAGTACCTCAGGTTAAGAACAGTTTCAGGTTAAAAATGGACCTCCAGAATAAATTAAGTTCTTAACCTGACGTACCACTGTATTAATCTTTGTGTAAGGGGGGGAATTCCACAAAATAATATTTTATTATCTATGCGGCACTCATCTTCAAGTAAATCTTTGCAAGCATTCCCATTTTCCAGATGGCAGGACCTCCTCTCCCTTCATCTGGTGGGGTGGACCCTCCCCCTGCCCTCAAGCCAACTTGAAGGGGCACCAGGCGTGTGAGGGGAGGGAATGGTTGGTTGGTTGGTTGGCATCCATCTGTCTTAGGGGACCATGGAAGAGTGTGTCTTTGGGAGTGAGATCTGGGGGAGAGACATGTGTTGTTGCATCTGGGACACAGGAAGTGGTCTGGAGATGCAGACGGGCTTTTCTTCTCCCTGTCCTCCCCCCACGTGGGAATGTTCCCGTCTGGCTGCAGCCTCAGTTCACAAAGGTGACTTATCCCTCCCTCTGAAGGGGGTTTATTTCCTTGACCCCAAGCCCCCTCCCCAAAAAGGAAGGCAGCATCTGGATCCCAAGGAAGAGCAGAGCTGCACATTTCCTGCGAAGTGGCCCCTCCCTGGCTTGGCAGAGAGGACAAAGGAGGACCCTCTGCTCCCCGACTTGGGGGTCTCCCCCCCCAGGCATGATCTGAGCAGGGACCCCCATGCCCCTCCCTGCCCCCCTGGGACCCCCTTCTCCCCATTGCACCCTCAGGGGAAGAGAGAGGAGACTCACCCGAGTCCAGGAGGCGCTTTTGCAAAGGAGAGAGAAGAAAGCAGGGAGGGAGGGGGGAATTTAGCCATGGAGGACCTTCACTTCCTGTCCTCTCTAGGAATCCAGCTCTGCTCCTCTTAACCCTTGCCAAGCCGAGTCCTCCCCTCCCTCTCCCTGCCTTCAGTTTTCCTGCTCTAGGGGCTGCCCCCCTTTCCCTCCCTCTGCCCCAAGGAGCCCACATCCCACCAGACTAACTGCAAGGGAGACAGGGGGGGGGGTCCATGGGGGGGTTGCCTTGGCTCTCCCCCTCCCCCAACATCGAGGCTCCTGGATCCCGAGGAAAGGCTGGGAGGGAGAAGAGGCGAAGGCTGCCTAGTGGCGGGAGGTGCCTTGGGCTCAGCCATGGCTCCCTCCAGACCCCCCCCCCCAAAACACCCTCCAGCTCAGGGGGGGGGGAGAGAGGGAGGGGGGCTTCCCAGCCAGGAGACCCCTCCCCCCCCGAAAATACGGGTTTTTCTGCTGCTGCATCCGCTTCTCATCCCAGGAAAAGAGACGGAGGAGGAAGAGTCTCAGGCGAGGAAGGAAACGCACACACGTGACCCGGGGGGGCATGAAAAAGAGAGGGGAAGAGCAGGATGGTGGAGAGAGGGGACCAGACTCCAGATCAGAGCCAGAGGGAGCCCGGCCATCCTTTCCCCGCGTTTCCTGCCAGAAAACCAGTTTCTCCTGGGCTCCCAGAACCACATGGAGGCAGGAGACCCATTTCCCGCCCCAGAGCCGGGCTGGACCAATCAGAAGCCTCTCCATTGGGCAGCTGGCCAATCCCCTTTCAGATTCCCCTGGGCCTCCTCCTCCTCTCCTTCGCCCGGTTTCCTGAGGGAGTTTTCCCTCTGAGTTTCCCTCATGGCTGCTCCCCCTCCCAGCTTCTCCTTCTCTCTTCCTGTTTCTCTCCCCCCTCATTATTTGGGGCAGCTGGATTCCCCCCCCCCCCCCATGGCCAGGGAGGCCCAGGAGGCGGCAGGGCCAGGAGAAGGGGTTTCCCGCCCTTTTCCGAAATAGGCGGGGACGCCATTTTGTTTTTCCCGGAGACGCCATGGCTCCCCTGTGGGCCTCGGGGGTCCCAGGCTCTCGGGGTCTCTCCTCCCGGATGAAGGAGGGCGGCACCTTTGGTCCTCAGCCGCCTTCCTGCCATGATGGCTTGGCCTCCGCAGGGCAGCCTCTCTCCTCGCCATGTTGGCCCCACGGAGGAGGCCTCCCCATTGGGAGACGCCAGGCAAGCGGCCTTGGGGGATCCACCGGGGTCTGCGAAGGGGGCCAGGAGGGAAAGGCCCAAGGAGGAGGAGAATAACAGTAGTAGTAGTAGTATAAATAATAATAATAATAATAATAATAATAATAATAATAATAATAATAATAATGGCTTTATCCCCTCAAAGGTGGAGGGTTCCCTCAGGGGAGTTTGACCCCCCGGAGCAGCATTCTTGGTCACCCCAAGAATCAGCACTAGAAGAGCTCCACCTGCAGGCCTAGGGGAAAGGGGGGCTCTTCCCCAGACGAGGCTGGAGACTCCCCTGCTGGCCCCGTGGGGCCCCAGGAGCCCTTTCTGGATGGCCCTCGCTTGTTCCTCCCCCTCAGGCGGTAGTTCAACAGAAGTTGCCCCCACTCCAGATCCCTGTGGAACTGGCTGAACTGGGGTCCTCCCAGTCCAGCCCAGACAAGAAAGAGAGGGAGCTCTCAGAAGAGGAAGCCATTGCGGAGAAGAACCGGACTTGGCTGTTCTCTGCTGAGGGTCTCCTGCCTTTCTTCCAAGGCTTCCCGGGGTGCCATGGCCAGAGGAAGAGACAGCCCCCCCCCCGAAGGGCCCTGGGGAGCAAGCAGAGCCTGCCTCAGTTTCCTTCCCCAAGGCCTTGGAGGAACCTTGGGGTGCAGAAGCAGGAACCCCAAATGGAGCTCAGAGTCCTGGCAAGTGGGGAAAGGAACATGATATAGCACTTTCCAGATGAGTCTTGATACA
Organism: Podarcis muralis; assembly: GCF_964188315.1. NCBI lineage: Eukaryota > Metazoa > Chordata > Lepidosauria > Squamata > Lacertidae > Podarcis > Podarcis muralis. The sequence continues at coordinate 126,530,844 of NC_135656.1, read as the reverse complement.
ATACAATATTATTTATTGTCATTGTCTCATACAGAACAACGAAATTGAAAAAAATCTACATCAGACATTCAAAAACCAACAAGCCTGCTATCCCAGCTATCCCAACCTGGTTAGCCCCCTAAAAACTCTGATAAAAGGTAAAGGTACCCCTGCCCGTAGGGGCCAGTCTTGCCAGACTCTAGGGTTGTGCGCTCATCTCACTCTAAAAACTTTTTTAAGTTCATTATAAATTGCTTCCCAAAAAACCTTCACCTTGTTGCATTGCCAGCACATATGGTAGAGGTCTCCCTCCACTTCACCACATTTCCAGCATGTCTTATTTTCTGATCTATAGATTTTAGCCAATTTTGCCGGCGTAAGATACCATCTATAGAGCATTTTCCAAACATTTTCTCTGGCTGGTATTTACTGACATATTGCTTGGCTTTTATCTGGAATGGATTTTGTTCTGGCTCAACCCTGGAATCCACTCCATCTCCAAGGTCAGTCATGTCTTTGGTCAATCAAATGCAAACAGAAGCAAAAACAACAAGCCTGACAGAATTTACATCAACTTCCCTAAAAACTCTGAAGCCGGCATTTAAGAAGGCCTGGGTGGTTCAGAGAAGCCTGGTCATTGTTTTAAAAGGCATGACTAGACGCAGAACATTCACAGAGGAAACAGTTGATATCCCTCCATTCTGGGTTCACTGTCTGGATGTTAGAATGCCAGATGCTGTTGGTCTCCAGCCAAAGAGTTGAAGTTCATCACATACAGGTATGTATGGAACATCTACACCTTGTCTGTGAATCAAACAGCAACATGTTCACCTGAACACTCCCCATCAGCTGCTGCCTCAATCTGGTTGGTCTAAATTTAAATTTATACGTAAATCACTTTCTTCACTTTGAACCCCCCACCCATGTCCATGAGGAGACCAACTCTGTATTTTTTCATTAGCAACAGAAGAGGAAAAGTGACTATAACTCAGTTCAAACCAATTCATGAACCCAGAACTCATACACCGACCACTAATGATGAACCATGTTATAGATATTCCTGCAAATTTATTCTGCTATTTTTGATATGCAAATGGCATGCGAAGACTTAGTCTACATATTTGTATCATTTATTAGTCATATGTTCCTTGTTTTTAAAAGCAAATAAGAAGTTATTCCAAAAAGAAAAAGACAACACACAGAGGCCCCATCTGCATTCAAACTGCAAAGCAGGGATCAGTGAGTTGTCTGGCATTGGCAGGGCAGTCAGATCACAGAACTGGTTTTAGACATTTAGATAGACCTGCCGATTCATCGCGTCGGGCAGGGAGCTGTGATCTATTCCTGGCTCAAATTGCCTGCAGATGACAAAGGCGCAGGAAGGCAGGCAGGTGGGGGAGCCCGAAAAGGTGCTCCCCTTCTCCATCTCCATCCACCTGTCTGCCTCCCCCCACACTCCAATTCCTCTCTGGCTCCATCCATCTAGGTCCCCATCTCCCCTCCCCTGGGACTCACCAGATCTCTCGGAGGTCCCTGGGAGGGAATGCTCAGAGGCTGAGAGGAGTGATGCAGGAGACAACCTGACCAGGTCATCCGTCCATCTTCCCCCTTCCATCCTCGCTAGCTTTGCAGAATCTGTTCCGTTTATCCTTCCTGAGGAGTCAAGGAGCCAAAACGAGCTGGAGGGTCCCTGGGAGAGAGGAAGAAGGAAAGGCAGCCTCAGAGTCCCTGCAGGGATTCTCCTGTCCCTGGAGAAGCACAAATGGGGCGGCCCCTTCCCAACAGAAGCCCCATTTCTATACCTCTCCCGTGGTTCGAAAAAAATAAGGTAGGCTACTTGCATGACAATTAAAGAAAAAATAAGAAGAGAGAGTAATAGAGAAATGAAAAATAATTGAAGATCCTAAAGAAATATGCAAAGAAAAATTAAATTACTATAGGAAGTTTTACCGTGCAAAAGAAGAAGACCAAGAGGAAATGGAATGATTCATAGCACAAAATAGACTCCCGACAATAGCAGATTGGAAAATAGAACAACTAAATTTACCAACAGTGATGATGGAGGTGCAGCAATCTCAAAAGCAAAGATAGGAAAGTCCCCAGGTACGGATGGATTATCGGCAGCATTTTATAAGAAGTTAGAAGATATATTATCAGAACCAAGGAAACAGTACTGGACCAAATTTTAAAGGAAGGAAGAATACCAAAATCATGGGAAGAAGCACTTATCACACTGCTACCCAAACAAGGAGCAGATCCAACACTAATCAAAAATTATAGACCTATATCATTGTTCAATAATGATTATAAAATATTTGCCAACATCCTAGCCAACAGATTAAAATAAAGTATTGAATGAAATAATATACAGAGATCAGGCTGGCTTCTTACCAGGCAGATACATGCACAATAAAATGAGAAACATAATTGATATTTTAGAATATTTAGAAGCAAGATCAGATAAAAAAGCCATTTTGATGCTGATAGACACGGAATAGGTCTTCGACAACATCTCTTGGAGCTTCATTGTCAGGGAACTGCCATCAGTGCTGGAGGGAGAGAGCAAAAGCCAGAGGGATTCCAGAGAGCGTCCAGGGATCGGGAGAAGCAGCCCACCTTCTGGGGAAGAGAATCAGCGTAGCACCAGTGGAGAAGGGGGGCAGATGGGGGAAGCGGCGAGGCGGTCCCAGGACTCCTTGCCGGGGACCAGCGGGGAGAGTAGGGGTCCTCCGCTGCCCACGCCCTCCTTGCGCAGAAGGCTTCCGCGCAGAGAGAGTAGGAGGAGACTAGGCGTCAAAGAGCTTCTTTGCTGGAAGAAGTTTAAGAAACGCCCACTGACGGATTCTGCCAGCGATTGAGTCAGCCACGGGTGAGTGGCTGTCCGGACAGAAAAGGTTCACTTAGGCAACCCAGCCAGGTGTTTGCACAGGCTTACGCACGAGCAACCCCTAGAACCATTACATTCATGAAAAAAATACAGAAAAAGCAGGACTTGGAGAAAATATTATTAGGGGTGTTGAGGCAATATATTGAAATCAGAGAGCCAAATTGATACTAAATAGTGAAATAAGAGAAGTAAAATAAGTAAGGGGACCAGGCAAGGCTGCCCCCTTTCGCCTCCACTTTTTATTACGGTACTAGAATTCTTAGCAATGACAACAAGGAGTGACCAAGGCATAAAAGGTCTAACAAGGGGGAAGAAGTCGCACAAGATGAAGGCCTTTGCAGACAATGTAATTCTAACTTCTGAAAATCTGGAGGAAAGCATACCAGAAATAATAGGGAAAATCCTTGAATTTGGAAGTGGCAGGATTTAAATTAAATAAAAATAAGACTAGTATGCTAGCAAAAAATATGTCAACACAGGAAAAAGAAGAACTAAAGAAAATATCAGGATTGGAAACAGTAAATAAAACTAAGTATTTGGGAATCTGGCTAACAAATTAAAACACCAATCTGTTTAAAGACAATTATATTAAAACATGGAAAGAAATCAGTTTTGAATCATATAATAAGAAAATTGATATATAGAGTATAGGAAAAACATAAAGTGGTCTTAGAACCTAAACCCCCCTGGTGGATTTCACCTCAGGAAGCAAAAACTGGGGGAAAGAAAAATATGGAATTGAATTGGGCCACTTTCACTGCCTTGTTGTGACGAAGGGGCTTGAATAACTCAGAGACGCTATGAGCTAAGCTGTGCAGGGCCACCCAAGACGGACAGGTCATAGTGGAGAGTTTAGACTTAACGTGATCCACCTGGAGGAAGAACCGGCCAGCCACTCCAGTAGCCCTGCCAAGAAAACTCCATGGACAAAGACAACAGGCATATAAAAGTGATGGCGCTGGAAGATGAGCCCCTCAGGTCGGAAGGCGTCCAACATGCTACTGAGGAAGAGCGGAGGACAAGGACAAGTAGATTCAGAGCTGATGAAATGGCTGGGCCAAAGCCGAAAGGTAAGTTGGATGTGGTGAAAATGAGATGGCAAGAATAAATATTGACATCCTGGGCATCAGTGAACTAAAATGGACAGGGATGGGCGAATTCAGTTCAGATGACCATCATAACTACTACTGTGGGCAAGAATCCCGTCAAAGAAATGGAGTGGCCCTCATAGTCAAGAAAAGAGCGGCAAAAGGTGTACTGGGATGAAATCTCAAAAATGATAGAATGATCTTGATACAAATCCAAGGCAGACCTACAAGAAATAGAGTACAGATTTCCAAAGAATAGCAAGGAGAGACAAGAGGGCCTTCTTAAACGAGCAATGCAAAGAAATAGAGGAAAACAATCGAATGGGAGAAAACCAGAGATCTGTTCAAGAAAATTGGAGATATGAAAGGAACTTTTTGTACAAAGATTACCATAATAAAGGACCAAAGTGGTAAGGACCTAACAGAAGCAGAAGACATCAAGAAGAGTTGCTAAGAGCTGGAAGACACAAGATTTGCCCACGCTGGAGGAATGGCAGAAGCAGTTGATGGACTACATGGAGATAGCTGAACTGACCAGCAGAATCCGAGATCTGGATAAAGAAACAATTGAGGAGGACTGGAAAAAATTTAAAGACTATTTGCAAAAATACTACAAGCTGTATGAATCTTAAGATAGTGCATGATTAGGAAAAGTTATGCTTTAGCAATCATGATTAAGTAAATTGTAAAATAAGTGATAAAAGAGAAAATGAGACAATTTGAATCGAACATGTTATGTTTATTTTAAAGGTATGGAAACTGAGATACAATATATCGAATCTGGGTACATAACATTTGAAAGTTACAATAAGGCATGAAATAAGGTAACAAAATGCTGACATTGTTAATTTAAAGAACGCAGAATCGGAAGGGGTGGGGAAGTCCAAGTTGTTTTTGTTTGTTTTTTTGTTTGTTGTTAAAAAAAGGGAAAATTTGTTTCTTGCAATTATGTTATTTGTTTGTAACCTATAAAACTATGGAAAGAAACGCAATAAAAAATTTATAAAAAAAAAAAAGAAGACATCAAGAAGAGGGGGCAAGAATACACAGAGGAATTATACCAGAAACATATGGATGTCTCGTACAGCCCAGGTAGTGTGGTTGCTGACCTTGAGCCAGACATCCTGGAGAGTGAAGTCAAATGGGCCTTAGAAAGCACTGCTAATAACAAGGCCAGTGGAAGTGATGGTATTCCAGCTGAACTATTTAAAACTTTAAAAGAGGATGCTGTTAAGGTGCTACACTCAATATGGCAGCAAGTTTGGAAAACTCAGCAGTGGCCAGAGGATTGGAGAAGATCAGTCTACATCCCAATCCCAAAGAAGGGCAGTGCCAAAGAATGCTCCAACTACCGCACAATTGCACTCATTTCACACGCTAGCAAGGTTATGCTTAAAATTCTACAAGGCATGCTTAAGCAGTATGTGGACCGAGAACTCCCAGAAGTGCAAGCTCGATTTAGAAGAGGCAGAGGAACCAGAAACCAAATTGCAAAAATGCGCTGGATAATGGAGAAAGCTAGAGAGTTCCAGAAAGACATCTACGTCTGCTTCATTGACTATGCAAAAGCCTTTGACTGTGTCGACCACAGCAAACTATGGCAAGTTCTTAAAGAGATGGGAGTGCCTGATCATCTCATCTGTCTCCTGAGAAATCTCTATGTGGGACAAGAAGCTACAGTTAGAACTGGATATGGAACAATTGATTGGTTCAAAATTGGGAAAGGAGTACGGCAAGGCTGTATATTGTCTCCCTGCTTATTTAACTTATACGCAGATGTCAGAGCTGCTTCCAGATCCTAGCTCACAGAGGATCACGCTAGCCAGCGGTCACTTGTAAAAGTCTTTTATTGAGTTACAGTTTCCATTCTCAAGCTGCTGCGCGCAACTCTACGTCTTAAGGGCTAGACCGGCGAAGCTCCGTCTGAATCTCCGCCCCCTGTACACCAACTTAATACCCTAGCCTTACTCCACCTTTTCCGCCTGACTGTTCTTCTCTGGGTCCCTCTGCCCCCCGGGGTCTCTTCCTTCCGGGACTCTTCTGACGCTGACCCCCCTGACCCTCCTGTCTCCTTGCGCCGGGCTTTAGGACCTGGCTCCCTTTCCGGGCTGCTCACTGCGTCACCTTCCTGTGCATTTGAACTTGGCGCGCGCGCCCAACCTTCCACTTTCCGTCTGACCGTTTCTTCGCTCCCCGATGGAGGTGTGGCCACTCCTGACTCGTGCCCTCCCCCCTGTTGTGAGCTGCCAGCGCTTGATCCCTGGCGCCCTTCCTCTTCCCTACTCTCTGGCGGTGACGCTAGTCCCGATTTCCAACTGCTCCCCTCTGAGTCCCCTCTGGCTCTATCTTCCTGGGGTGTCCCCCTAGTCTCCCCCCTTGCCCTGGCCACTGGTGCTCCTTTCTGTGAATCTTCTGATTCACTGGAAAGGCTCGGAGATCTTGGGTCGTCGTCATCACTCATCTTTTCTCCTGCCTCCTCCCCCTCGCTCTCTGTTTCCTCCCTTGCCCTCGCCTCTGCTCCTGAACCCCTGACATCCATCCCCCCCTCGAAGCCCCCTCTTCCCCCCTCCCCTCCTTCCGGTGCGGGAGCTGGGTGCTGCCGTGTCAGGGGGACGAATGTCGGATACAGTTCGCTTCCCGTGGCGGGCCTCCATCCGAAGTCTTCCGGTTCTTCCTCCCTGCTCTCGTTGACGACGGTCACCTCCGCTTCCATCTCTGTGCCGCCGTGCTCGAAACCCGGGTCGTCCCCGAAAACGTCCATGTCCGTCTCTCCCTCGCTTCCTTCTGGAGACGTTGCTCGTCCTGGACCCTCCAGCCACCTTCGGCGCCACTGCTCCTCTGGTCGATCATCCCACCAATACGAGGGTTCTGAAGCAGATCCCGAGGGTGACCCCTCCGGGGAACGGGCGTCTCGTGTCGGTTCCTCGTCCGAGTCGAACCCCCGGAACGTGCTGGCTGAAAGCGTGGGCGTGAAAAGCCAGTCGTCGAAAAAGTCTGCTGGCATTGGCCTATGTGGGAAGAGGGCATGAAACTCTTCTTTGAGCAGAGGTTCGTCTAAAGCGTAGCCCGGCACCCAGCTGTTGGCACTGGCCGGGGTGCCCTCCTTGGCGAGAAGGTATTCTACCCCCTCTTCCCCCCATCTGGAGTCCAAAATCTCCGTGACTTCGTTGATGCGCTCCTCCTGTGGCACTCCCCCTTGCCCGGTTCCCTCTCGTAGCGGACTCGGTGCCGTTCCTGGTTCCTGAAACCTGTGAGGTGCCTTGTAGGGAGTGAGCACCGATCTGTGGAACACCGGATGCATCCTGGAACCCTCCGGAAGCGCCAGCCTGAAAGCCACCGGGTTGACCTGCTCTTCGACTTGGTAGGGCCCCAGTTGTTTATGCCCTAGTTTCTTCTTCGCCAACGACCTGGCCGGCACTGCGTGGGCTGCTAACCAGACCCAGTCTCCCACATGGATCTCTTCGCCAACCCTTCTGTGTTTGTCCGCTTGTACCTTGTATGCGTGTTTAGCCAGCTCCAGGTGCCGCCGCAGCTGATCGTGGACCTCCTGCAACTCCAACGCGAACGCATCTGCTGTCTGCGGCTCCCCGTCCCCCATTCTTTCCAGTCCCGGGAAGGTTCTGGGGTGCCTCCCATTGTTGGCGAAGAACGGCGTGACCCCCGTGGACACGTGCTTCGTGTTGTTGTAGGCGAACTCGGCGAGAGGCAGGTAATCCACCCACGTTGCAGGCTGTTGATTCGCATAACATCTCAGGTACTGCTGCATGATGGCATTGACCCGCTCCACTTGCCCGTTGGTCTGCGGGTGTCTAGCCGACGCCAGGTTGATCTTGACGTTCAGGAAGCCCATCAGCTTCTGCCAGAAGTTCGAGATGAACTGTCGCCCTTGGTCGGACAGAGTAGACCGCGGCAGACCGTGAACCTTGAACACGTGATCTATGAACAGTTTGGCGGTTTGTTCCGCCGTGGCCACCTTCGCACACGGAATGAAATGTGCCATCTTGGAGAACAAGTCCACCACCACCAGCACGGCCGTCTTGCCCCTCGAGCTGGGCAGATCCGTGACAAAGTCCAGGGCCACTCTCTCCCATGGTTCGAACGGAGTTTGCAGCGGTTCCAGCAGTCCGGCCGGCGGTCTGTGCACTGGTTTGGCCCTCTGGCAGGTGTCACACCTCGCCACGTAGTCCGCGACTTCCCCTCTCATTCCGGGCCACCAGAAGTCTCTGGCGACTAATTCCACCGTCTTCTCCTTGCCAAAGTGCCTGGCAGTGGGCGCGTCGTGCAGCTGCTGCAGTACCTTGGCGCGAAGTTCGTCTCCCGGCACGTAGATGGCCCCTTTACGGATGAGCAATCCATCTCGCAGCTGGAACTCGTCGGTTGCTGCCGTGCCCCTGTGCACCTCTGCCATCTTTGCTTGCGCGAAGGAGTCATCCTGCAACGCTCGTCGCACCGCCTCCAGGTCAACTGTTGCCGCAGCGCACGCCCACACTGTCGGTGCGAAGATGTGCATGGCGGCCGCTGGCGTTGCCTCCTCCAGATACTGTGGCTTACGGGAGAGAGCATCCGCCATGATGTTGGTGTCCCCCGGGACATACTCTATTCGGAAGTCGAAGTTTGCAAAGAACTCAGCCCAACGTATTTGCCTCTGGTTCAGGAACTGTGCCGTGCGCCAGTGCTCCAGATTCTTGTGGTCCGTGCAGACCTGCACCGTGTGCTTGGCGCCGATCAGGAAGTGCCTCCACGCTTTGAATGCTGCATGAATGGCCAGCAACTCCCTGTCCCAGATGGTGTAGTTCTGTTCGGACTTGCTGAGCTTCCTTGAGTAAAACGCTCCCGGCCTCCAAACCCCCTGCGGGTCTTTCTGCAGCAGGACTGCTCCCACGGCTCTGTCCGAAGCGTCTGTCTCCACCCTCATCGGCCTGCTGGGGTTGACATGAAGCAGCTGCTCTTCCGAGGCGAAGAGACGCTTGAGTGCCTGAAAGGACTGCTCCGCCTGCTCTGTCCAGATGAACTTCTTTTTCTTGGAGCTGAACGTGTCCGTGATGGCCGCTGTCTGCATAGCAAAGCCTTTGATAAACTTGCGATAGAAGTTCGCGAAGCCAACAAACCGTTGGACCTCCTTCCGGTTGCGTGGGCTTTTCCAATCCAACACTGCTCGAACCTTGGCGCTGTCCATGGCGAGCCCCTTGTCAGACAACTTGTAGCCCAGGAAATCCACCTCCGTCACGTCGAATTGGCACTTCTCCAGCTTGGCGTAAAGCCTATGTTGCTGTAGCCTGCTCAGCACTTCCCTGACGTGTCTGTCATGCTCCTGCTGCGATTCCGAAAAGATCAGGATGTCATCCAAGAAACAGACGCACGTCTTGTAGAGAAGTCCCGCCAACACGTGATGCATGAAAGCTTGAAAAACGTGGGAGCCATTTTGCAATCCAAAAGGCATAACTCTATATTCGTAGGTGCCCAGGGGCGTGAACATGGCTGTCTTCCACTCATCTCCTTCCCGCATGCGAATGAGGTTGTACGCCCCCCGCAGGTCCAACTTGGTGAACACGCTGCCCTTCCGTACCTTTGCGAGGAGGTCGTCGATTCGGGGCATGGGGAAGTCCGATGGCTTGGTCACACTGTTCAAAATGCGATAGTCCACTACGAGTCTTTTTTGGGGCGTGTCCCGCTTCTTAACAAAGAATACCGGACTGCCCCCCGCTGCCTTGGACTCTCGGATGAAACCGCGCTCCAAATTATGATCTATGAACTCTTTGAGTTCCTGCAGTTCGTCCTCAGACATGGAATACAGCTTCCCTTTGGGCAGCGCCGCCCCTGGCAGCAGGTCAATTTTGCAGTCATATGGTCTGTGGGGGGGTAGCCTGTCTGCCTCCTTCTCGCAGAAAACCTCCAAAAATTCTGCGTACTTGTGGGGGACCGCTTGTAGCGTGCCTAGCTGCAGCTGTGACTCCTCTTCCTCTCCTTCCTGCCGGGGCATGATGCAGTGTTCAGCGCAAAAGGAAGAGCCGAAGGTCAGCTGCCTCTGGTACCAAGCCAGCGTCGGGCTGTGCTTGTCCAGCCAACTCATGCCCAATACAATGGGCGTGTCCGATAGCTGAGTGACATTAAAACTGATGATTTCCCTGTGATTCCCAAGTCGCATCACCATTGGAGGCGTCTGCTTCACCACTTGCCCCCCTAGCAGCTCCCTGCCATCCACCGTGACAACCTGCAGGGGCAGCGTGGCAGGCAGCAACTGTATAGTGTGCCGGTCGACAAAGTCCTGCCCTATAAAGTCCGCATTGCTTCCTGAGTCAATGGTGATTGGCACGTCCATGGTGATTCCATTGGGTAGCTGGAGAGATGCGGTGAGCCTTACTACTGGTTTGGGCGGGAGGGGGTCCATGGGCTGTAAAATCTCTGGGGACTGCTTCACTGACACGTCTGGCTGGGCCCCAGTGCCTCTTCCTCCAGCCAGACTCCGTCGTTTCCCTGCTGTGGTTCTGCTTGCTGCGTTGCTGCAGTTACCATTGCTGAGGCTGCAGTGTGCTTGTGGAGCCTCCGGGGACACTCTTTCGCCATATGCTGTGGATCATCACATATGTAACACTTCCTGTTCCCTCTAGGAGGCTTCGCTTTCACTGCTGCCGGTGCTAGGGCTCTGGCTGCTGACTGAGCCCTTGCACCTCCCACCTCCATAGGTTCCGCTCCTCCTCCTGGCGGAGGCGTGGATTGCGCACGCGCTGCTTCTCTGGGAAGGAAGGAGGAGCCCCTGGCTGGTTCGCGCCCTCCACGTCCTTCGTCCCTGCCCCATGGGCGTTCCTCCAGCCGCACTCCAACCGCCAGCGCCCTCTGAACGACCTCCTGCGTGGTCCGGGGTCTCTCCCCCCTGGCAATTTCGTCTTTAACTGGGCCGCTCAAGCCTTCCCAAAAGAGATCTCTGACTGGAGCGGAATCTCTGTCCCATTCCAAGGCACTGACTAAAGCAAAAAAGCGGGCTTGGTATTGTCTTACGCTGGCCCCCCCTTGCTTCAGCCCATGCACCTCCCTCCGGGCAAGATCCACGTCAATGCTAGATAAAAAACAGCCATCCATCGCTTTAATAAAGGCATCCGCGGTTTGGAGCGCTGGATCCTTATCTCTCCACAAATTGCGCAGCCATGCTTTAGCGTCTCCATGCAAATGGGACATGATAAATCCCACCTTCTCTTGCTCATCTCTAAAGTCCTTTTCCAGCAGTTGCAGTGCACACTGTACATCTGCTTTAAAGTTGGGGTACAGTTGTAAATTCCCATCGAAGTGAGAGACTAGACCGCCTGTTCTTCGCCCCAACCCAATCCCCTCCGGTTTGGGTGTCAGTTGCCCTTGCTTCGTAAGCACTTCCAACCTGACCTGGAGATCCCTGTAGGCGGCAGCTGCGTCCTCCTCTCTCTTCCTGGATGCAAGTATTTCGGCATTCAGCCGTGTCACTGCTTCTCTGAGTTCTCCTATCTGCTGTTCGGCCGTCATCCTGTCTGCCGTTCGTGAGCTGAGTCGTGGGCACCCCCCTTTTCCTCTGTCCGCGAGGCTGAAGATGCCCACAACGTGAGACGGAGCTTACTGTCAGAGCTGCTTCCAGATCCTAGCTCACAGAGGATTACGCTAGCCAGCGGTCACTTGTAAAAGTCTTTTATTGAGTTACAGTTTCCATTCTCAAGCTGCTGCGCGCAACTCTACGTCTTAAGGGCTAGACCGGCGAAGCTCCGTCTGAATCTCCGCCCCTCGTACACCAACTTAATACCCTAGCCTTACTCCACCTTTTCCGCCTGACTGTTCTTCTCTGGGTCCCTCTGCCCCCCGGGGTCTCTTCCTTCCGGGACTCTTCTGACGCTGACCCCCCTGACCCTCCTGTCTCCTTGCGCCGGGCTTTAGGACCTGGCTCCCTTTCCGGGCTGCTCACTGCGTCACCTTCCTGTGCATTTGAACTTGGCGCGCGCGCCCAACCTTCCACTTTCCGTCTGACCGTTTCTTCGCTCCCCGATGGAGGTGTGGCCACTCCTGACTCGTGCCCTCCCCCCTGTTGTGAGCTGCCAGCGCTTGATCCCTGGCGCCCTTCCTCTTCCCTACTCTCTGGCGGTGACGCTAGTCCCGATTTCCAACTGCTCCCCTCTGAGTCCCCTCTGGCTCTATCTTCCTGGGGTGTCCCCCTAGTCTCCCCCCTTGCCCTGGCCACTGGTGCTCCTTTCTGTGAATCTTCTGATTCACTGGAAAGGCTCAGAGATCTCGGGTCGTCGTCATCACTCATCTTTTCTCCTGCCTCCTCCCCCTCGCTCTCTGTTTCCTCCCTTGCCCTCGCCTCTGCTCCTGAACCCCTGACAGCAGATGAGATCATCATGCGAAAAGCTGGGCTGGATGAATCCCTAGCCGGAATTAAGATTGCCGGAAGAAATATCAACAACCTCAGATATGCAGATCAGATATTAACATCTCAGATGCTGCAGGTGGCGCTATGGGGCTCCCTCAAAATAGAGGTTTCTCCTTCAGAGATCTGCATGGAATTTCAAAACTGATCTTATGATCCAGCAGGGAGCCTTACCAGAGAGGCCACGATCCCAGGATTCTCCTCCTTGACTTCCTTCTGCAGAGCTCTCTGTTCAGGATCCAGCAAAGCCCAGTCCTCCTCTGTGAAAGGAACAGCTACGTCTCAAAGCACACTGGACCCTAAGGGAAAAAGGGAGAAGAAAGATGATATTATTCTACACGTTGCTCAGTTCTTTTCTGTAACAATTTTGTTGTTTATTTAAATGATGAGTACAGTGGTACCTTGGGTTACAGATGCTTCAGGTTACAGACTCCACTAACCCAGACATAGTACCTCAGGTTAAGAACAGTTTCAGGTTAAAAATGGACCTCCAGAATAAATTAAGTTCTTAACCCGACGTACCACTGTATTAATCTTTGTGTAAGGGGGGGAATTCCACAAAATAATATTTTATTATCTATGCGGCACTCATCTTCAAGTAAATCTTTGCAAGCATTCCCATTTTCCAGATGGAAGGACCTCCTCTCCCTTCATCTGGTGGGGTGGACCCTCCCCCTGCCCTCAAGCCAACTTCAAGGGGCACCAGGAGGGGGAGGGGAGGGCATGTTGGCTGGTTGGCATCCATCTGTCTTAGGGGACCATGGAAGAGTCTGTCTTTGGGAGTGAGATCTGGGGGAGAGACATGTGTTGTTGCATCTGGGACACAGGAAGTGGTCTGGAGATGCAGAAGGGCTTTTCTTCTCCCTGTGCTCCCCCCACATGGGAATGTTCCCCTCTGGCTGCAGCCTCTGTTCCCAAAGGTGACTTTTCCCTCCCTCTGAAGGGGGTTTATTTCCTTGACCCAAAGCCCCCTCCCCCAAAAGGAAGGCAGCATCTGGATCCCAAGGAAGAGCAGAGCTGCAGACCTCCTGCAAACTGGCCCCTCCCTGGCTTGGCAGAGAGGACAAAGGAGGACCCACTGCTCCCTGACTTGGGGGTCTCCCCCCCCCGCATGACCTGAGCAGGGACCCCCATGCCCCCTCCCTGCCCCCCTGGGACCCCCTTCTCCCCATGGCACCCACGGGGGGGGGGAGAGGAGACTCACCCGAGTCCAGGAAGGGCACCAAGGAAGCATTTGCAATGGAGAGAGAAGAAAGCAGGAAGGGAGGGGGAGGGGGGACCTTCACCCCTTCACTTCCTGTCCTCTCTAGGAATCCAGCTCTGCTCCTCTTAACCCTTGCCAAGCCGAGTCCTCCCCTCCCTCTCCCTACCTGCAGTTTTCCTGCTTCTGCGCCTGCGCTCTAGGGGCTGCCCCCCTTTCCCTCCCTCTGCCCCAAGGAGCCCACATCCAACCAGACTAACTGCAAGGGAGAAGGGGGGGTCTATGGGGGGGTTGCCTTGGCTCTCCCCCTCCCCCAACATCCCAAGGAAAGGCTGGGAGGGAGAAGAGGCGAAGGGCTGCCTAGTGGCGGGAGGTGCCTTGGGCTCAGAAATGGCTCCCTCCAGACACCCCCCCAAGGAACACCCTCCAGCTCAGGGGGGGAGGAGGGAGGGGGGCTCCCCCCAAAAAATAACCCCCCCCCCGTCAAGCGGGTTTTTCTGCTTCTGGAGCCGCTTCTCACCCCAGGAAAAGAGACGGAGGAGGAAGAGTCCCAGGCGAGGAAGGAAACGCACACGCGACCCGGGGGGGCAGGAGGGGGGCGCATGGTGCTCAGGGGGGCGGGCCCTCCCTCTGGGACTCTTCCCAGTTCAGAGCCAGAGGGACCCCGGCCCTCCTTTCCCCGCGTTTCCTGCCAGAAAACCAGTTTCTCCTGGGCTCCCAGAACCACATGGAGGCAGGAGACCCATTTCCCGCCCCAGAGCCGGGCTGGACCAATCAGAGGCCTCTCCATTGGGCAGCTGGCCAATCCCCTTTCAGATTCCCCTGGGCCTCCTCCTCCTCTCCTTCGCCCGGTTTCCTGAGGGAGTTTTCCCTCTGAGTTTCCCTCATGGCTGCTCCCCCTCCCAGCTTCTCCTTCTCTCTTCCTGTTTCTCTCCCCCCTCATTGTTTGGGGCAGCTGGATTCCCCCCCCCCCATGGCCAGGCAGGCCCAGGAGGAGCGAATGGAGGCAGCAGGGCCAGGAGAAGGGGTTTCCCGCCCTTTTCCGAAATAGGAGGGAAGGCCATTTTGTTTTTCCCGGAGACGCCATGGCTCCCCTGTGGGCCTCGGGGGTCCCACGCTCTCGGGGTCTCTCCTCCCGGCTGAAGGAGGGCGGCACCTTTGGTCCTCAGCCGCCTTCCTGCCATGATGGCTTGGCCTCCGCAGGGCAGCCTCTCTCCTCGCCATGTTGGCCCCACGGAGGAGGCCTCTCCCTTGGGAGACGCCAGGCAAGCGGCCTTGGGGGATCCGCCGGGGTCTGCGAAGGGGGCCAGGAGGGAAAGGCCAAAGGAGGAGGAGAATAACAGTAGTAGTAATAATAATAATAATAATAAGGGCTTTATCCCCTCAGAGGTGGAGGGTTCCCTCAGGGGAGTTTGACCCCCGGAGCAGCATCCTTGGTCACCCCAAGACTCAGCACTAGAAGGGCTCCACCTGTAGGAATAGGGGAAAGGGGGGCTCTTCCCCAGACGAGGCTGGAGACTCCCCTGCTGGCCTTTTGCGGTCCCAGGAGCCCTTTCTGGATGGCCCTCGCTTGCTCCCCAGATGGGCCAAGAAATCTGTTCCTCCCCCTCAGGTGGTAGTTAAACAGAAGTTGCCCCCACTCCAGATCTCTGAGGAACTGGCTGAACTGGGGTCCTCCCAGTCCAGCCCAGACAAGAAAGAGAGGGAGCTCAGAAGAGGAAGCCATTGCGGAGAAGACCCGGACTTGGCTGTTCTCTGCTGAGGGTCTCCTGCCTTTCTTCCAAGGCTTCCTGGGGGTGCCATGGCCAGAGGAAGACACCCCCCCCCCCCCCGAAGGGCCCTGGGAAGCAAACAGAGCCTGCCTCAGTTTCCTTCCCCAAGGCTTTAGGGGAACCTTGGGGTGCGGAAGGAGGGACCCCAAATGGAGCTCAGACTCCTGGCAAGTGGGGAAAGGAACATGATATAGCACTTTCCAGATGAGTCTTGATACAATACAATATTATTTATTGTCATTGTCTCATACAGAACAACAAAACTGAAAAAATCTACATCAGACATTCAAAAACCAACAATCCTGCTATCCCAGCTATCCTAACCTGGTTAGCCCCCTAAAAACTCTGATACCCCATAATTAAATACAATATACTCCCAGAGAGACTACCTTACACTGCATTTAAAACCAAAATCGCATTTGGATAGAAACTGTTTCTCAGGCGGCTAGTCCTAGTCTTTATAACCCTGTGTGGGAAAATGATTGCTTGTACATAAGAGCATGAGCAGAGTTCTTATTATTGCAGAGTGATTTTACAGCACGAGATATTGCTAAGAGCATGATGAGCACCTGACCACCTCATGCTAGACTAATGATTGGCTCACGTAGCATAACACTCTCTTTGTCTGTGGGCAAAAGCAAGGTTACATTCCTTTGATTTGGTACCTTTGAGTACCAGGCAGAGCAAGCGCAGTGCTGGAGGAGAGAGGATGATTTATTTTTTACTGCACACAATAAACATTGCGGCTGAAGCCAAAGCTTTTTCTTCAAGTCATCTTGGTGTGAGACTGATTTCTTACTGATTTTCTTACTGATGTCGAGCTGGATTCTCGACAACCCTGTACCTTCTTCCAGAAGGCAGAAGCTGAAAGAGATCATTTCCGGGGTGCGCACTATCCTGCACTATCTCTGCAGCTTTCTTATATAGCACCTTCTGCAAATGCTTGCAGGGCCATGAGTAGTATGCATGAAAACATCAATGCTAAATTGAGCAGATACCCGGAGGCAGCGCGGATTATTGCAGGGGACTTCACTCACACAGATGTGAGGGCAGCACTCCCCAAATCCCATCAGCACATTGAGTGTGCAATAAGGGGAGAAAATACTCTTGACAAGGTCTATACGAACATTAGACGGGCATATGAGGCGCACCTCGGTGGTTCAGATCATGTGTCCCTGCTTCTGACACCAGTGTACACACCCCTCAGGAAACAAGGCCAGCTACAAACACGGATGGTTACGGTGCGGCCTGAGGGAGCCTCTCAGCAGTTGCAGGACTGATTTCAGGAGACCGATTGGAATATGTTCGACCATCAGGATCTAGAAACTTCTACATCAATAGTCCTGGATTATATTAGATTCGGCACAGGAAATGCACCAGAGAAAGGTATGTTAAGTTGTATCCGAATAGGAAGCCCTGGATGACGGGAGAGGTTAGGAGATTCTTGAAGGCCAGAAATACTGCTTTTAGAACTGGGGATCGGGTACCGTATGGTATAAAAAGAGCGAACTTGAAGAGGGGTGTCAGAGACTGCCTCCAGGTCCCAGCTCACAGAAGACCAACGCTAGCCAGCAGAACTGTACAAAGTCTTTATTGAAGTTTAGTTCCCATTTTCAATCCCTAGCGTGCGTCTCTACGTCTAGACCCTAGACCAGCGAAGCCTCGTCTGAGTCTCCGCCCCCTGTACACCAGTTTAAGACTCTAGCCTTACTCCACCTTCTACGTTTCTCCTTCCGCCTCTGGGTCCTACTACCCCCCTGGGTGCCTTCCTTCCTGGACGCCTCGGAAGCGGACCCTTCGGACTCCTCCCCCTCTCTTCGGCGGGCTTTGGGACCCGGCTCCCTCTCCGGGCTGCTCATTGCGCCACCCTCTTGTACATTTGAACTTGGCGCGCGCGCGCTGCCTCCGACCCTCCTTTTGACCGTTTCCTCGCTCTCTGATGCAGGCATGGCTAACCCTGACTCATGTCCTTCCGCTGACGGAAGGCTGCCTGCTGCCGATGTTTGGGACTCCTCCCCCTTACTGCTCTCCGGTGGGGAAGCTGGTCCCGATTTCCAGCTGCTGCTCTCTGAGTCCCCTCTGGCCCCTCCTTCCTGGGGTGTTCCCTCTGGCAACCCCCTAGCTCTGACCACGGGAGCCCCTTTCTGTGAATCCTCTGATTCGCTGGAGAGACTTAGAGCAGTGTTTCCCAACCTTTTTTGGGCAAAGGCACACTTGTTTCATGAAAAAAATCTCGAGGCACACCACCATGCCAGATGGGGAAAGGTCACTTTTTACTTATGTAAAAAAAAATAAAAAAATAGTAACAGCATAGAAGGTAATGGTTATCTCTTTGATGTCTGATGGGAGGGCATTCCACAGGGCGGGCACCACTACCGAGAAGGCCCTCTGCCTGGTTCCCTGTAACCTCACTTTTCACAGTGAGGGAATTGCCAGAAGGCCCTTGGCACTGGATCTCAGTGTCTGGGCTGAACGATGGTGGCGGAGACGCTACTTCAGGTATACTGGACCGAAACCGCTTAGGGCTTTAAAGGTCAGCACCAACACTTTGAATTGTGCTCGGAAAGGTACTGGGAGCCAATGTAGGTCTTTCAAGACTGTCGTTACGTGGTCTCGGCGGCAGGTAGCAGCGCTCACAGCTTATGGACTGCACCGTGTAACAGGTGTCTGGCCCAGCAGCCTGAGGCGGACAAGCCACTGAAACAGGCATTCAGAATCCATTCATTTCATAAAACCTGCAGGGCTCAATCTCTCTCTGTGTGTATGTGTGTGTTTCTGTTTTGCCCAAGGGTCTGGGGGTGGGAGAGAGCTCTTTAGCATGCTGCTTTTAAAACAATTAAATTATCAACAAACAAACCTGATGATACGAATAGCAACGTCAGGTGCTACCGGGGGGGGGGGGGAGAAGGGGGCCTACTCGGAAGTAAATACTGCGTCCAGGCGCAATTAGCGCTGATTTAAGGTGCACCAAGACTGCCTAAAAACCTCACCAAAGATATGCAACAAAGCGCTTCGTTGCAGAGGGGAGAGTTTGTGCACCGTGGAGGCTGGAGGGCTTCTATTCTACATGCGGGGGTTGGGGGGGGCGAGGAAAATGTGCTCCGTGGGGGGGGCGGGGAAGGCAAGAAAAGGAGCTGAGCTCTAACTATAGGCTCCCACGCTTGAGCAGGCCCGACTCGGTGGGGCGGACCACCCTCTCTCCTGGAGGAGGAGGAGGAAGAGGAGGAGGAGATTCCCATCCACAGCGTGGCCTCCCGCGCTCCTGAACGGGAAATCTCTGCAGCCCAAGACTCTCCGCGAGGCAGCTCCTCCCTTCCTGCCTTGAGCCGCCGCCAGCCGCGCCCCCCTCCCCAGTTATCTGCTGCCTGCCAAGCCCCGCCCCTCTTCATTGTTCTCCCCTTCTGTTTATTCCCCTTCCTCCATCCCTCGCTTTTTCCCCTCTCTTTCCTTTTTTTTAAAAAAATATTTTCTCTTCCCCTTCTTTTTTTCCACCCTTTATTTTTTCTCTTTCTCCCCCCCCTCCCCGCCCTCCTGGGTTAAAGGATTTGTGCAATGGGTCTGGAGGTGGAGCTCGTCGGAGGATTAGCCCGACTCGCCCGCCTCCCTCCCACGGCACACTAGGCAACGTCCGGCGGCACACTAGTGTGCCGCGGAACACCGGTTGGGAAACACTGACTTAGAGACCTCGGATGGCTATCATCGCTAACCTCTCCCTCGGATTCCTCTCCCTCGGTCTCTAATTCCTCCCTTTCCTGTCCCTCTGCTCCTGAACCCCTGACAAGGGGTATCAGGAAAGCAAAAGCGGAGTACAGAGGAAAAATCGAGGACCATCTGAGAAATCATGATCCTAGACAAATGTGGCAGGGAGTTCAACATCTGACTGGTTATACCGTATTTTTCGCCCCATAAGACGCACTTTTTCGCCTCCAAAAATGAAGGGGAAATCGGGGTGCGTCTTATGGGGCGAATGCCTGCAAGCCTCGCGCGCCCGGCAGGAGGTCCCACCGGGTGCGCGAGGCTTGGGGCAGCAGCCTGTCGCCCGAAGCACGGGGAGCCCTCGGGAGGGCTCCCCCTGCTTCGGGCGAGTGTCTGCAAGCCTCGCGCACCCGGCAGGAGGTCCCACCGGGTGCGCGAGGCTTGGGGCAGCAGCCTGTCGCCCGAAGCACGGGGAGCCCTCGGGAGGGCTCCCCCTGCTTCGGGCGAGTGTCTGCAAGCCTCGCGCACCCGGCAGGAGGTCCCACCAGGTGCGCAAGGCTGGGGGCGGCAGCGGACTGCTTGCGTGCATCTAGAAGCTTGGGGCACGCTGAGCTCAGCACGCCCCAAGCTCCTGGTGTAGCGCAGCGATCCGCTAGCCCTGGGAGAGCCCCGCGGCTCTCCCAAGGCTAGCGGACTGCTTGCGTGCACCTAGAAGCTTGGGGCGCGCTGAGCTCAGCACGCTCCAAGCTCCTGGTGTAGCGCAGCGATCCGCTAGCCCTGGGAGAGCCCCGCGGCTCTCCCAGGGCTAGCAGACTGCTTGCCGGCACGCAGAAGCTTGGGGCGCGCTGACCTCAGCTCGCCCCAAGCTTCTGGATTAGCGCAGGGGTCCGCTAGCCCTGGGAGAGGCGCCCGGCTCTCCCACGCTAGTGGAGACCTTGCCGGCACGCAGAAGCTTGGGCCGCGCTGAGCTCCGCACGCCCCAAGCTCCTGGTGTAGCGCAGCTGTCAGAGACTGCCTCCCGGTCTCAGCTCACAGAAGACCAACGCTAGCCATTAGAACTGTACAGAAGTCTTTATTGACATTTAGTTTCCATTTTCAAGCACTAGCGTGCGTCTCTACGTCTAGACCCTAGACCAGCGAAGCCTCGTCTGAGTCTCCGCCCCCTGTACACCAGCTTAAGACTCTAGCCTTACTCCACCTTCTACGTTTCTCCCTCCTCTGGGTCCTACTACCCCCCTGGGTGCCTTCCTTCCTGGATGCCTCGGAAGCGGACCCTTCGGACTCCTCCCCTTCTCTCCGGCGGGCTTTGGGACCCGGCTCTCTCTCCGGACTGCCCATTGCGCCCCCCTCTTGTACATTTGAACTTGGCGCGCGCGCGCTGCCCCTGACCTTCCTTTTGACCGTTACCTCGCTCTCTGATGCAGGCGTGGCTAACCCTGACTCATGTCCTTCCGCTGACGGAAGGCTGCCTGCTGCCGATGTTTGGGACTCCTCCCCCTTACTGCTCTCCGGTGGGGAAGCTGGTCCCGATTTCCAGCTGCTGCTCTCTGAGTCCCCTCTGGCCCCTCCTTCCTGGGGTGTTCCCTCTGGCAACCCCCTAGCTCTGACCACGGGAGCCCCTTTCTGTGAATCCTCTGATTCACTGGAGAGACTTAGAGACCTCGGATGGCTACCCTCGCTGACTTCTCCCTCAGATTCCTCTCCCTCGGTCTCTACTTCCTCCCTTTCCTGTCCCTCTGCTCCTGAACCCCTGACAGCAGCGCACCTGGGGGGGAAATAATTTTTCCCCTTTATTTCCCCCCCAAAAAACTAGGTGCGTCTTATGGGCCGGTGCGTCTTATGGGGCGAAAAATACGGTAAATCGAGAAATACATCAGTGGTAGAGAGCACGGCTTCCTTGGTGGGAGAGTTGAAGACCTTCTTTGCCCGATTTGAGGTGACACCAACAGTGGCTCCAACAGGGATGTCAGAGCTATTGGCCTCACTGCCTGCAGGAAATGCTGTCAGGGTGAAAGAGGGAGAAGCGAGGCGAATATGAAAGGAGGTAAACACGAGGAAGGTTATGGGCCCGGATGGGGGGGCTGGCAGGGTGCTAAGAGACTGTTCGGACGTTCCCACGTCTCTGCGGATCTTATGAACTCCGGAAACGGTGAACAATGCAAGCTATGATCTCGTTTGAGGAAAGGGAATTAAGATGCCTGCTTCCCCATCCCCAGTGGATTAAAAAGTCCAAAGATTAGGGAAAGAAGAAAGAAGAGGAAGCAGGATTGGATGAACATCATAAGAGACCATCATTTTCCATTGTGACTTGGCTGAGATTTGTTGGAACAGTTTTTAAAAGGCTTTATAGAAACTGGACCAAGAAGCTGGAGAAATACTAATTTGGATTATTAGACGATCATTATAAGAGTCATATTGCACTGTCTGAGTTGGTTAAGATTTGAAAGCTGGGCTAGGGAGGGAGATGAAGGGAATGTGTCATCTTGCTGAAGAGGAGAAGAAGAGGAGTTTGGATTTGATATCCCTCCCGCTTTATCACTACCCGAAGGAGTCTCAAAGCGGCTAACATTCTCCTTTCCCTTCCGCCCCCACAACAAACACTCTGTGAGGTGAGTGGGGCTGAGCGACTTCAGAGAAGTGTGACTGGCCCAAGGTCAACCAGCAGCTGCATGTGGAGGAGCGGAGACGCAAACCCGGTTCCCCAGATTACGAATCTACCGCTCTTAACCACTACACCACTGTATGCTAAATACAGCTGGGTTTATTCTGGAGTGCAAATTATGAATTATTGTTGCTACAGATGATTTTCACATGGAGATGGGAGTTTTCTTTTTGGTGCCTGCCCTGTGGAACACCCTCCCAGCAGATGTCAAAGGAAAAAACAACTACCAGACTTTAAGAAGACATCTGAAGGCAGCCCTGTTTAGGGAAGCTTTTAGGCCCGGTCTTATTCAACATCTTTATCAACGACTTGGATGATGGACTCAAGGGCATCCTGATCAAATTTGCAGATGACACCAAACTGGGAGGGGTGGCTAACACCCCAGAGGACAGGATCACAAGGTTGTTTTCTGCTGCTCCAGAGAAGCGGACACGGAGCAATGGATCCAAACTACAAGAAAGAAGATTCCACCTAAACATTAGGAAGAACTTCCTGACAGTAAGAGCTGTTTGACAGTGGAATTTGCTGCCAAGGAGTGTGGTGGAGTCTCCTACTTTGGAGGTCTTTAAGCAGAGGCTTGACAACCATATGTCAGGAGTGCTCTGATGGTGTTTCCTGCTTGGCAGGGGGTTGGACTCGATGGCCCTTGTGGTCTCTATGATTCTATTCTAATATTTGATGCATTACTGTATTTTAATATTTTGTTGGAAGCTGCCCAGAGTGACTGGGGAAATCCAGCCAGAGGGGAAGGGTTATGAAGATAAGATGGCGTCCAGTACGCTTCTTGCTGCGTCACTGTCCATGCCGATAGAAAACATGAGCCCCCTCGGCTCTCTTACTTAGCAGAGTCCTTGCAGCGGCAGGAAAACTGTTGCCTTGTGTGGGTAATAAATCAGACTGAATGCAGGCTTTCTTTCTAATCTCCTATAGTCTTTAATGCGTAGAAAAACATCATAAATCAGCCCGGCGAAATGGCTGGCATCTTCTTGCCTCTCAGTCAAAAACGAAAGAGCTTCACACACAAAGAAAGTTTCCCGTATGTGAACATAACCACGCCTCAGAATGTGAGATGTCACTCAGAACTGTTTAACCCTGTAAGTTCTGATTCTCCTCACACCCCCTCTCGTCTCGCATCCTGAGGGAAACTGTGAGTATAACTCTCCCCAAACACAACCCTTCACAGAGTTGGACTCCATGGGCGTTCTGACCTCTGCACAGTCAGACATCCGGAACTTCTTACCAAGCTCTTTGCCAAAACCTTGCATCTGTCTATCTGTCTGTGCACAGCTCTCGGCCTGCTTGCATCTAAAGACCTCACTGAGTTCAACTCAGTGAGGTTATATGGCAGGGATGTGTATACCTGTGAAGAGATCCAAGATTTAGAACCTCAAAGCCAAAGTGAGAGCATTTGGGTCAAAATTAAGGGAGAGAAGAATAACAGTGACCTCATTGTGGGAGTTTACTATAGATCCCCAAGCCAAACGGAGGACATAGATGATGCCTTCCTGGAACAGATGGCCAAGCATGCAAAAGGAAGGGAGATAGTAGTAATGGGGGACTTCAATTACCCGGATATTTGTTGGATGTCAAACTCAGCCAAGAGCATAAGGTCAAACAGATTCCTCACTGCCCTTGCAGACAACTTCATTGTCCAGAAAGTGGGAGAAGCAACAAGAGGAACAGCCATTTTAGATCTGGTCCTAACCAATGTTGATGACCTGGTTAGTGGGGTAGAAGTGGAAGGATCATTAGGCGCGAGTGATCATGCTCTTCTGAAGTTTACTATACAGCGGAAAGGAGCAGCCAAGCATACTAGGACTCAATTTCTCGACTTTAAGAAAGCCGACTTCATAAAGCTTAGGGAAGTGCTGGGTGAGATCCCATGGACAGTAATACTAAAAGGAAAGGGAGTTCAAGATGGCTGGGAGTTTGTTAAGAGGGAGATAGTAAAAGCACAACTTCAGGCAATACCAATGAGACGGAAACATGGAAGGTGCCTAAAGAAGCCAGGGTGGCTATCTAAAGAACTTTTAACTGAGTTAAGATTAAAAAAGGATGTGTACAAAAAATGGAAAAGGGGGGAAACCACCAAAGAGGAATTCAAACAAATAGCCAGCACGTGTAGACACAAAGTCAGAAAAGCTAAAGCACAAAATGAACTCAGGCTTGCTAGAGAGGTTAAAAGCAACAAAAAAGGCTTTTATGGGTATGTTCGTAGCAAAAGGAAGAACAAAGAAACCGTGGGGTCACTCAGAGGAGAAGATGGTGAAATGCAAACAGGGGACACAGAAAGGGCTGAACTCCTCAATGCCTTCTTTGCCTCAGTCTTCTCCGATAAAGAAAACAATGCCCGACCTGAAGAATTTGGAGCAAATGATTCAGCAGAGGAAACACAGCCCAGAATAACTAAGGAGATAGTACAAGAATACTTGGCTAGTCTAGATGTATTCAAGTCTCCAGGGCCAGATGAACTGCATCCAAGAGTATTAAAAGAACTGGCAGATGTGATTTCAGAACCACTGGCAGTCATCTTTGAGAATTCCTGGAGAACAGGCGAAGTCCCGGCAGACTGGAGGAGGGCAAATGTTGTCCCTATTTTCAAAAAGGGGAAAAGAGAGGACCCAAATAATTACCGCCCAGTCAGTCTGACATCAATACCAGGGAAGATTCTGGAGCAGATCATTAAGCAAACAGTCTGTGAGCACCTAGAAAGGAATGCTGTGATCACCAATAGTCAGCATGGATTTCTGAAAAATAAGTCATGTCAGACTAACCTGATCTCGTTTTTTGACAGAATTACAAGCCTGGTAGATGAAGGGAACGCAGTGGATGTAGTCTACCTTGATTTCAGCAAGGCATTTGACAAGGTGCCCCATGATATTCTTGTAAAGAAGCTGGTAAAATGCGGTCTTGATTATGCTACCACTCAGTGGATTTGTAACTGGCTGACTGACCGAACCCAAAGGGTGCTCATCAATGGTTCCTCTTCATCCTGGAGAAGAGTGACTAGTGGGGTGCCACAGGGTTCTGTCTTGGGCCCGGTCTTATTCAACATCTTTATCAACGACTTGGATGATGGACTCAAGGGCATCCTGATCAAATTTGCAGATGACACCAAACTGGGAGGGGTGGCTAACACCCCAGAGGACAGGATCACACTTCAAAACGACCTTAACAGATTAGAGAACTGGGCCAAAACAAACAAGATGAATTTTAACAGGGAGAAATGTAAAGTATTGCACTTGGGCAAAAAAAATGAGAGGCACAAATACAAGATGGGTGACACCTGGCTTGAGAGCAGTACATGTGAAAAGGATCTAGGAGTCTTGGTTGACCACAAACTTGACATGAGCCAACAGTGTGACGCGGCAGCTAAAAAAGCCAATGCAATTCTGGGCCTCATCAATAGGAGTATAGCATCTAGATCAAGGGAAGTAATAGTGCCACTGTATTCTGCTCTGGTCAGACCTCACCTGGAGTACTGTGTCCAGTTCTGGGCACCACAATTCAAGAAGGACACTGACAAACTGGAACGTGTCCAGAGGAGGGCAACCAAAATGGTCAAAGGCCTGGAAATGATGCCTTATGAGGAACGGCTAAGGGAGCTGGGCATGTTTAGCCTGGAGAAGAGGAGGTTAAGGGGTGATATGATAGCCATGTTCAAATATATAAAAGGATGTCACATAGAGGAGGGAGAAAGGCTGTTTTCTGCTGCTCCAGAGAAGCGGACACGGAGCAATGGATCCAAACTACAAGAAAGAAGATTCCACCTAAACATTAGGAAGAACTTCCTGACAGTAAGAGCTGTTCGACAGTGGAATTTGCTGCCAAGGAGTGTGGTGGAGTCTCCGTCTTTGGAGGTCTTTAAGCAGAGGCTTGACAACCATATGTCAGGAGTGCTCTGATGGTGTTTCCTGCTTGGCAGGGGGTTGGACTCGATGGCCCTTGTGGTCTCTTCCAACTCTATGATTCTATGATTCTATGATTCTAACTCCTTTCCCATTGCCTCTTGCCCCTTCCTGGCTTCTGTCTCAGGCAACTGTTGAACCTCCTCAAAACTCTCAGGTTCGCACTGTGCGAAACCAACCCACACGCTGGTGACCTGAAACCTCTCAGGTGGTACCCCCTTTGTGGTGTGTGCGGAACGTCTGAGCACTGTCTCAGGTGCCCCCTCTGACCCACTGGGGTCAGCAGGTGTGTCACTGATACCAGAAGACTCCCCCTCTGACTTACTGCATCTTCGGGCCTCCTGCACTTTGCTAACGGGAAACGAAGGCTCACTCTTGGGCTCTCTTTTAACAACCTGTGGAGATGCCCCTCCCTGTTCTTGACCCTGGTCAGAGACCTGGTCCTCATCAACAGGTTTAGCTTCTGACTCTCTCTCCTCCTCAGAATCAGACAGACATTCTGAGAGAACGTCAGGATTCGCAAGGATCCTTGACCAACCATTCTGCTCACAGAACTCAGCATTTCTGCTGATTAGAAGCCTGGACTGATCACCTTCTGGATAGGCAAACCTCCACCCTTTTGTCGCAGGCTCGTACCCACAAAAGATCATTTCCCGGGACCTCGGGTCACCTTTCTTTTGTTGAGCCTTTGGCACAAGCACCCAAGCTTCGCAACCGAACACACGGAAGAAATGCACCTTCGGTTTCTTCCGGTGCAGCAAGAAATATGGTGTGTCACCTACAACAGAGTTATAGGACCTGTTCATCGTGAAGTTGGCCGTCCTCCAGGCTTCAGCCCAAAAGCTCTGAGGCAAACCAGAGTCAAACAATAGAGCGTCAGCTGTTTCAGCCAGTGCCTTGCTCCTGCGCTCCGCCATGCCACTCTCCTGAGGAGAAGCAGCACCCGTCAACCTGTGACGTATTCCCTTCTGGTGGAAGAAACTCTGCAGAGCAGACCCAGAGAACTCTGCGCCTCGGTCACTCTTAAAACTCTGCACCTTGGTGGAAAACTGTAGTTCCACCGCCGCAACCCAGTCTTTGATCAGTTGCGCTGCCTCGCTTTGCTGTTTCAGTGAGAAGAACCACCCGTTCTGGGTAAAATCATCTGTCAGCGTAAGCACCAACCTGGCCCCGCCCAGACTCGGCCTTGGCATGGGACCACTAAGGTCTGTGTGCACAAGCTCAAAAGGCTTTGTGGTTACCCTCTCCGATCTGGGATAACTGCACCTTTGTACCTTTGCCCTTCTGCATGCCCTGCAATCTAGGAATTTATCACATGCTTTCATCTTGCAACCTACAGTGCATTCAGGCAACTTCTGGATATCTTTCCAACAGCCATGCGACATTCTTCTGTGCCACAAATGAGCACATGAATCATGAGTGGGAACATTAACACACTTAGCCTGTGCTGTCTCAGCGTCCCTCTTACCCTCCAGAGGTGTCTCCAGAACAAAGGTTGTTCTGACATGCAACACTGACCAGTTGTCTCCCGCCCCTGGAAATAGAACAGACATCATTTTCAAAGCAAACCTTATACCCCTCCTGTAAAAGAGAAGATACAGATAAAAGACAACATTTCATTCCAGGCACAACGTAGACCTCCAGCTCCGCCTGTAAAAAAGAAACAAACAAATTGCCAACAGTGGTTAAATGTCTCTGTGAGCCATCAGCAAGAGTGACTGTTTTCCCAGTTGAAACAGCCCTGCAGTTCCACATTTCACCACCAGGTGGCACTGGCATCAGATGATGGCTGGCTCCTGAGTCGATGACCCAACGTAGCATGCTGCCCTCACTGGAGTTGTCCCGTAGCGTTGCCATGGAGGCAGCTGCAAGCTGATAAGAACCGTCACTCCCTGTGTCACGTCCTCCCTTTGCATTCCCATGCTGACCTCCTCTCCTGGACTGGCTGCCATGGAAACCTGGCTGACTGCCATGGGAAGCGACCTTGGAGACATCCTGCCCAGCCTCTCTGGCTCTCCGCGGACAGGATCGACGCAGATGGTCAACAGACCCACAGATAAAACAGCGACAAGTGGAAAAAGCCTGAACTGTGCCCTCTGCTGGCCTGGCCCCCCCTCTGCACCCGGCAGGGCTCTCTGTGCCAGCACGGCCTTCTCTGAGTCGGCGTTCCTGTTCGTCACACAAGCTACCAGTCACATACTGAAGCGTAAGATCGGCTGGACTCATCGATTCCAAAGTTAGACACAAATTGTCATAACTTTTGTCCAAAGAGCTGAGCAAAATATAAACTTTCAGTTCCTCAGAAAAGTTGACTTGCAACAGTCTCAGCTGGTTGAAAACAGAAAGCATCTCAGTTACATGCTGTCTGATGCTATCACCAGGACGCAGCTTCATCTCAAACAAGCGTCTGGTAGTGTGGATTTTTGCCCCAGCTGTGGTCCTGTGGTGCACTCTCTCTAGTGCCTGGTAGGCCTCATGAGCAGTCTCAAGCCCCTCTACCAAAGGAAGCTATGAGCCCTCCAAACTGAGCACTATAGCTCCCAGGGCTTTCTGATTCCTCTGCGAAGCATGGGCAGCTGCAATATCTGCTGCTGAAGCACCGGCTGCAGCTTGCTGTGGAGGCCCTTGGACCGCCTCCCACAGACCCTTGGCTACCAGCCAGGCCTTCAGATTCCTGGACCACTCCTCCCAATTTCTGCCATTTTTTCAAAAGGGACGGAATATGACTCCTGGCCCTCTGCCATCTTCTCCCCCGGGGCTCAGCGTACTCACGTAGCAGCAGCTCCCTGGCACCTGGTCCTGAAGATGAGATCCTCCCCAGCGAGCTTCTCTGCCTCAAAACATTAGGCAAAAGCTCCAACTGGCTCCAGCTCAGCTGGCTTCCCATAACCTATGAAGATAAGATGGCGTCCAGTACGCTTCTTGCTGCATCACTGTCCATGCCGATAGAAAACATGAGCCCCCTCGGCTCTCTTACTTAGCAGAGTCCTTGCAGTGGCAGGAAAACTGTTGCCTTGTGTGGGTAATAAATCAGACTGAATGCAAGCTTTTCTTTCTGATCTCCAACAGTCTTTAATGAGTAGAAAAACATCATAAATCAGCCCGGCGAAATGGCTGGCATCTTCTCGCCTCTCAGTCAAAAACGAAAGAGCTTCACACAAAGAAAGTTTCCCGTATGTGAACATAACCACGCCTCAGAATGTGAGATGTCACTCAGAACTGTTTAACCCTGTAAGTTCTGATTCTCCTTACAAGGGTATCAATAAATCATCATCATCATTTTTTTGTATTTTTTATATTTTTAATATTTTCTATTAAGATTCCTTTATTTTGAATTTAGGACACACATAGGAAGAGGAGAGTTGGAGGTGCGAGGGACCTGCAAGGAACACAGGAAAGGAAGGATCTCTCAGGGTGGGATATGGGGAGAAGAGGGGGTAACGCAGGGGAGAAGTGGGGGAGCCTGCCTTTCTATGGGTTGACGAATGATGTTATATATGATACAAATGTCATAAACAGTATTTTTAGTTTATATCCCCCCCTTTCTCTTTTCTATAGAATTGTATTTTGTAAGGATTGTTTAATATTTTTTGTTTTATTTCTCTTTTTTGGTTTCCCCTCAGTATGAATTCTTTGATGGCGAGTGAGATGGGAGCTATGAGTGAAGCTCTTTCCACCTTCCATGCAGTGATAGGGTTTCTCCCCTGTATGAGTTCTTTGATGCAAAGTGAGGTTTCTCCCATCCCAGAAGTTCTTCCCACATTCGAAGCACTGATAGGGTTTCTCCCCAGTATGAATTCTTTGATGGGAAGTGAGATGTGCGCTTTGATTAAAGCACTTTCCACATTCCAAGCAGTGAAACGGTTTTTCTCCTCTATGAATTCTTTGATGGGAAGTGAGATGTGCGCTTTGATTAAAACTCTTTCCACATTCCAAGCACTGATAAGGTTTCTCCCCAGTATGAATTCTGTGATGGGAAGTGAGACTATCCTTCCGATTGAAGCTCTTTCCACATTCCAAGCACTGATAGGGTTTCTCCCCTGTATGACTTCTTCGATGGCAAGTGAGATTGGCCCTGTAACTGAAGCTTTTCCCACATTCCAAGCACTGATAGGGTTTTTCTCCTGTATGAGTTCTTTGATGGGAAGTGAGCTTGTTCCCCTCCCTGAAGCTCTTCCCGCATTCGAAGCACTGATAGGGTTTTTCTCCTGTATGAGTTCTTTGATGGGAAGTGAGCTTGTTCCCCTCCCTGAAGCTCTTCCCACATTCAAAGCACTGATAGGGTTTCTCCCCGGTATGATTTCTTTGATGGCAAGTGAGATGTGCGCTTTGATTAAAGCTCTTTCCACATTCCAAGCACTGATAGGGTTTTTCTCCTGTATGAATTCTGCGATGGGAAGTGAGACTGGAGCTATCAGTGAAGCTCTTTCCACATTCCAAGCACTGATAGGGTTTCTCTCCTGTATGAATTCTTTGATGGGAAGTGAGATTCACCTTCTGACTGAAGCTCTTTCCACATTCCAAGCACTGATAGGGTTTCTCCCCTTTATGAGTTCTTTGATGCAAAGTGAGCTTGGCCCCCTCCCTGAAGCTCTTCCCGCATTCGAAGCACTGATAGGGTTTTTCTCCTGTATGCGTTCTTTGATGGGAAGTGAGATTTTGCCTGAGACTGAAGCTCTTTCCACATTCCAGACAATGATAGGGTTTCTCCCCTGTATGAATTCTGTGATGGGAAGTGAGATGTGCGCTTTGATTAAAGCTCTTCCCACATTCCAAGCACTGATAGGGTTTCTCCCCTGTATGAATTCTGCGATGGGAAGTGAGATGGTGCCTGAGACTGAAGCTCTTCCCACATTCCAAGCACTGATAGGGTTTTTCTCCTGTATGCGTTCTTTGATGGGAAGTGAGATTTTGCCTGAGACTGAAGCTCTTCCCACATTCCAAGCACTGATAGGGTTTCTCCCCTGTATGAATTCTGCGATGGGAAGTGAGATGGTGCCTGAGACTGAAGCTCTTCCCACATTCCAAGCACTGATAGGGTTTCTCCCCGGTATGAATTCTTTGATGGGAAGTGAAATGTGCGCTTTGATTAAAGCTCTTTCCACATTCCAAGCACTGATACAATTTCTCCCTGCTCTGTGTTCTTTCGTGTGAAGTGAGGCTATTCCTTCGAATGAAGCTCTTTCTTTGACGGGAGGTGCACTGGGAGCTCGGACGGATGTTCTCTCCACACTCTGAATGTTTATTTGACTTCTCCGCTATGTGGATTCTGTTGTGCTCCCCCTTGTTCTTCCCTTCCAGTTCATCTCCATCTGCAATGAAGAGAGAAGCGAATTAGAGCCTCAGGAAGAAATGGAGCTCCAGATCATTGAACCAAGTCAATTAATGCTTGTGATAGAGGAAGAACTAAAAATAGCTAGATGTGGGGCCTCTCTATAGTTTTCACTGTCTTTGTTGGTCGGTATTTACTGACATATTGCTTGGCTTTTATCTAGAATGGATTTTGTTCTTGCTCAATCCTGGACTCCACTCCATCTCCAAGGTCAGTCATCTCTTTGGTCAATCAAATGCAAACAGAAGCAAAAACAACACGCCTGACAGAATTTACATCAACTTCCCTTTTTTTTTGCAAGTAAATTTTTATTCAGAATTTGTAAAAGAAAAAAGAAAAAAGGACAAAGAAATACAAAAATAAACATTTTAACATAAATTATTCATCCTATTTTCATGCTATACAAAAAGTAAGCGTACATTTTGCAAGTAAATTTTTATTCAGAATTTGTAAAAGAAAAACGAAAAAAGGACAAAGAAATACAAAAATAAACATTTTAACATAAATTATTCATCCTATTTTCATGCTATACAAAAAGTAAGCGTACAATCATACAAAAAAATAATATAAACATTAGGCTCTACTTAGCCTTTGACTTCCCTTCACCCTTTTGGTAAGTATCAAATAAATCCCGGGTTGCGTAATTAGTTTATTAAAGTTTATAATTATTAGCTGATAAAGTTTTTCTAATACCGCCAGTTCCTCCTATATATCCGTTCCAATATATTTCCAAAATTTACTCCAATTTTTTTGAAATTTCTGGTCGTCTTGGTCTCGTATTCTGCCTGTTAATCTATCTAGCTCGGCATAGTTAATCATTTTGACCTGCCAGTCACTTACGTTAGGTATAGTTTCTGTTTTCCAGTTTTGTGCCAGCATAATTCTTGCGGCTGTGGTGGCATAGAGAAATATTTTTTTATCTTCATTTTTTATTTCCTTACCCATAATTCCCAGCAAAAAGGCCTCAGGTCTTTTGGGAAAAGTATATTTAAAAACTTTTTTAAGTTCATTATAAATTGCTTCCCAAAAAACCTTCACCTTGTTGCATTGCCACCACATATGGTAGAGGTCTCCCTCCACTTCACCACATTTCCAGCATGTCTTATTTTCTGATCTATAGATTTTAGCCAATTTTGCCGGCGTAAGATACCATCTATAGAGCATTTTCCAAACATTTTCTCTGGCTGGTATTTACTGACATATTGCTTGGCTTTTATCTGGAATGGATTTTGTTCTGGCTCAACCCTGGAATCCACTCCATCTCCAAGGTCAGTCATGTCTTTGGTCAATCAAATGCAAACAGAAGCAAAAACAACAAGCCTGACAGAATTTACATCAACTTCCCTAAAAACTCTGAAGCCGGCATTTAAGAAGGCCTGGGTGGTTCAGAGAAGCCTGGTCATTGTTTTAAAAGGCATGACTAGACGCAGAACATTCACAGAGGAAACAGTTGATATCCCTCCATTCTGGGTTCACTGTCTGGATGTTAGAATGCCAGACGCTGTTGGTCTCCAGCCAAAGAGTTGAAGTTCATCACATACAGGTATGTATGGAACATCTACACCTTGTCTGGACTTCTCTGCGACCCATCCCCTCTGCAGGGAGGTGGGACCAATTCGGATGGTCCGCCCCCGCCACTTAATGGATCCAAATGGTTTCCAGAGAGTGGTAGGGGATGCTTTATCCCATGTTGATGGCCTTTCAGCTGATTCCCTGGTGGCCCGCTGGAATGTGGAGTTAACCAGGGCTATTGACTGTTTGGCTCCGAAGCGCCCTCTCCGATTGCATGGAGCCCGGACAGCCCCGTGGTTTTCCACGGATCTGAGGGCAATGAAACAATCGTTGAGACGGCTAGAGCGCCGGTGGCGGAGAACTCATTCCGAATCTGACCGGACACAGGTTAGAGCTCAACGTCGAGCCTACCAAGTGGCGATAGCGACGGCGAAGAAGACTTTCTTCACCGCCTCTATTGCATCTGCAGAAAACAGCAGCAGGAGACTTTTTCAGGTGGTTCACAATTTAGCGGAACCACCTGCAACATCGGGGCCCAGTACGGGCCACATGTTCTCCTGCAATGACTTTGCAAAGTTTTTTGCAGATAAAATCGCTCAGATTCGGGAAGAAGTAGACTCCACCGTGGGAGCAGGGCCGGGGCGGGAGAGTGCTAGAGTTCTGTCTAGTCAAGTTGAGTGGGATCAATTCCAATCTGTTACCTCCGAGGATGTGGACAGGCTGCTTGGGCGAGTGAAACCAACCACCTGTCTCCTGGATCCTTGCCCATCCTGGCTTATAAAAGCTAGCCGGGAAGGACTGGGCAATGGGCTTCGTGGGGTGGTGAATGCTTCCCTCCGTGAGGGAGCCTTCCCAGACCCGCTGAAAGAGGCGGTTATTAAACCACTTCTTAAAAAACCATCTTTAGATGCGGCCACGATGGCCAACTATCGCCCAGTCTCAAATCTTCCATTCCTGGGCAAGGTGATTGAGCGAGCGGTTGCCGAACAACTCCAGGCACGCCTGGAAGAAGCGGACCATTTGGATCCCTTCCAGTCGGGATTCAGGCCTCATCATGGGACTGAAACTGCCTTGGTCGCACTGGTTGATGATCTCCGGCGGGCTAGGGACAAAGGTGAGAGCTGTTTCCTAGTTCTGCTGGATCTCTCAGCGGCGTTTGATACCATCGACCATAGCATCCTTCTGGACCGTCTTGAGGGGCTGGGAGCTGGGGGCACTGTTATACAGTGGTTCCGCTCCTTCCTCCTGGGCCGTGTTCAGAAAGTGGTGGTGGGGGATGAGTGTTCAGACCCCTGGGCTCTCACTTGTGGGGTGCCTCAGGGTTCTGTCCTCTCCCCCATGCTTTTCAACATTTACATGCAGCCGCTGGGAGAGATCATCAGGAGGTTTGGGCTGGGTGTTCATCAGTATGCGGATGATACCCAGCTCTACCTCTCTTTTAAATCAGAACCAGTGAAGGCGGTGAAGGTCCTGTGTGAGTGTCTGGAGGCGGTTGGAGGATGGATGGCGGCTAACAGATTGAGGTTGAATCCTGACAAGACAGAAGTACTGTTTTTGGGGGACAGGAGGCGGGCAGGTGTGGAGGATTCCCTGGTCCTGAATGGGGTAACTGTGCCCCTGAAGGACCAGGTGCGCAGCCTGGGCGTCATTTTGGACTCACAGCTGTCCATGGAGGCACAGGTCAAATCCGTGTCCAGGGCAGCTGTTTACCAGCTCCATCTGGTACGTAGGCTGAGACCCTATCTGCCTGCGGACTGTCTCGCCAGAGTGGTGCATGCTCTGGTTATCTCCCGCTTGGACTACTGCAATGCACTCTACGTGGGGCTACCTTTGAAGGTGACTCGGAAACTACAACTAATCCAGAATGCGGCAGCTAGACTGGTGACTGGGAGCGGCCGCCGAGACCATATAACACCGGTCTTGAAAGACCTGCATTGGCTCCCAGTACGTTTCCGAGCACAATTCAAAGTGTTGGTGCTGACCTTTAAAGCCCTAAACGGCCTCGGTCCAGTATACCTGAAGGAGCGTCTCCACCCCCATCATTCTGCCCGGACGCTGAGGTCCAGCGCCGAGGGCCTTCTGGCGGTTCCCTCATTGCGAGAAGCAAAGCTACAGGGAACCAGGCAGAGGGCCTTCTCGGTAGTGGCGCCCACCCTGTGGAACGCCCTTCCAGCAGATGTCAAAGTGATAAATAACTACCTGACATTCAAGAGACATCTTAAGGCAGCCCTGTTCAGGGAAGTTTTTAACATGTGATATTTTATTGTATTTTTGGTTTTTATGGAAGCCGCCCAGAGTGGCTGGGGAGGCCCAGCCAGATGGGCGGGGTATAAATAATAAATTATTATTATTATTATTATTATTGTCTGTGAATCAAACAGCAACATGTTCACCTGAACACTCCCCATCAGCTGCTGCCTCAATCTGGTTGGTCTAAATTTAAATTTATACGTAAATCACTTTCTTCACTTTGAACCCCCCACCCATGTCCATGAGGAGACCAACTCTGTATTTTTTCATTAGCAACAGAAGAGGAAACGCGACTATAACTCAGTTCAAACCAATTCATGAACCCAGAACTCATACACCGACCACTAATGATGAACCATGTTATAGATATTCCTGCAAATTTATTCTGCTATTTTTGATATGCAAATGGCATGCGAAGACTTAGTCTACATATTTGTATCATTTATTAGTCATATGTTCCTTGTTTTTAAAAGCAAATAAGAAGTTATTCCAAAAAGAAAAAGACAACACACAGAGGCCCCATCTGCATTCAAACTGCAAAGCAGGGATCAGTGAGTTGTCTGGCATTGGCAGGGCAGTCAGATCACAGAACTGGTTTTAGACATTTAGATAGACCTGCCGATTCATCGCGTCGGGCAGGGAGCTGTGATCTATTCCTGGCTCAAATTGCCTGCAGATGACAAAGGCGCAGGAAGGCAGGCAGGTGGGGGAGCCCGAAAAGGTGCTCCCCTTCTCCATCTCCATCCACCTGTCTGCCTCCCCCCACACTCCAATTCCTCTCTGGCTCCATCCATCTAGGTCCCCATCTCCCCTCCCCTGGGACTCACCAGATCTCTCGGAGGTCCCTGGGAGGGAATGCTCAGAGGCTGAGAGGAGTGATGCAGGAGACAACCTGACCAGGTCATCCGTCCATCTTCCCCCTTCCATCCTCGCTAGCTTTGCAGAATCTGTTCCGTTTATCCTTCCTGAGGAGTCAAGGAGCCAAAACGAGCTGGAGGGTCCCTGGGAGAGAGGAAGAAGGAAAGGCAGCCTCAGAGTCCCTGCAGGGATTCTCCTGTCCCTGGAGAAGCACAAATGGGGCGGCCCCTTCCCAACAGAAGCCCCATTTCTATACCTCTCCAGTGGTTCGAAAAAAATAAGGTAGGCTACTTACATGACAATTAAAGAAAAAATAAGAAGAGAGAGTAATAGAGAAATGAAAAATAATTGAAGATCCTAAAGAAATATGCAAAGAAAAATTAAATTACTATAGGAAGTTTTACCGTGCAAAAGAAGAAGACCAAGAGGAAATGGAATGATTCATAGCACAAAATAGACTCCCGACAATAGCAGATTGGAAAATAGAACAACTAAATTTACCAACAGTGATGATGGAGGTGCAGCAATCTCAAAAGCAAAGATAGGAAAGTCCCCAGGTACGGATGGATTATCGGCGGCATTTTATAAGAAGTTAGAAGATATATTATCAGAACCAAGGAAACAGTACTGGACCAAATTTTAAAGGAAGGAAGAATACCAAAATCATGGGAAGAAGCATTTATCACACTGAGACCCAAACAAGGAGCAGATCCAACACTAATCAAAAATTATAGACCTATATCATTGTTCAATCATGATTATAAAATATTTGCCAACATCCTAGCCAACAGATTAAAATAAAGTATTGAATGAAATAATATACAGAGATCAGGCTGGCTTCTTACCAGGCAGATACATGCACAATAAAATGAGAAACATAATTGATATTTTAGAATATTTAGAAGCAAGATCAGATAAAAAAGCCATTTTGATGCTGATAGACACGGAATAGGTCTTCGACAACATCTCTTGGAGCTTCATTGTCAGGGAACTGCCATCAGTGCTGGAGGGAGAGAGCAAAAGCCAGAGGGATTCCAGAGAGCGTCCAGGGATCGGGAGAAGCAGCCCACCTTCTGGGGAAGAGAATCAGCGTAGCACCAGTGGAGAAGGGGGGCAGATGGGGGAAGCGGCGAGGCGGTCCCAGGACTCCTTGCCGGGGACCAGCGGGGAGAGTAGGGGTCCTCCGCTGCCCACGCCCTCCTTGCGCAGAAGGCTTCCGCGCAGAGAGAGTAGGAGGAGACTAGGCGTCAAAGAGCTTCTTTGCTGGAAGAAGTTTAAGAAACGCCCACTGACGGATTCTGCCAGCGATT
The DNA here is from genome assembly GCF_964188315.1 of Podarcis muralis. Taxonomy (NCBI): domain Eukaryota; kingdom Metazoa; phylum Chordata; class Lepidosauria; order Squamata; family Lacertidae; genus Podarcis; species Podarcis muralis. The sequence goes on along the minus strand of NC_135656.1, from coordinate 126,494,006 downwards.
GAGTCAGCCACGGGTGAGTGGCTGTCCGGACAGAAAAGGTTCACTCAGGCAACCCAGCCAGGTGTTTGCACAGGCTTACGCACGAGCAACCCCTAGAACCATTACATTCATGAAAAAAATACAGAAAAAGCAGGACTTGGAGAAAATATTATTAGGGGTGTTGAGGCAATATATTGAAATCAGAGAGCCAAATTGATACTAAATAGTGAAATAAGAGAAGTAAAATAAGTAAGGGGACCAGGCAAGGCTGCCCCCTTTCGCCTCCACTTTTTATTACGGTACTAGAATTCTTAGCAATGACAACAAGGAGTGACCAAGGCATAAAAGGTCTAACAAGGGGGAAGAAGTCGCACAAGATGAAGGCCTTTGCAGACAATGTAATTCTAACTTCTGAAAATCTGGAGGAAAGCATACCAGAAATAATAGGGAAAATCCTTGAATTTGGAAGTGGCAGGATTTAAATTAAATAAAAATAAGACTAGTATGCTAGCAAAAAATATGTCAACACAGGAAAAAGAAGAACTAAAGAAAATATCAGGATTGGAAACAGTAAATAAAACTAAGTATTTGGGAATCTGGCTAACAAATTAAAACACCAATCTGTTTAAAGACAATTATATTAAAACATGGAAAGAAATCAGTTTTGAATCATATAATAAGAAAATTGATATATAGAGTATAGGAAAAACATAAAGTGGTCTTAGAACCTAAACCCCCCTGGTGGATTTCACCTCAGGAAGCAAAAACTGGGGGAAAGAAAAATATGGAATTGAATTGGGCCACTTTCACTGCCTTGTTGTGACGAAGGGGCTTGAATAACTCAGAGACGCTATGAGCTAAGCCGTACAGGGCCACCCAAGACAGACAGGTCATAGTGGAGAGTTTAGACTTAACGTGATCCACCTGGAGGAAGAACCGGCCAGCCACTTCAGTAGCCCTGCCAAGAAAACTCCATGGACAAAGACAACAGGCATATAAAAGTTATGACGCTGGAAGATGAGCCCCTCAGGTCGGAAGGCGTCCAACATGCTACTGAGGAAGAGAGGAGGACAAGGACAAGTAGATTCAGAGCTGATGAAACGGCTGGGCCAAAGCCGAAAGGTAAGTTGGATGTGGTGAAAATGAGATGGCAAGAATAAATATTGACATCCTGGGCATCAGTGAACTAAAATGGACAGGGATGGGCGAATTCAGTTCAGATGACCATCATAACTACTACTGTGGGGAAGAATCCCGTAAAAGAAATGGAGTGGCCCTCGTAGTCAAGAAAAGAGTGGCAAAAGCTGTACTGGGATGAAATCTGAAAAATGATAGAATGATCTTGATACAAATCCAAGGCAGACCTACAAGAAATAGAATACAGATTTCCAAAGAATAGCAAGGAGAGACAAGAGGGCCTTCTTAAACGAGCAATGCAAAGAAATAGAGGAAAACAATCGAATGGGAGAAAACCAGAGATCTGTTCAAGAAAATTGGAGATATGAAAGGAACTTTTTGTACAAAGATTACCATAATAAAGGACCAAAGTGGTAAGGACCTAACAGAAGCAGAAGACATCAAGAAGAGGGGGCAAGAATACACAGAGGAATTATACCAGAAACATATGGATGTCTCGTACAGCCCAGGTAGTGTGGTTGCTGACCTTGAGCCAGACATCCTGGAGAGTGAAGTCAAATGGGCCTTAGAAAGCACTGCTAATAACAAGGCCAGTGGAAGTGATGATATTCCAGCTGAACTATTTAAAACTTTAAAAGAGGATGCTGTTAAGGTGCTACACTCAATATGCCAGCAAGTTTGGAAAACTCAGCAGTGGCCAGAGGATTGGAGAAGATCAGTCTACATCCCAATCCCAAAGAAGGGCAGTGCCAAAGAATGCTCCAACTACCGCACAATTGCACTCATTTCACACGCTAGCAAGGTTATGCTTAAAATTCTACAAGGCATGCTTAAGCAGTATGTGGACCGAGAACTCCCAGAAGTGCAAGCTGGATTTCGAAGGGGCAGAGGAACCAGAAACCAAATTGCAAACATGCGGGGGATTATGGAGAAAGCTAGAGAGTTCCAGAAAGACATCTACTTCTGCTTCATTGACTATGCAAAAGCCTTTGACTGTGTTGACCACAGCAAACTATGGCAAGTTCTTAAAGAGATGGGAGTGCCTGATCACCTCATCTGTCTCCTGAGAAATCTCTATGTGGGACAAGAAGCTACAGTTAGAACTGGATATGGAACAATTGATTGGTTCAAAATTGGGAAAGGAGTACGACAAGGCTGTATTTTGTCTCCCTGCTTATTTAACTTATACGCAGATGAGATCATCATGCGAAAAGCTGGGCTGGATGAATCCCTAGCCGGAATTAAGATTGCCGGAAGAAATATCAACAACCTCAGATATGCAGATGACACAACTTTGATGGCAGAAAGTGAGGAGGAATTAAATAACCTTTTATTGAGGGTGAAAGAGGAGAGCACAAAATATGGTCTGAAGCTCAACATCAAAAAAACGAAAATCATGGCCACCGGACCTCCTGGCAAATAGAAGGGGAAGAAATGGAGGCAGTTAGAGATTTTACCTTCTTGGGCTCCATGATCACTGTAGATGGTGACAGCAGTCACGAAATTAAAAGACGCCTGCTTCTTGGGAGAAAAGCAATGACAAACCTAGACAGCATCTTAAAAAGTAGAGACATCACCTTGCCATGAAAGGTCCGTATAATTAAAGCTATGGTTTTCCCAGTAGTGATGCATGGAATGAGAGCTGGACCATCAAGAAGGCTGATCGCCGAAGAATTGATGCTTTCAAATTCTGGTGCTGGAGGAGACTCTTGGGAGTCCCATGGACTGCAAGAAGATCAAACCTCTCCATTCTGAAGGAAATCAGCCCTGAGTGCTCACTGGAAGGACAGATCCTGAAGCTGAGGCTCCAAGACTTTGGCCACCTCATGAGAAGAGAAGACTCCCTGGAAAAGACCCTGATGTTGGGAAAGATGGAGGGCACAAGGAGAAGGGGACGACAGAGGACAAGGTGGCTGGACAGTGTTCTCGAAGCTACCAGCATGAGTTTGGCCAAACTGCGGGAGGAAATAAAACACCACCTAACAGGGTGGATCCAGTATCACCAAATAAATGAGGTCTTCAAAGCTGTCAAGAAAAAGGGTTTTGCAATTTCAGTATTGGATAAAGAATTACCGTATTTTTCGCCCTATAGGACGCACTTTTCCCCCTCCAAAAATGAAGCGTCCTATGGGGCGAATGCAGGCTTTCGCTGAAGCCTGGAGAGCGAGAGGAGAGCTGCCTGCACCCAGAAGCTTGGGGCGCGCTGAGCTGAGCGCCCCCCCCCCCCCGGCTTCACGCAGCTCTCCACAAGCTGTGGGAGAGCTGGGCGAAGTAGCAGATAACAGCCTGTTCTGGGGGCTGGGGTTCCCGCACCTGGGGGGGGGGAGAATAATTCCCCCCTTTATTTCACCCCCCAAAAACCTAGGTGCGCCCTATGGGGTGAAAAATATGGCATTAAAAAACAAAACAAAAGTAATTTCTAAAATGTATGGAATCTTAGTGGAGTGGAAGGATATGGATGAACAGGTAAAGGTGGTAATGATCAAATTGGCTATGGATTTAGGGAAACCTATTCAATTAACATCATGGGAAAAATTATGGAAGGAGAGTTGGAATTTTACGGCTTGTGAGGCAGTAACAGAAAATTTGATAAAGATGTTTTATAGATGGTATTTAACACCAACCAAGATATGTAAAATGTATAAAAGAAAATCAAAATTACGTTGGAGGTGTAAGCAAGTAGAGGGGACACTTCTGCATATGTGGTGGCTATGTGATAAAATCAAGGGCTTCTGGGATACGGTGTATGAAGAACTAAAGAAAACATTTGAACAAAATTTTACCCCCCAAAACAGAAGCCTTTTTATTGGGAATATTGGATGTAGATATACCAAAACAAAAAAAAAGAGAAATATTTCTTTACGCCACAGTGGCAGCGAGAACATTAATTGCCAAAAACTGGGGGAAATGAAATTATTCCGACAAAAAAATCTCTCTTTGGAGGAGGGTCCCTGGCACTCGGGGAGAGACCACAAATTTTGTAACTACTCCGGGTCAACGCTATCTCTCCCCTTAATTCTTCATGAAGTTTCTAATACCAGTTACAGTGGTACCCCGCAAGACGAATGCCTCGCAAGACGGAAAACCCGCAAGACGAAAGGGTTTTCTGTTTTGGAGGCGCTTCGCAAGACGAATTTCCCTATGGGCTTGCATCGCAAGACGAAAGCCCATAGGGAAATGCTGGCGGTCGGGAGCAAAGACTTTCGCCCACAGCCGGCCTTCAGAAGAGGACCTCTTCTGAAGGCCGGCGGGGGGCAAAAGTCTTTGCTCCCCCCCGCCTGCCTTCCCCCCGCCTGCCCCGGGCGATCTTAAAATGCTGGCGGGCGGGAGCGAAGCGTTCGCTGCCGACCCCCAGCATTTTAAAATCTCCCCGTGTCCCGGGAAGGTCTTAAAATGCTGGGGGTCGGGAGCGAAGCGCTGCCGACCCCCAGCATTTTAAAATCTCCCCGTGTCCCGGGAAGGTCTTAAAATGCTGGGGGTCGGCAGCGCTTCGCTCCCGACCCCCAGCATTTTAAGACCTTCCCGGGACACGGGGAGATTTTAAAATGCTGGGGGTCGGCAGCGCTTCGCTCCCGACCCCCAGCATTTTAAAACGCTGTTCCGAAGGGGGGCGGGGGGCGGGAACACCCGCCCCAGCCGCCCCACTTCGGAACGCTGTTCCGAAGCGGGGAAGGGGGCGGGGACACCTGCCCCAGCCGCCCCACTTCGGAACGCTGTTCCGAAGCGGGGAGGGGGGGCGGGGACACCTGCCCCAGCCGCCCCACTTCGGAACGCTGTTCCGAAGCGGGGAGGGGGGGCAGGAAGACCTGCCCCAGCCGCCCCACTTCGGAATGCTATTCCGAAGCGGGGAGGGGGGGTGGGGACACCTGCCCCAGCCGCCCCACTTCGGAACGCTGTTCCGAAGCGGGGAGGGGGGGCGGGAAGACCTGCCCCAGCCGCCCCACTTCGGAACGCTGTTCCGAAGCGGGGAGGGGGGGCGGGAAGACCTGCCCCAGCCGCCCCACTTCGGAACGCTGTTCCGAAGCGGGGCGGGGGGGCGGGGACACCTTCTGAAGGCGGGCGGGGGGCGAAAGTCTTTGTCCCCTCTGCCTGCCTTCCCAGGGGCTTTTAAATCGCCCCGGACAGCGGAGAAGTCCTCCGCTGTCCCAGGGTTTTTTAAAATGCTGGGGGTGGGAAGAAAAGCCCTTGTCCCCCCCCCCCCAGCCTTCAGAAGAGGTCGGAGGACAGACTGTCCCCGGACCTGGTCTGAAGGCGGTTTCCCTAGGAACGCATTAATTGATTTTCAATGCATTCCTATGGGAAACCGTGCATCGCAAGACGAAAAAACCGCAAGACGAAGAGACTTGCGGAACGAATTAATTTCGTCTTGCGAGGCACCACTGTATACCATTTGCCTTATACCATTTTCTAAAATTCTCTGATTATCCCTGCTGTGTTTTATTTAATGGAAATTGTGACTGGTTTCCTAGGTGAAGCTTTTTCCACATTCTAAACAGTCCCCTGCAAGAAATATTTCATGGAAAATTAGATTCACCACCTGAATGAAGCTCTTTCTACATTCCAAGCACTGATCTGGTTTCTGACCTGCATGAAGCTTTTTCCAAACACTCCCCTGGATGAAGTATCTCATGGGAATTGTGGGTGGAGCTGCGGAGGAAGCTTTTTCCACATTTCAAGCACTACTTTCTTCCCCCCGTTAGTTCTTTCATGTGAAGTGAGGCTCTCCTTCTGAACGAAGAGCTTTCCTTGATGGGAAGTGGACTGGGAGCTCTGACTCAAGTTCTCTCCACACTCTGAATATTTATAGGGTTTCTCCATTGTGAGGATTTTCTTATTGTCTCCCTTCTTCTTCCTTTCCAATTCAACACCTACAACCCACGGCAGTATTATTAATTAATTAATTAATTAATTAATATAATAATAATAATAGCATCAGGAATAGATAGAGTCTGAAATGACTGAACAATGCAAATGACTGCTTGTGAAAGAGGAAGAAGGGAAGGGAGTTACTGCCTTTTTTGGCTGATATTACCTAATTTATTTATGGGATCCGGAGATTCGAAAAGCCTGGCTCTATCCAGGGATGGATTTAATTTGGCTCAGTCATGGAATCCGCTCCATCTCCAAGCTCAGTCATTTCTTTGCTCAACCAAAAACAGATGCAGAAAGGGAAACAGAAAATTAGACAGGATGTACCTCCATTTCCTCAATATCTCTGAAGCCTACATTGAAAAAGGGCTGGGCAGCTCAGAGCAGCCTCCTCCTGGTTGGAAAAGGCAGGACTGGTGGAAGAATATTCCCAGACAGAACAGGAGATGCATCTCCTATGGAGAGTTGTGGGTGTGTTAACATCTCAGATGCTGCAGGTGGAGCTACTGGGCTTCCTCAAAATAGAGGAGGTTTGTCCTTCAGAGATCTGTATGGAATTTCAAAACTGATCTTATGATCCAGCAGGGAGCCTTACCAGAGAGGCCACGATCCCAGGATTCTCCTCCTTGACTTCCTTCTGCAGAGCTCTCTGGTCAGGATCCAGCAAAGCCCAGTCCTCCTCTGTGAAAGGAACAGCTACGTCTTCAAAGCCCACTGGACCCTAAGAGAAAAAGGGAGCACAAAGATGATCTTCTACACATTGCTCTGTTCTTTTCTGAAACAATTTTGTTGTTTATTTAATTGATGGGTACAGTGGTACCTCGGGTTACAGACGCTTCAGGTTACAGACTCCACTAACCCAGACATAGTACCTCAGGTTAAGAACAGTTTCAGGTTAAAAATGGACCTCCAGAATAAATTAAGTTCTTAACCCGAGGTACCACTGTATTAATCTTTGTGTAAATGGGGGAATTCCACAAAATAATATTTTATTATCTATATGGCACTCATCTTCAAGTAAATGTTTGCAAGCATTCCCATTTTCCAGATGGAAGGACCTCCTCTCCCTTCATCTGGTGGGGTGGACCCTCCCCCTGCCCTCAAGCCAACTTCAAGGGGCACCAGGAGGGGGAGGGGAGGGCATGTTGGTTGGTTGGCATCCATCTGTCTTAGGGGACCATGGAAGAGTCTGTCTTTGGGAGTGAGATCTGGGGGAGAGACATGTGTTGTTGCATCTGGGACACAGGAAGTGGTCTGGAGATGCAGACGGGCTTTTCTCCTCCCTGTGCTCCCCCCACGTGGGAATGTTCCCCTCTGGCTGCAGCCTCTGTTCCCAAAGGTGACTTTTCCCTCCCTCTGTTGGGGGTTTATTTCCTTGACCCCAAGCCCCCCCCCCCAAAGGAAGGCAGCATCTGGATCCCAAAGGAAGAGCAGAGCTGCATATTTCCTGCGATCTCCCCCCCTCCCTGGCTTGGCAGAGAGGACAAAGGAGGACCCTCTGCTCCCCGACTTGGGGGTCTCCCCCCACCGCGCATGATCTGAGCAGGGACCCCCACGCCCCCTCCCTGCCCCCCTGGGACCCCCTTCTCCCCATTGCACCCTCGGGGGAAGAGAGAGGAGACTCACCCGAGTCCAGGAGGGGCTTTTGCAAAGGAGAGAGAAGAAAGCAGGAAGGGAGGGGGGATTTAGCCATGGAGGACCTTCACACCCCGTCCTCTCTAGGACTCCAGCTCTGCTCCTTTTAACCCTTGGCAAGCCGAGTCCTCCCCTCCCTCTCCCTGCCTGCAGTTTTCCTGCTTCTGCGCCTGCGCCCTAGGGGCTGCCCCCCTTCCCTCATCCCACCAGACTAACCCCAAGGGAGACGGAGGGGGGGTCCATGGGGAGTTAGCTTGGCTCCCCCCAACATGGAGGCTCCTGGACCCCGAGGAAAGGCTGGGAGGGAGAAGAGGCGAAGGGCTGCCTAGTGGCGGGAGGTGCCTTGGGCTCAGCCATGGCTCCCTCCAGACACCCCCCCAAAACACCCTCCAGCTCAGGGGGGGGGAGGGGGGCTTTCCCCCCGAAAATACCCCCCCCCCCCGTCAAGCGTGTTTTTCTGCTTCTGGAGCCGCTTTTCAGAGGAGGAAGAGTCCCAGGCGAGGAAGGTGTTAACGGAAAAAAATCTGAGGGCTCTCTTGGACAAAAACAAAGACACCAACCAGGATAACTTGGAGCAAAACAGCAGCCTGTAGGCTTGGCCTTTATTGAACTGTTGCAACAGGGTGTTCCCCTCACTAGCAAGAGAGAGGAAAAGACCCAGAACAATGGGCTGCAAGACCTTATAAAAACTTTTGAAATTCCCCTCCTCTAGGTCAAGCCCACCCCCATAAACATCATGCATACATTACAGAAAGGAGGGGTTGAGGGAGGAGTTGTGGTGGTAACCTGAGTGTCCTGTCACCTGGCTGGTTCCTCCTTTCCCCCTCCCCATGAGTACTTTCCAGGTGACAATGGGGAGTTTGCAGTTTCCTGCCCCCTGAGGGAAGATCTGATCATTGTCCTTTGTTTCAGTCTGTGCTGAATCCACTGTTCTTTGTGATTTTGATTGTCTTCTGTCTGGGATTATCAGGGTTGACATAGCAACTGGGCAGGGCTCCTGTGGATGTGCTGGGATGGTGAAGGGATTATGGCTGACCAGAAACCAAGCCACCCCCCTCTGATAGTCCTTGTCACATGGAGTAAAAAATGGAACAGTGCAAATCCGATGTATGGTTGATTTTCTATGAATTTATAACAGAAATGTGGCGTATGTAGTGTGTGAGTGTGAGTGTGTGTGAAGTTTGTGCAAACAGAATGATTGGGGTGGGGGGGTTCCTGCTACAGTTCCCCCCTTCGGAGATAAGATTGCAAAGGTGGCTACTTTGCAATCCTTTTCTCCGCACAATTTAAGGTGGTAAATAATAACCTGGTATTCTCCGTGTGTCCATGTGAACGTGAAAGGGACTTGGATGTCATGCTTCTTAAGGATATTTGCATAGAAATATAATGGTGTAACAGTGCACATAGTTAGACATAGGATATCATGTAAAATTAATATTTTGTTGCTCAGTTACTTGTGGCATTCTAGTACCTTGGAAGGGATATTTCCTCAATAGTGATCTATGCTTTACATTTAGGCAGGAAGGTCCACTAATGACTGAAAAGTGCAGTTTGCTTCCCCCCCGCCATTTGTGTGTTCTCAGGTGTCAAGGTAGCTCTTCTGTGGTCTCACATCGGCATGGTGTCGCAGTAGTGGCAATCCCTGGTGAATCCACTTAGGGCTTTCATATTTATCATGTAGCCTGGCACCCACCACAGCTGGCACAGGTTTCAGACACGTCCTGAGAGAAATGCCTTTGCCTTGGCCAAAATCCATGGGATTTCTTATTATTATTACAGGCTCTGGTCTTGCATCCTGGGAAGTTGCTCACTTGCACTTTAAGGACCAAAAAGCTAATTGCAGCCTGGATACACTTGCCCAATTCAAACTGAGTCCAATTTGAATTTATGTGCCCATGGTTCTCAACGTTTCAAACCAATCTGTTAAAGGAAAACCGTTCTTAAAAGGGCACTTTGTCCAAATAAGTCAATTTAACTCTATAAGGGATCATTCCTGCTAAACCAAAGCATGTGCACCTTCATGTATCTTATAAACTTCTCCTTGGTAAAGCAAGTTTTAGCACATTTTAAAATGGACAGGGAAAGTTGGCAGAGTGCCAGGTGGGACAATGAAATGTGGTTATCTAAACATTGGACTACACAATAGTGTGAGCTATCAGAAAGGATAAAATGCATGAGAATTGGTGTGCAAGCAATAAGACATTAAACATAAAAATTACACACAAAAATACCCCCCCTTGTGGAAATAACACACTGTCAGACACATTTCAACATTCCTACATAACAACACTTAATACAAAACAAACTAATTAAATATCAGTTGCATATCTTGACACAATTGTGATCTTTTACGCATGTATCTTTTGAATCCTGGAGCACAGAGGCTTGAGGTTCAAGTGAAAAGATGTCCTTGCAAGTCAACTCCACCCCCCTTTGTCAGCCCCACTCCCCCGTCAGTCTATATCCTTTGAAAGAGATAGCTGTGGGCACTTGAAAACTCTGGTGCCTTGTGATGACGAAGAACTGAGTTGAGGGGGTTGTTGCTGCTTTTCATCATTGCACATCTGTAGACGTGATATCCTGTAAGGGGGCAGGGTTTTGGGGACTTAAACACACAGTTAGACAAGGAAGGGGCAAAAGGCAAAAAGGATGTCCTCCAGTTTCCATGGGAAGCTGCAAATAATAACAATCTTAGCACATTAAGCATTTTATTCATTTCAATATTATTATCACATTTCCACATAATTACTGTTATTATCTGCTAAGTTTGTTTGCTTTCCTTCACTTAGTTTTTGTTGTTGTTGTTCCTTTCATATTATAAAATAAAATTACTCCACGTGTATTGAAAGAGAACTGTAAAAAATATAAAGGTTAAAAAATACAAAAGAAAGCAAAAAATTAGATTACCAGTCAGATGAAAACAAACTTGACACAAAGACATCAGATTTTGAAAAGAATTATTATTAAATATATTATCAAAAACCACGCAGATTACTACTAGACTGAAAAAAATGGGAAAACCATGGGGAGAAAAACTTTAAATTCACCATGTGCTATCTGATAAAAGAACTTCATGAAACTGACTTTCAACATGTGATGAACATGTCCCCAAAGTAGAACACACACACACAAAATTACCTATGAGGAACCAAAAGTAAATAAATGCTAAGACACACAATTAATAAGAAACTTGAAGTAACCTGAAGTAATCTGTTTTGGCATTTTAACATCCCAAATGATGTGACAACATCCTGTAATGTTAATAGCAGAATACTGGGAAATGAGTTAATACCAAGAAAAATGAATGGCAATTTAAAGTTGTGCGGGTACCTTGCACTAGCCAAAATGACAGAATTAATAAGAAATGCTCAGGCCGAAGGTAAACAAGTACCATTCCAGAAACAATGTTTGGTTGTGCTTCGATTAACTTCATAGACATCATGGAGAAACGGATTAAATAAATGAAAACAGATTATTTGTAACTTAAAAAAAGTGTCAAGGCCACAAAGAGATGGAAGTTACTAATATAGTAGGGATTCAGACTTGTTTCACAGAACAGAAAGAAAGTTGCTGTGGGAGGAAAAGGGGACAAACACTTTGTTATCAGGGTTCACATATCCTGTTAAAAGGGAAAATTATTTCATGTGAGAAGCCTGTCAGGAAATGCTGTTCCTAAAATTCCCATTGAGGGGGGGAATGCTTTGATATTTACCTGTGAAAAGAATTTGGCATGTTAAGATTTGGAACCTGGAAAGCTCTTGACTTTTGATGGGCTAGTTTTTTTTTGTTTTTTTTTTTTTTTTTTTTTTTTGTTTTTTTTTGTTTTTTTTTAAGCCTTTTGTCTTACGTAGCCCCTGGAGCAAAGACACATTTAGGGTGATTTCCGTCAATGGTTCCAAGTTTTTGCATTTGGATAAATTTCTCTCTGCAGTTCTCGAAGAAACCTCCTCTCCCCCCTTACAGTTCCCCCCTTCCTCTCTCTCTCTTCTTTAGCTGATCTAGCCTCTGTGCATGTGCAGAGTTCATGTCTCAGCAAACCTTTTATACTATTGAGAATGTTGCATCCTTTGGCTAAATTACCATTTGAATAAGGGAAAGGAAGGGTAAGGAGTAGATTTTGAAAACAGGGTTTGATTTTAAACAAAAGAGAAACTCAGCAATTTAAGTATTCACCAAAGCTAGCAATTTCAGCCCAAGCAAACGAGACTGCTTCCTTTATGTACAGGAAAGGGCTAATATCCCTCTGGCTATTCGCAGAACAATGCCACGCCCTTATATATGGGGAAAATGGCCAGAGGATCAGAATTCATAGGATTTTTTCTTTATTATTTTTTTTTTTAACATTCTCAGCCATTTCAGCCTTACCATTTGCAGACAAAAAATATTATTATTATTATTTCCTGCCCTTTATTTACAGGAATGGTCAAGGCTAATTCTACTTGATTATTCATTTGTATGTGCTTAAACTTTGAGTAGACTTTTAAATCTGATTTTTTAAATAGTAGACAAAATGATAAACACTGTAATCACTCAAATGCTTGATATTACCAGTTGGGCTTCACCTCTCACCTTTTAAAACTAAAGAGCAAAGCTAGGCTGAATTTCAGTTCCATTACCACACCAGAATTTAAGAATTACCCTCCAATGCTTGCAGACACATAGCCTTCCACACAGCCACAAATTGGGAGAGTTGAAAGGGGACCCTGGGGTCATCTAGTCCAACCCTCCAAAATATAGGGTTCACAGCAAGATTTCGCAGCAAGATTTGTACTACCAAAGAGGCATACACATTTAAGTACAGATTTACAGCTGGGAAAGGAAACATCTATGCTCATATCATGTACTAAGGAAGAGGAAAATAAAAGTACATAACTTTACACAGAACCCTTTTTGCATATCTTAAGATAGTTTGAGTGAGTTTGAAATGATATTTAAGGAAGAAGTGAACAGTTTTCGTAAGATAGGGAGAGGATCTCTTATAAAGCAAAGTTAATTCAATTGATATAACCACTCACAAATAATTAAAACAGCCATAGATTTGATTTAAAAGGAATACAAAAGTGAACAATTTTTCCTGAATTTGCAGAGGAGTAGTAAGCCTAATCTATGCCCCCCCCCCCTTGCAGTTTCCTTTAAAGGAAGCTTACTCGGGAGTAAATTTACCTGGCACAGAAGTAAGAAGGAGAAGAAAAGAGAGAGGGGGGGGGAACCTGAAAGAGACAGAATGAAACAAGGGGGGCATCTTCTAAGAAAAGAAGCCAGGAAGTCTTATAGAGACTGATATTTGGACTGGACTGATAGAATTTTGCTGGCCATGGAAGCCTCTACATTTAATAACAATTTTCTTAGAAAGAACACCACACTTTCATAGGCATGTGCTTAATGAAATACATACACTGCATTTTAGCTTGAGAGAGCAGTTGGCTCAACTAGGCTTTTGCAGCAGAAACATTAGTTTTTTTCACAGCACATTTCAAAATACTGGAACAAAAGACTGGAAAATGGATGTAGACTCACAAACTCAAAAGTTACAACAAAACATCATTTACCACTAGACTTAAAATCACCCTCCTCACTTAAACTAGAGGAAGGAGGTGGGGTAATCCTCCTTTCAGAACACAGGTAGCATGTATACAGGATTTTACCACTTGTGAGGAAAACTCTCTTTTAGAGCTTTTCTCAAATAACAAACATTTGCACACTTCATTCTCCATTTTGTCCTGAAGATTGATAAGGCCCAACATAGCTTCCTTAGATTTAAAATTTTTGAAGCAAGCTTGCAATTTAAAACTATGTGCATTTTAAGAACAGTCTGTGGATGCCGAGGCCAATGTAAATACAAACCCTTGAAACATTTATAAATCTTTGAGTACATCTCTTATTCATTTATTATTATTATTTTAATAACTAAGATCTCTAATGATGGGCTCTCAGGCTGGGCTGTTATATCTACTGCCTTCTGAGCACCATTAAGTTTTCGGTTTTTTTTTTATGTTCTAGCTTTAGGTTATAGTTTAACAACACAAATTTGACGTTTTCAGCTCTCCCTAAGGGTTCACACCCTGATTTTGTTGAAGGATCCCTGAGGTGGCTGCTGTGCCCTGGGTTCCAGGTGGTGAGCCTAAGCCACCCACTAAAAGTTACAATGGTCTCGTACTTTGTACTTGAAAGACCACATTGCCCCTTTATTTTATTTTATTTTTTCTCAACTGGAGATGCTGGAGGGGCATATTAGAATCCTCTCTGGGGCAAAAAGGCTTCATGGAAGCTTTGTTGCCAGGAGGAGTCCAGCTAGGGTGTTTAGTGAGCTCCCATTCTCTCAAATGTTATTATTTGGCTTTTTTTTTTTTTTTTCCGTTAACGAAGTACACTAAAGACAGAAAGAGTGGAAACACACACACAAGGGAGGAGGGGCAATGGGAAAGAAAGGGGGGACAGAAAAAAGATCCTTTCAGTACTCAAAGTACCCTTGACTAACACAATTCCTACTTATCTATAAACCACGAATTAATTTCTGGAAATCTCAAACCTGAACCTGAAACAAACCACGGGTCCCTCTGCCCGGAAACTCAAAACCACGGGTCCCTCTGCCCGGAAACTCAAACCACGGGTCCCTCTGCCCGGAATTCCTTCACCTCAGCGCTGTTTACAAGACTAAACCCCCTCTCCCACCCACGACAGCCTCCTGCCTAGCCTTTGAGACTAAGTTCGGAATCCCCTACTGAACGCCTGCGCAGTGCAGTGCCAGATCGGGGTCCAAGAAAACAACCAAGGTTTGAAAGGAAGCAAATGACCTTGCGTTGAAATACTTTTGAAAAGACGCCACCGGACGACTCCGAGGGAAGGACGTCAGAGAAGTAACAAAGAGCCACGCTTTCCCGGACCAATTCCAAGACGGAAAACGGGGGAGAAAAGGAGAGAGAGAGATTAAGGCGTCCCTGGACGACTCCGAGAGGTAACACCGGAAAACAGTAAAAGTACCACGATTTTCCCGGTCACACACCGCAAAAAGAAAATCGGGGGAGAAAAAGGAAAGTTTTAGACGTCCCTAGACGACTCCGAGAGGTAACGCCTGACAGAAAAGTTCCGCGATTTCCCTGGCCACTCTCCGAGGGGGAACATCGGGGGAGAAAAGGGGAGAGAGAGAGAGCGTTCCCGGCCGACTCCGAGGGGCAACGCCAGAAATGAAAGAAGGAAAGTCTGGCTGTCGTGGGGACATTACTTTCCCACCCCCCTCCCAATGTATTTACTTCAAACCATACTCACGTTCGAAGATGTCCCCCGTGGATCCCGGGATCCTTTCCCCTTAGCCGGCTTTGACCTTGCCTTTGCTTCCCCTGGTTGGGCTTTTGGTGACGATTGATTACCGCCCGCAAAGAGGAGGCAGGGAGAGGAAGAAGGATCCCTGGGCTAAGGTTGCCCAGTGGCGCCTGATCCCCTCTATCTCCCCTCTCACCTTTGCAGGAGAACCAAGTGTCCCATCTGGGTCGCCAACTGTTAACGGAAAAAAATCTGAGGGCTCTCTTGGACAAAAACAAAGACACCAACCAGGATAACTTGGAGCAAAACAGCAGCCTGTAGGCTTGGCCTTTATTGAACTGTTGCAACAGGGTGTTCCCCTCACTAGCAAGAGAGAGGAAAAGACCCAGAACAATGGGCTGCAAGACCTTATAAAAACTTTTGAAATTCCCCTCCTCTAGGTCAAGCCCACCCCCATAAACATCATGCATACATTACAGAAAGGAGGGGTTGAGGGAGGAGTTGTGGTGGTAACCTGAGTGTCCTGTCACCTGGCTGGTTCCTCCTTTCCCCCTCCCCATGAGTACTTTCCAGGTGACAAAGGGGAGTTTGCAGTTTCCTGCCCCCTGAGGGAAGATCTGATCATTGTCCTTTGTTTCAGTCTGTGCTGAATCCACTGTTCTTTGTGATTTTGATTGTCTTCTGTCTGGGATTATCAGGGTTGACATAGCAACTGGGCAGGGCTCCTGTGGATGTGCTGGGATGGTGAAGGGATTATGGCTGACCAGAAACCAAGCCACCCCCCTCTGATAGTCCTTGTCACATGGAGTAAAAAATGGAACAGTGCAAATCCGATGTATGGTTGATTTTCTATGAATTTATAACAGAAATGTGGCGTATGTAGTGTGTGAGTGTGAGTGTGTGTGAAGTTTGTGCAAACAGAATGATTGGGGTGGGGGGGTTCCTGCTACAAAGGAAACGCACACGTGACCCGGGGGGGGGCTCAAGAAGGGGGGAACATGTTGCTCAGTGGGGCGGCCCCTCCCTCTGGGACTCTTCCCAGTCCAGAGCCAGAGGGAGCCCGGCCCTCCTTTCCCCGTGTTTCCTGCCAGAAAACCAGTTTCTCCTGGGCTCCCAGAACCACATGGAGGCAGGAGACCCATTTCCCGCCCCAGAGCAGGGCTGGACCAATCAGAAGCCTCTCCATTGGGCAGCTGCCCAATCCCCTTTCAGATTCCCCTGGGCCTCCTCCTCCTCTCCTTCGCTGGGTTTCCTGAGGGAGTTTTCCCTCTGAGTTTCCCTCATGGCTGCTCCCCCTCCCAGCTTCTCCTTCTCTCTTCCTGCTTCTCCCCCCCCCCCTCATTATTTGGGGGCAGCTGGATTCCCCCCCCCCCATGGCCAGGCAGGCCCAGGAGGAGCCCAGGGAGGCGGCAGGGCCAGGAGAAGGCGTTTCCCGCCCTTTTCCGAAATAGACGGGAACGCCATTTTGTTTTTTCCGGTGCCCCAGCCACTCCCAGAGACGCCATGGCTCCCCTGTGGGCCTCGGGGGTCCCACGCTCTCGGGGTCTCTCCTCCCGGCTGAAGGAGGGCGGCACCTTTGGTCCTCAGCCGCCTTCCTGCCATGATGGCTTGGCCTCCGCAGGGCAGCCTCTCTCCTCGCCATGTTGGCCCCACGGAGGAGGCCTCACTGTTGGGAGACGCCAGGCAAGCGGCCTTGGGGGATCCGCCGGGGTCTGCAAAGGGGGCCAGGAAGGAAAGGCCCAAGGAGGAGAAGAATAACAGTAGTATTAGTAATAATAATAATAATAATAAGGGCTGTATCCCCTCAAAGGTGGAGGGTTCCCTCAGGGGAGTTTGACCCCCAGACCAGCATCCTTGGTCACCCCAAGAGTCAGCGCTAGGAGAAGGGCTCCACCTGCAGGAATAAGGGAAATACCAGGCTGGAGAGTCCCCTGCTGGCCCCTCGGGGTCCCAGGAGCCCTTTCTGGATGGCCCTCGCTTGTTCCCCAAATGGGCCAAGACATCTGTTCTTCCTCCTCAGGCGGTAGTTGAACAGGAGAGGTCGCTCCCACTCCTGATCCCTGTGGGTCTCAGGAGGCAGTGGGGGGACTCTAGGGAACTGGCTGAACTGGGGTCCTCCCAGTCCAGCCCAGACAAGAAAGAGAGGGAGCTCAGAAGAGGAAGCCATTGCGGAGAAGAACCAGACTTGGCTGTTCTCTGCTGAGGGTCTCCTGCCTTTCTTCCAAGGCTTCCTGGGGGTGCCATGGCCAGAGGAAGAGACAGCCCCCCCCCCAAGGGCCTTGGGGAGCAAGCAGAGCCTGCCTTAGTTTCCTTCCCCAAGGCCTTGGGGGAACCTTGGGGTGCGGAAGGAGGAACCCCAAATGGAGCTCAGGCTCCTGGCAAGTGGGGAAAGGAACATGAAATGGCGCTTTCCAGATGAGTCTCAATACAATACGATAACCTTTATTGTCATTGTCCCATACAGAACAACAAAATTGAAAAATTGTACATCAGACATTCAAAAACCAACAAGCCTGCTATCCCAGCTATCCCAACCTTGTTAGCCCCCTAAAAACTCTGATACCCCATAATTAAAGACAATATACTCCCATAGAGACTACCTTACACTGTATTTAAAACCAAAATTGCATTTGGATAGAAACTGTTTTTCAGGCGGCTAGTCCTAGTCTTTATAACCCTGTACCTTCTTCCAGAAGGCAGAAGCTGAAAGAGATAATTTCCGGGGTGCGCACTATCCTGCACTATCTCTGCAGCTTTCTTATCTAGCACCTTCTGCAAATGCCTGCAGGGCCATGAGTAGTATGCATGAAAACATCAATGCTAAATTGAGCGGATACCCGGAGGCAGCCAGTGTGGTGTAGTGGTTAAGAGCGGTAGTCTCGTAATCTGGGGAACTGGGTTCGCGTCTCAGCTCCTCCACCTGCAGCTGCTGGGTGACCTTGGGCCAGTCACACTTCTCTGAAGTCTCTCAGCCCCGCTCACCTCACAGAGTGTTTGTTGTGGGGGAGGAAGGGAAAGGAGAATGTTAGCCGCTTTGAGACTCCTGAAGGGGAGTGAAAGGCGGGATATCAAATCCAATCTAATCCAGCGCGGATTATTGCGGGGGACTTCACTCACACAGATGTGAGGGCAGCACTCCCCAAATCCCATCAGCACATTGAGTGTGCAATAAGGGGAGAAAGTACTCTTGACAAGGTGTATATGAACATTACACGGGCATATGAGGCGCACCTCGGTGGTTCAGATCATGTGTCTCTGCTTCTGACAGCAGTGTCCACACCCCTCAGGAAACAAGGCCAGCTACAAACACGGATGGTTACGGTGTGGCCTGAGGGAGCCTCTCAGCAGTTGCAGGACTGTTTCCAGGAGACCGATTGGAATATGTTCCACCATCAAGATCTAGAAACTTCTTCATCAACGGTCTTAGATTTGGCACAGGAAATGCACCAGGGAAAGGTATGTTAAGTTGTATCCGAACAGGAAGCCCTGGATGATGGGAGAGGTTAGGAGATTCTTGAAGGCCAGAAACTCTGCTTTTAGAACTGGGGATCGGGTACCGTATGGTATAGAAGGAGCGAACTTGAAGAGGGGTATCAGGAAAGCAAAAGTGGAGTACAGAGGAAAAATTGAGGACCATCTAAGAAATTATACTAGACAAATGTGGCAGGGAGTTCAACATCTGACTGGTTATAAATCGAGAAATACATCAGTGGTAGAGAGTATGGCTTCCTTGGTGGGAGAGTTGAAGACCTTCTTTGCCCGATTTGAGGTGACACCAACTGTGGCTCCAACAGGGATGGCTGAGCTATTGGCGTCACTACCTACAGGAAATGCTGTCGGGGTGGAAGAAGGAGGCGAATATGAAAGGAGGTAAACACGAGGAAGGCTATGGCCCCAGATGGGGTGGCTGGCAGGGTGCTAAGAGATTGTTCGGACCAACTGGCAGGAATCTTTATGAAGGAATCTTTATGCTTGGCAGGGGGTTGGACTCGATGGCCCTTGTGGTCTCTTCCAACTCTATGATTCTATGATTCTATGATTTTTAACCAGTCTCTGGCCCAAGCCGCCGTTCCACCCTGTCTGAAATCCGGTACCGTTATACCCCTGCCAGTGTGAGAGCCAGTGTGGTGTAGTGGTTAAGAGCGGTAGTCACGTAATCTGGGGAACCGGGTTCGCGTCTCCGCTCCTCCACATGCAGCTGCTGGGTGACCTTGGGCCAGTCACACTTCTCTGAAGTCTCTCAGCCCCACTCACCTCACAGAGTGTTTGTTGTGGGGGAGGAAGGGAAAGGAGATTGTTAGCCGCTTTGAGACTCCTGAAGGGGAGTGAAAGGCGGGATATCAAGTCCAAACTCTTCTTCTTCTTCTTCTGCCAAAAACACCAAAGATAGTCTGAATGATTTTTGCCCTGTGGCATTGACACCCATTATAATGAAATGTTTTCAAAAATTGGCAAGGAACCGTATCATATCTTGTCTGCCAGTGGGACTTGACCCTCACCAGTTTGTGTAAAAGGCAAAGGGATCCACGGAGGATGCTGTGGCTTTACATGGTGTCCTGACTCTTTTGGAGAAGAAAGGGAACTATGCGAGATTGTTATTTGTAAACTTTAGTTCTGCATTTAATACTATTCTTCCGCATAGATTGGTGCCCAAACTATTAGACCTGGGACTTCCACCGTGTTTGTGCAGGGGGATATTAAATTTTCTATCAAACTGTTCCCAACGGGTCAGGATGGGTTCCCACGTCTCTGTGGATCTCATGAATATGGGGGTGTCGCAGGGGTGCGTGTTGAGCCCACTTCTATATACGCTCTATACAGCTGACTGTGCCCCCAAATACCCCAGTAATAAGATCATTAAGCTTGCAGATGATACAACGGTGGTTGTTTAAATCGCGGCTGGAGGGGGAGGTGGCCTATAGGAAGGATGTTGAGCAGTTGGGGGAGGGGTGCAGGAAAAACAACTTCCTCCTTAGCTGAAAGAAAACAAAAGAGATTATTGTGGACTTTAAGAAATGTACAGCACTTGGAATCGCCTCCACGGTCCAGGGACTGATCCACCCTGGCTTCCTCCTCGGAGGTCCCTTCAGAAGGAGAAGGGGTCCCAGGTCTCCATGGGGGAAAGCGTTCCTGAGGCCTGCGTTCGAGGCCAATGCTTTCGCCTTTCAGGCTCCAGCAGACCTTCTCTCTGGTGTTTTTGTGAGCTGTAGAGATGGGATCACATGCATTCCCAAGTTTAAGAAGGATCCCTTGAAAAGGCTGAGAAACCTTCTTCTTTTGCCAATGAACTTTGCCTCTGCGTGATTTACTGGGAAGCAGATGCATCCGCTCCAAAGAAGCTTCTGCAGCGCCTTGGCATTGAAGACCCAGAAAAAGAGACGGAGGGGAATGTGTGGGTCACAAGGTGGGAGTCGTTGGAAAGGAGTCGCTGGGAGAGGCAGAAGGTTGTGTTGAGCAGGCGAGGGAAGAGCAGGAGGAGAGAGAAAGAGCCCCAGGGAAAGAGGAGGTTGGGCTGAGCTGGTGTGGGAATGAGAGGCAGAGAATGCAAAGCAACTCTGGAATCGGTGAACAAGGCAAGCTGTGATCTCGTTTGAGGAAAGGGAATTAAGATGCCTGCTTCCCCATCCCCAGTGGATTAAAATGTCCAAAGATTTGGAAAAAAAGAAAGAAGAGGAAGCAGGATTGGATGGACATTATAAGAGACCATCATTTTCCATTGTGAGTTGGCTGAGATTTGTTGGAACAGTTTTTCAAAGGCTTTATAGAAACTGGACCTAGAAACTGGAGAAATACTAATTTGGATTATTAGACAATCATTTTAAGAGTCATATTGCACTGTCTGAGTTGGTTAAGATTTGAAAGCTGGGCTAGGGAGGGAGATGAAGGGAATGTGTCATCTTGGTGAAGAGGAGAAGAAGAAGAAGAGTTTGGATTTGATATCCCGCTTTATCACTACCCGAAGGAGTCTCAAAGCGGCTAGCATTCTCCTTTCCCTTCCTCCCCAACAAACACTCTTGTGAGGTGAGTGGGGCTTAGAGACTTCAGAGAAGTGTGACTGGCCCAAGGTCACCCAGCAGCTGCATGTGGAGGAGCGGAGACGCGAACCCGGTTCCCCAGATTACGAATCTACCGCTCTATGCTAAATACCACTTACCACTGTATGCTAAATACAGCTGGGTTTATTCTGGAGTGCAGATTATGAATAATTGTTGCTACAGATGATTTTCAGACGGAGATGGGAGTTTCCTTTTCGGTGCCTGCTCTGTGGAACACCCTCCCAGCAGATGTCAAAGGAAAAAACCACTACCAGACTTTTAGAAGACATCTGATGGCAGCCCTGTTTAGGGAAGCTTTTAATATTTGATGCATTACTGTATTTTAATATTTTGTTGGAAGCTGCCCAGAGTACCTGGGGAAACCCAGCCAGATGGGAAGGGTATCAATAAATCATCATCATCATCATCAATTTTTTTGTATTTTTTATATTTTTAATATTTTCTATTAAGATTCCTTTATTTCTAATTTAGGAGGACACACATAGGAAGAGGAGAGTTGGAGGTGCGAGGGACCTGCAAGGAACGCAGGGAAGGAAGGATCTCTCAGGGAGGGATACGGGGAGAAGAGGGGGTCATGCAGGGGAGAAGTGGGGGAGCCTGCCTTTCTATGGGTTGATGAATGATATGATATATATGATACAAAGGTCATAAACAGTATTTTTTGTTTATATCCCCCCTTTCTCTTTTCTATACAATTGTATTTTGTAAGGGTTGTTTAATATTTTTTGTTTTATTTCTCTTTTTTGCTTTCCCCTCTGTATGAATTCTGCGATGCGAAGTGAGATGGGAGCTCTTTCTGAAGCTCTTCCCACATTTCAAGCACTGATAGGGTTTCTCCCCTGTATGAGTTTTTTGATGCAAAGTGAGCTTTGTTCCCTCCCGGAAGTTCTTCCCACATTCGAAGCACTGATAGGGTTTTTCTCCTGTATGAATACTTTGATGGGAAGTGAGACTATCCTTCCGACTGAAGCTCTTTCCACAATCCAAGCACCGATAGGGTTTCTCTCCTGTATGAGTTCTTTGATGCAAAGTGAGTTTCGTCTGCTCCCGGAAGTTCTTCCCACATTCCAAGCAGTGATACGGTTTCTGCCCTCTATGAATTCTTTGATGGTAAGTGAGACTGTCCTTCCACCTGAAGCTCTTCCCGCATTCGAAGCACTGATAGGGTTTTTCTCCTGTATGAGTTCTTTGATGCAAAGTGAGCTTGGCCCCCTCCCCGAAGCTCTTCCCGCATTCGAAGCACTGATAGGGTTTTTCTCCTGTATGAGTTCTTTGATGGGAAGTGAGATGGGAGCTCTTTCTGAAGCTTTTTCCACATTGCAAGCACTGAAAGGGTTTTTCCCCTGTGTGAATTCTTCGATGGGAAGTGAGATGTGCGCTTTGATTGAAGCTCTTTCCACATTTCAAGCACTGATAGGGTTTCTCCCCTGTATGAATTCTGTGATGGGAAGTCAGATGGGAGCTATCAGTGAAGCTCCTTCCACATTCGAAGCACTGATATGGTTTCTCCCCTGTATGAGTTCTTTGATGCAAAGTGAGTTTCGTCCGCTCCCGGAAGTTCTTCCCACATTCGAAGCATTGATAGGGTTTCTCCCCTGTATGAGTTCTTTGATGCAAAGTGAGTTTCGTCCGCTCCCGGAAGTTCTTCCCACATTCCAAGCAGTGATACGGTTTCTGCCCTCTATGAATTCTTTGATGGTAAGTGAGACTGTCCTTCCACCTGAAGCTCTTCCTGCATTCGAAGCACTGATAGGGTTTCTCCCCAGTATGAGTTCTTTGATGCAAAGTGAGTTTCGTCCGCTCCCGAAAGCTCTTTCCACATTCTAAGCACTGATAGGGTTTCTCCCCTGTATGAATTCTTTGATGGGAAGTGAGAGAGCTGCTTTGACTGAAGCTCTTTCCACATTCCAAGCACTGATAGGGTTTCTCCCCTGTATGAGTTCTTTGATGGGAAGTGAGATGTGCGCTTTGATTAAAGCTCTTCCCACATTCCAAGCATTGATAGGGTTTCTCCCCTGTATGAATCATTTGATGAGAATTGAGATGGGCCCTCTGACTGAAGCTCTTTCCACATTCCAAGCACTGATAGGGTTTCTCCCTGCTCTGTCCTCTTTTCTGTGAAGTGAGGCTATCCCTCTGAACGAAGCTCTTTCTTTGACGGGAGGTGTCATGGGAGCTCTGACGGATGTTCTCTCCACACTCTGAATACTTATATGACTTCTCCGCTATGTGGATTCTGTTGTGCTCCCCCTTGTTCTTTCCTTCTAATTCCTCACCATCTGCAGTGAAGAGAGAAGCGAATTAGAGCCTCAGGAAGAAATAGAGCTCCAGATCATTGAACCAAGTTAATTAATGCTTGTGATAGAGGAAGAACTAAAAATAGTTAGATGTGGGGCCTCTCTATAGTTTTCACTGCCTTGGTTGGCTGGTATTTACTGACATATCGCTTGGCTTTTATCCGGAATGGATTTTGTTCTGGCTCAATTCTGGAATCCACTCCATCTCCAAGGTCAGTCATCTCTTTGGTCAATCAAATGCAAACAGAAGCCAAAACAACAAGCCTGACAGAATGTTCCTTGTTTTTAAAAGCAAAGTTATTCCAAAAAGAAAAAGACAACACACAGAGGCCCCATCTGCATTCAAACTGCAAAGCAGGATCAGCGAGTTGTCTGACATTGGCAGGGCATCCACATCACAGAACTGGTTTTAGACATTTAGAGCTGTGGTGACTGGGGAGCTGTGACCTATTCCTGGCTCAAATTGCCTGCAGATGACAAAGGAGCAGGCAGACAGGTGGAGGAACCCGAAAAGGTGCTCCCCTTCTCCACCTCCATCCGCCTGCCTGCCTCCCCCCACCCCCTAGCTGAGCAAGCCCCAATTCCTCTTTGGCTCCATCCATCCAGGTCCCCATCTCCCCTGGGACTCACCAGATCTCTCGGAGGTCCCTGGGAGGGAATGCTCAGAGGTTGAGAGGAGGGATGCAGGAGACAACCTGACCAGGTCAACTGTCCATCTTCCCCCTTCCATCCTTGCTAGGTTTGCAGGATCCGTCTCTTTCATCCTTCCTGAGGAGTCGAGGAGCCAAAACAAGCTAGAGGGTCCTGGGAGAGAGGAAGAAGCAAAGGGAGCCTCAGAGGCCCTGCAGGGATTTTCTGGCTGGAGGGGAAGCCTCCCAATATGTTGGGGGCCCCACCCACAGCAAAATCCCTGCTTTATCTCATTTCTGGCCAGAGAACTTTCCCTCTTCACCCTCCATCCCTCCATGTTCCCATCTCCACTCCCCTGGAACTCACCAGATCTCTTGGAGGTCCCTGGGAGGGAACGCTCAGAGGTTGAGAGGAGTGATGCAGGAGACAACCTGACCAGGTCAACCGTCCATCTTCCCCCTTCCATCCTCACTAGGGTTGCAGAATCTGTCCCTTTTATCCTTCCTGAGGAGTCAAGGAGCCAAAACGAGCTGCAGGGTCCTGGGAGAGAGGAAGAAGGAAAGGGAGCCTCAGAGGCCCTGCAGGGATTCTCCTGCCCTAGATATTCTCCTGCCCTAGATATTCTCCTGCCCCTGGAGAAGCACAAATGGGGCGGCCCCTTCCCAAGAGAAGCCCCATTTCTATACCTCTCCAGTGGTAGAGAGTTGGATGTGGTCAAAAATGAGATGGCAAGAATAAATATTGACATCCTAGGCATCAGTGAACTAAAATGGACAGGGATGGACAAATTCAGTTCAGATGACCATCATAACTACTACTGTGGGCAAGAATCCCGTAAAAGAAATGGAGTGGCCCTCATAGTCAAGAAAAGAGTGGCAAAAGCTGTACTGGGATGCAATCTCAAAAATGATAATAATAATAATAATAATAATAATAATAATAATAATAATAATAATAATAATAATAATAATATCTTTATTGTCATTGCCCCCTCTCGGGGACAACGAAATTACGGGGGACAACAATAAAATGATCTTGATACGAATCCAAGGCAGACCTACAAGAAATTGAATATTTCCTAAGAATAGCAAGGAGAGACAAGAGGGCCTTCTTAAATGAGCAATGCAAAGAAATAGAGGAAAACAATAGAATGGGAGAAAACCAGAGATCTGTTCAATAAAATTGGAGATATGAAAGGAACATTTTGTACAAAGATTACCATAATAAAGGACCAAAGTGGTAAGGACCTAACAGAAGCAGAAGACATCAAGAAGAGGGGGCAAGAATACACAGAGAAGAAGAAGAAGAAGAAGAAGGAGGAGGAGGAGGAGGAGGAGGAGGAGTTTGGATTTGATATCCCGCTTTATCACTACCCGAAGGAGTCCTTTCCCTTCCTCCCCCCCAACAAACACACCGTGAGGTGAGTGGGGCTGAGAGACTTCAGAGAAGTATGACTGGCCCAAGGTCACCCAGCAGCTGCACGTGGAGGAGCGGAGACGCGAACCCGGTTCCCCAGACTACGAATCCACCGCTCATAAACACTACACCACACTGGCTCTCCAGAGGAATTATACCAGGAAGATGGAGGGCACAAGCAGGAGAGGACGCCAGAGGACGAGATGGTGGGACAGTGTTCTTGAAGCTACCAGCATGAGTTTGGCCAAACTGCGGGAGGAAATAAAACACCTAACAGGGTGGATCCAGTATCACCAAATAAATGAGGTCTTCAAAGCTGACAAGAAAAAGGGTTTTGCAATTTCAGTATTGGATAAAGAATCACTACAAAACAAAAGTAATTTGTAAAATGTATGGAATCTTATTGCAGTGTGAGGATATGGATGAACAAGTAAAAGCGGTAATGATGAAATTGGCTATGGATTTAGGGAAACCTATTCAAGTAACTTGATGAATCACTGCCTTGCCGTGGCGAAGGGGCTTGAAGAACTCAGAGAAGCTATGAACTACGCCAAGCAGGGCACACAAGATGAACAGGTCATAGTGGAGAGTTTTGACCAAATGTGATCCACCTGGAGGAGGAACCGGCAAACCACTCCAGTATCCTTGCCAAGAAAACTCCATGGACAAAGACAACAGGCATATAAAAGTTATGACGCTGGAAGATGAGCCCCTCAGGTCGGAAGGCGTCCAACATGCTACTGGGGAAGAGCGGAGGACAAGTACAAGTAGATCCAGAGCTGATGAAGCGGCTGGGCCAAAGCCGAAAGGACGCTCAGTTGCGGATATGCCTGGAAGCGAAAGGAAAGTCCAATGCTGTAAAGGAAAATATTGCATAGGAACCTGGAATGTAAGAACCATGAACCTGGGTAAGTTGGAGGTGGTCAAAAATGAGATGGCAAGAATAAATATTGACATCCTGGGCATCAGTGAACTAAAATGGACGGGAATGGGCGAATTCAGTTCAGATGACCATCACATCTACTACTGTGGGCAAGAAACCCGTAAAAGAAATGGAGTGGCCCTCATAGTCAACAAAAGAGTGGCGAAAGCTGTACTGGGATGCAATCTCAAAAATGATAGAATGATCTCGATACGAATCCAAGGCAGACCTTTTAACATCACAGTAATCCAAGTTTATGCACCAACTACTGGTGCTGAAGAAACTGAAATTGACCAATTCTATGAAGACTTACAAGACCTTATAGAAGTGACACCAAAGAAGGATGTTCTGCTCATAATAGGGGATTGGAATGCTAAAGTAGGGAGTCAAGAGATAAAAGGAACAACTGGCAAGTTCGGCCTTGGAGATCAAAGCGAAGCAGGGCAAAGGCTAATAGAGTTCTGTCAAGAGAACAAGCTGGTCATCACAAACACGCTTTTCCAACAACACAAGAGACGACTCTACACATGGACATCACCAGATGGGCAGCATCGAAATCAGATTGATTATATTCTCTGCAGCCAAAGATGGAGAAGCTCTATACAGTCAGCAAAAACAAGACCTGGAGCTGACTGTGGCTCAGATCATCAGCTTCTTATAGCAAAATTCAAGCTTAAACTGAAGAAAGTAGGAAAAACCACTGGGCCGGTAAGATACAATCTAAGTCAAATCACTTATGAATACACAGTGGAAGTGAGGAACAGGTTTAAGGATTTAGATTTGGTGGACAGAGTGCCTGAAGAACTATGGATGGAGGCTCGTAACATTGTACAGGAGGCAGCAACGAAAACCATCCCAATGAAAAGGAAATGCAAGAAAGCAAAGTGGCTGTCCAACGAGGCCTTACAAATAGCGGAGGAGAGAAGGCAAGCAAAATGCGAGGGAGATAGTGAAAGATACAGGAAACTGAATGCATATTTCCAAAGAATAGCAAGGAGAGACAAGAAGGCCTTCTTAAACGAGCAATGCAAACAAATAGAGGAAAACAACAGAATGGGAAGAACCAGAGATCTGTTCAAGAAAATTGGAGATATGAAAGGAACATTTTGTACAAAGATTACCATAATAAAGAACAAAAGTGGTAAGGACCTAACAGAAGCAGAAGACATCAAGAAGAGGTGGCAAGAATACACATAGGAATTATACCAGAAAGATATGGATGTCTCGTACACCCCAGGTAGTGTGGTTGCTGACCTTGAGCCAGACATCCTGGAAAGTGAAGTCAAATGGGCCTTAGAAAGCACTGCAAATAACAAGGCTAGTGGAAGTGATGGTATTCCAGCTGAACTATTTAAAATTTTAAAAGATGATGCTGTTAAGGTGCTACACTCAATATACCAGCAAATTTGGGAAACTCAGCAGTGGTCAGAAGATTGGAGAAGATCAGTCTACATCCCAATCCCAAAGAAGGGCAGTGCCAAAGAATGCTCCAACTACCGCACAATTGCACTCATTTCACACGCTAGCAAGGTTATGCTTAAAATTCTACAAGGAAGGCTCAAGCAGTATGTGGACCGAGAACTCCCAGAAGTGCAAGCTGGATTTAGAAGAGGCAGAGGAACCAGAGACCAAATTGCAAACATGCGCTGGATTATGGAGAAAGCTAGAGAGTTCCAGAAAGACATCTACTTCTGCTTCATTGACTATGCAAAAGCCTTTGACTGTGTCGACCACAGCAAACTATGGCAAGTTCTTAAAGAAATGGGAGTGCCTGATCACCTCATCTGTCTTCTGAGAAATCTCTATGTGGGACAAGAAGCTACAGTTAGAACTGGATATGGAACAACTGATTGGTTCAAAATTGGGAAAGGAGTACGACAAGGCTGTATATCGTCCCCCTGCTTATTTAATTTATATGCAGAATACATCATGTGAAAGGATGGGCTGGATGAATCCCAAGATGGAATTAAGATTGCCGGAAGAAATATCAACAACCTCAGATATGCAGATGACACAACCTTGATGGCAGAAAGTGAGGAGGAATTAAAGAACCTTTTAATGAGGGTGAAAGAGGAGAGCGCAAAATATGGTCTGAAGCTCAATATCAAAAAAACGAAGATCATGGCCACTGGTCCCATCACCTCCTGGCAAATAGAAGGGAAGAAATGGAGGCAGTGAGAGATTTTACTTTCTTGGGCTCCATGATCACTGCAGATGGTGACAGTAGCCACGAAATTAAAAGACGCCTGCTTCTTGGGAGAAGGGCAATGACAGGCCTAGACAGCATCTTGAGAAGTAGAGACATCACCTTGCCAACAAAGGTCTGTATAGTTAAAGCCATGGTTTTCCCAGTAGTGATGTATGGAAGTGAGAGCTGGACCATAAAGAAGGCTGATCGCCGAAGAATTGATGCTTTTGAATTATGGTGCTGGAGAAGACTCTTGAGAGTCCCATGGACTGCAAGAAGATCAAACGCATCCATTCTTAAGGAAATCAGCCCTGAGTGCTCACTGGAAGGACAGATCGTGAAGATGAGGCTCCAGTACTTTGGCCACCTCATGAGAAGAGAAGACTCCCTGGAGAAGACACTGATGCTGGGGAAGATGGAGGGCACAAGGAGAAGGGGGCGACAGAGGACGAGATGGTTGGATAGTGTTTTCGAGGCTACCAGCATGAGTTTGACCAAACTGCGGGAGGTAGTGGAGGACAGAGGTGCCTGGCGTGCTCTGGTCCATGGGGTCACGAAGAGTCGGACACGACTAAACGACTAAACAACAACAACATTCAAGTAACATCATGGGGAAAATTATGGAAGGAGAGTTGGAATTTTACGGCTTGTGAGGCAATAACAGAAAATTTGAAAAAGATGTTTTAAATAAGGAAATATTTCTTTACGCCACAGTGGCAGTGAGAACATTTATTGGCAATTAATTGCCAAAAATTGGGAAAAAAAGAAATAATTCTGACAAAAAAAAGCGCTCTTTGGAGGGTCCCTGGCACTCGGGAAGAGACCATAAATTTTGTTACTACTCCGGGTCAACGCTATCTTTCTCCTTAATTCCTCATGAAGTTTCCTAATACCAGTTATACCATATGCCTTATACCATTTTTTAAAATTCTATGATTATCCCTGCTGTGTTTTATTTAATGGAAATTGAGACTGGTTTCCTAGGTGAAGCTTTTTACACATTCTAAGCAGTCCCTTGCAGGAAATATTTAATGGAGAATTAGATTCACCAAAAGAACGAAGCCAGACAAATGTAGAAAGGGAAAAAGAAAATTAGACAGGATGTACCTCCACGTCCCTAAGATCTCTGAAGCCTACATGGAAGAAGGCCTGGGCAGCTCAGAGCAGCCTCCTCCTGGTTGGAAAAGGCAGGACTGGTGGAAGAATATTCCCAGACAGAACAGGAGATGCATCTCCTATGGAGAGTTGTGGGTGTGTTTACAACTCAGATGCTGCAGGTGGCGCTATGGGGCTCCCTCAAAATAGAGGAGGTTTGTCCTTCAGAGATCCGTATGGAATTTCAAAACTGATCTTATGATCCAGCAGGGAGCCTTACCAGAGAGGCCACGATCCCAGGATTCTCCTCCTTGACTTCCTTCTGCAGAGCTCTCTGGTCAGGATCCAGCAAAGCCCAGTCCTCCTCTGTGAAAGGAACAGCTACGTCTTCAAAGCCCACTGGACCCTAAGGGAAAAAGGGAGAAGAAAGATGATATTTTTCTACACGTTGCTCAGTTCTTTTCTGTAACAATTTTGTTGTGTATTTAATTGATGGGTACAGTGGTACCTCGGGTTACAGACACTTCAGGTTACAGACTCCACTAACCCAGAAATAGTACCTCGGGTTAAGAACTTTGCTTCAGGACTAGAACAGAAATTGCATGGTGGTGGTAGCGGTGGCCCCATTTTCTAAAGTGGTACCTCAGGTTAAGATCAGTTTCAGGTTAAAAATGGACCTTCAGAATAAATTAAGTTCTTAACCTGAGGTAAGGTACCCCTGCCCGTACGGGCCAGTCTTGACAGACTCTAGGGTTGTGCGCCCATCTCACTCAAGAGGCCAGGGGCCAGCGCTGTCCGGAGACACTTCCGGGTCACGTGGCCAGCGTGACAAAGCCGCATCTGGCGAGCCAGCGCAGCACACGGAAACGCCGTTTACCTTCCCGCTAGTAAGCGGTCCCTATTTATCTACTTGCACCCGGAGGTGCTTTTGAACTGCTAGGTTGGCAGGCGCTGGGACCGAGCAACGGGAGCGCACCCCGCCGCA
The DNA here is from genome assembly GCF_964188315.1 of Podarcis muralis. Lineage (NCBI taxonomy): Eukaryota > Metazoa > Chordata > Lepidosauria > Squamata > Lacertidae > Podarcis > Podarcis muralis. Next base: position 126,463,537 of record NC_135656.1, on the reverse strand, counting down.
GGGATTCGAACCGCCGACCTTTTGATCGGCAAGTCCTAGGCACTGAGGCTTTAACCCACAGCGCCACCCGCGTCCCTATTAACCCGATGTACCACTGTATTAATCTTTGTGTAAATGGGGGAATTCCACAAAATAATAATATTATTATCTATATGGTACTCATCTTCAGGTAAATCTTTGCAAGCATTCCCATTTTCCAGATGGAAGAACCTCCTCTCCCTTCATCTGGTGGGGTGGACCCTCCCCCTGCCCTCAAGCCAACTTCAAGGGGCACCAGGAGGGGGAGGGGAGGGCATGTTGGTTGGTTGGCATCCGTCTGTCTTAGGAGACCATGGAAGAGTCTGTCTTTGGGAGTGAGATCTGGGGGAGAGACATGTGTTGTTGCATCTGGGACACAGGAAGTGGTCTGGAGATGCAGTGGGGCTGCAGATGCAGACGGGCTTTTCTTCTCCCTGTGCTCCCCCCACGTGGGAATGTTCCCCTCTGGCTGCAGCCTCTGTTCCCAAAGGTGACTTTCCCCTCCCTCTGAAGGGGGTTTATTTCCTTGACCCAAAGCCCCCTCCCCAAAAGGAAGGCAGCATCTGGATCCCAAGGAAGAGCAGAGCTGCATATTTCCTGCGAACTGGCCCCTCCCTGGCTTGGCAGAGAGGACAAAGGAGGACCCTCTGCTCCCTGACTTGGGGGTCTCTCCCCCCCCCCGCATGATCTGAGCAGGGACCCCCATGCCCCCTCCCTGCCCCTCTGGGACCCCCTTCTCCCCATTGCACCCTCAGGGGAAGAGAGAGGAGACTCACCCGAGTCCAGGAGGGGCTTTTGCAAAGGAGAGAGAAGAAGAAAGCAGGGAGGGAGGGGGGAGGGAGGGGCTTCTGCTCTGGAGGACCTTGCCCCCTCCCCCTCCACTTCCTGTCCTCTCTAGGAATCCAGCTCTGCTCCTTTTAACCCTTGCCAAGCCGAGTCCTCCCCTCCCTCTCCCTGCCTGCAGTTTTCCTGCTCTAGGGGCTGCCCCCCCCCTTATCTCCTGGGGGGGAGAAGAGGCCAAGGGCTGCCTAGTGGCGGGAGGTGCCTTGGGCTCAGCAATGGCTCCCTCCAGACACCCCCCAAAAAACACCCTCCAGCTCAGGGGGGCGGGGGGGGGGAGAAGGCTTCCCAGCCGGGAGACCCCTCCCCCCCGAAAATACCCCCCCCCCCGTCAAGCGTGTTTTTCTGCTTCTGGAGCCGCTTTTCAGAGGAGGAAGAGTCCCAGGCCAGGAAGGAAACGCACACGTGACCCGGGGGGGGCATGAAAAAGAGAGGGGAAGAGCAGGATGGTGGAGAGAGGGGACCAGACTCCGGTTCAGAGCCAGAGGGACCCCAACCATCCTTTCCCCGAGTTTCCTGCCTGAAAACCAGTTTCTCCTGGTGTAGCAGGAAACCCCTCCCCAATCATTCAGTTTGCACAAACTCCACACACACTCACACTCACACACGACATACGCTACGCTTCTGTGATAAATTCATAGAAAATCAACCATACATCGGATCTGCACTGTTTCACTTTTATTTGACTCCATGAAGGAAGGACTACAAAATGGGGAAGGTTTGATACAGGGCAGCCATTATCCCTTGAGCATCCCAGCACATCCACAGGAGCCCTGCCCAGTTGCTATGCCAACCCTGATGGTCCTAGGCAGAAGACCATCAAGATCACAAAGAACTTGCATATGGGAGTGGATTCAGCACAGACTGGAATAAAGGACAATGATCAGCTCTTCCCTCTGGGGGCAGGAAACTGGAAACTCCCCTCTGTCACCTGGGAAGGACTCAAGGGGGAACCAGCCAGGTGACAGGACACTCAGGTTACCACCAACTCCTCCCTCAACCCCTCCTTTCTGTGATGTATGCGTGATGTTTCTGGGGGTGGGCTTGATCTACAGGGTGGGAATTTCACAAGTTTTAATAAGGCCTTGCACATCATTTTTCTGGGTCTTTCCTCTCCCCTGCAAGTGAGGGGAGCACCCTGTTGCAACAGTTCAATAAAGGTCAAGCCTACAGGCTGCTGATTTCCTCCAATTTACTCTGGTTGGTGTCTTTGTTTTTGTCCAAGGGAGCCCTCGGATTTTTCCGGTAACACTGGGCTCCCAGAACCATGTGACCCCATTTCCCGCCCCAGAGCAGGGCTGGACCAATCAGAAGCCTCTCCATTGGACAGCTGGCCAATCCCCTTTCAGATTCCCCTGGGCCGCCTCCTCTCCTTCGCCCGGTTTCCTGAGGGAGTTTCCCCCCTGAGTTTCCCTCATGGCTGCTCCCCCTCCCAGCTTCTCCTTCATTTCTCCTTCCTTCTCTCTTCCTGTTTCTCCCCCCCCCCCCAGTATTTGGGGGCAGCTGGATCCCCCCCCCCAATGCCAGGGAGGCCCAGGAGAACCCCATGGAAGCGGCAGGACCAGGAGAAGGGGTTTCCCGCCCTTTTCCGAAATAGGAGGGAACGCCATTTTGTTTTTTCCGGAGGCCCCAGCCGCTCCCAGAGTCAGCGCTAGGAGAAGGGCTCCACCTGCAGGCCATAGGGAAAGGGGGGCTCTTCCCCAGAGAAGGCTGGAGACTCCCCTTCTGGCCCCTCGGGGTCCCAGGAGCCCTTTCTGGATGGCCCTCACTTGTTCCTCCGCCTCAGGCAGTAGTTCAACAGGAGAGGTCTCACGGGCCCAGTGGAGCCCAGTGTGGGGACTGGGGAACTGGCTGAACTGGGGTCCCCCCAGTCCCGCCCAGACAAGAAAGAGAGGGAGCTCTCAGAAGAGGAAGCCATTGCGGAGAAGACCTGGACTTGGCTGTTCTCTGCTGAGGGTCTCCTGCCTTTCTTCCAAGGCTTCCTGGGGGTGCCATGGCCAGAGGAAGAGACAGCCCCCCCCCCCCAAGGGCCCTGGGAAGCAAGCAGAGCCTGCCTCAGTTTCCTTCCCCAAGGCTTTAGGGGAACCTTGGGGTGCGGAAGGAGGGACCCCAAATGGAGCTCAGGCTCCTGGCAAGTGGGGAAAGGAACATGATATAGCACTTTCCAGATGACTCTCCATAAAATACAATATTCTTTATTGTCATTGTCCCATACAGAACGAAATTGAAAAAACGTACATGAGACATTCAAAAACCAACAAGCCTGCTATCCCAACCTGGTTAGCCCCCTAAAAACTCTGATACCCCATGATTAAATACAATATACTCCCATAGAGACTACCTTACACTGCATTTAAAACCAAAATCGCATTTGGATAGAAACTGCTTCTCAGGTGGCTAGTCATAGTCCTTATAACCCTGTACCTTCTTCCAGAAGGCAGAAGCTGAAAGAGATCATTTCCGGGGTGCGCACTATCCTACACTATCTCTGCAGCTTTCTTATCTAGCACCTTCTGCAAATGCCTGCAGGACCATGAGTAGTATGCATGAAAACATCAATGCTGAATTGAGCAGATACCCAGAGGCAGCGCAATTATTGCAGGGGACTTCACTCACACAGATGTGAGGGCAGCACTCCCCAAATCCCATCAGCACATTGAGTGTGCAATAAGGGGAGAAAGTACTCTTGACAAGGTGTATACGAACATTGGACGGGAATATGAGGCGCACCTCGGTGGTTCAGATCATGTGTCCCTGCTTCTGACACCAGTGTACACACCCCTCAGGAAACAAGGCCAGCTACAAACACGGATGGTTACGGTGTGGCCTGAGGGAGCCTCTCAGCAGTTGCAGGACTGTTTCCAGGAGACCGATTGGAATATGTTCGACCATCAAGATCTAGAAACTTCTACATCAACGGTCTTAGATTCAGCACAGGAAACGCACCAGGGAAAGGTATGTTAAGTTGTATCCGAATAGGAATCCCTGGATGATGGGAGAGGTTAGGAGATTCTTGAAGGCCAGAAACTCTGCTTTTAGAACTGGGTACCGGGTACCGTATGGTATAGAAAGAGCGAACTTGAAGAGGGGTATCAGGAAATCAAAAGCGGAGTACAGAGGAAAAATTGAGGACCATCTAAGAAATGATACTAGACAAATGTGGCAGGGAGTTCAACATCTGACTGGTTATAAATCGAGAAATACATCAGTGGTAGAGTGTACTGCTTCCTTGGTGGGAGAGTTGAAGACCTTCTTTGCCCGATTTGAGGTGACACCAACAATGGCTCCAAAAGGGATGTCAGAGCTATTGGCCTCACTACCTGCAGGAAATGCTGTCAGGGTGGAAGAGGGAGAAGCGAGGCGAATATGAAAGGAGGTAAACACGAGGAAGGCTATGGGCCCGGATGCGGTGGCTGGCAGGGTGCTAAGAGATTGTTCGGCCCAACTGGCAGGAATCTTTATGAAGATTTTTAACCAGCCTCTGGCCCAAGCCGCCGTTCCACCCTGTCTGAAATCCGGTACCGTTATACCCCTGCCAAAAACACCAAAGATAGACAGTCTGAATGATTTTTGCCCTGTGGTATTGACACCCATTATAATGAAATGTTTTCAAAAATTGGCAAGGAACCGTATCATATCTTGTCTGCCAGTGGGACTTGACCCTTGAGCCCACTTTTATATACGCTCCATACAGCTGACTGTGCCCCCAAATACCCCCGTAATAAGATCATTAAGTTTGCAGATGATACAACGGTGGTTGTTTAAATCACGGCTGGAGGGGGAGGCGGCCTATAGGGAGGATGTTGAGCAGTTGGGGGAGGGGTACAGGAAAAAACAACTTCCTCCTTAGCTGAAAGAAAAAAAAAAGAGATTATTGTGGACATTAGGAAATGTAGAGCACTTGGAATCGCCTCCACGGTCCCGGGACTGATCCACCCTGGCTTCCTCCTCGGAGGTCCCTTCAGAAGGAGAAGGGGTCCCAGGTCTCCATGGGGGAAAGCGTTCCTGAGGCCTGCGTTCGAGGCCAATGCTTTCGCCTTTCAGGCTCCAGCCCTCCTTCTCTCTGGTGTTTTTGTCAGCTGTAGAGATGGGATCACATGCATTCCCAAGTTTAATAAGGATCCCTTGAAAAAGCTGAGAAACCTTCTTCTTTTGCCAATGAACTTTGCCTCTGCGTGATTTACTGGGAAGCAGATGCATCCACTCCAAAGAAGCTTCTGCAGCGCCTTGGCATTGAAGACCCAGAAAAAGAGACGGAGGGGAATGTGTGGGTCACAAGGTGGGAGTCGTTGGAAAGGAGTCGCTGGGAGAGGCAGAAGGTTGTGTTGAGCAGGCGAGGGAAGAGCAGGAGGAGAGAGAAAGAGCCCCAGGGAAAGAGGAGGTTGGGCTGAGCTGGTGTGGGAATGAGAGGCAGAGAATGCAAAGCAACTCCGGAAATGGTGAACAAGGCAAGCTGTGATCTCGTTTGAGGAAAGGGAATTAAGATGCCTGCTTCCCCATCCCCAGTGGATTAAAATGTCCAAAGATTTGGAAAAAAGAAAGAAGAGGAAGCAGGATTGGATGGACATTATAAGAGACCAGAATTTTCCATTGTGACTTGGCTGAGATTTGTTGGAACAGTTTTTCAAAAGCTTTATAGAAACTGGACCTCGAAACTGGAGAAATACTAATTTGGATTATTAGACGATCCTTATAAGCGTCTGAGTTGGTTAAGATTTGGTTATGTGGGAAATTAAGGGAAAGTGTCATCTTGGTGAAGAGGAGGAAAAAGGCTGGATACTAAATATAGCTGGGTTTATTCTGGAGTGCAAATTATGAATAATTGTTGCTACAGATGATTTTCAGACGGAGATGGGAGTTTCCTTTTTGATAGTGGCCTTCTTGGTAGTGGCGCCTGCCCTGTGGAACCCCCTCCCAGCAGATGTCAAAGAAAAAAACAACTACCAGACTTTTAGAAGACATCTGAAGGCAGCCCTTGTGGAGTGTGGTGGTAATAGGGTTAACCTCCTGAATGTCCTACATCTGGGGAGGAGCTTCCTACGTAAAGGGAAGCTGCAGGTTCTTTGTCTGTGTGAAACAGTTTCACTTCTGTCCGGGAGAGAGAGACACACAGCATGTGTCCGAGCTCTGGTGGGGTTGTTTGTTATTTTACCTACTGATGTAAATAAAGGCTCTTTATATAGAAGAAACAGCATGCGGACTTTTCCTTTATCTCACACGGAAAGCACTCGCTGCTCGCTCTGCTGCTGCCTGGAAGAATTTATGCGCAGAGGAAACGCGCCGGACTCAGGCAGTAATCCAAGCGGTTCTGGCTGTACGTTTTTGTGCTGAGTGTGAGAAGCAAAGTCCAGCTCTGAGATCCTGCCTGAAGCTGAGGCAGTTGTGATTTCGCTGGTGAAAGCGGAGCTTGCTGCAGGAAGCATCTTTGAAGCACCGGCCGGCAGAAAGCGTCAGTAAGCTTAAAGCCCCAGGAAGATGGCACAGCAGCAATCTCATGAATCTTTCAATGTGCCTTTTGAAAGGCTAAATGGCCACAATTGGGACGACTGGTCTCGCCAGATTCGTTACTGCTTAATGGGCAAGCAGCTCTGGGAGTGCCCCCAAGCCAATCCAGTACCGGCAGCTGCAGGGGCCAATGCGGCCGAAGTGGAAAGGGCTGCTGGCGCAGCAAAAAAGGATCAGAAAGCCATGTCCCATATTGTAATGGCCACGGAGGCTTCGCAATTGCCTCACATTGACGGTTTATTGACTTGTCACGGAATTTGGCAAGCTTTAACGAGGGTCCACCAGTGCACAACAGCTGGGGCCAAGATCCATGTGATACGCTCCCTGTTTCAGAAAAGACTGTCCCCAGGGGAATCGGTATGTGACCACATTGTGCAGATGCTGGCCATTTTCACTAAGCTGCGTCAGCTCAACGTACCTTTCCCAGGTGAGCTGAAAGCTTCCATTCTGCTGAGCTCTTTGGACAGGAGTTATGAGAACCTGGTTCTGACAATGGAAGTTATGCCGCCTGCGGAGCTGACGACTGAATATATTTGTGGGAGATTGATTGATGAACAGGAAAAATGCCAGAGGGCGGGGAGAGAAGGCACAGGCTGCACCCCAAGAAAGGGGGGGGCAGCAAGAAGCAGTGAGGACTACAGTAAAAGCCTTTGTCTCCAAGCGCTGTTTTCGCTGTGGGTCTACGTCGCATCTCGTGAGAGATTGCCCTGCAGAGGCTCAGGAGCCGAAGGTCAGCCAGAAAGGAATGCAGATAAGGAGCTCCTCAACAGCGGCCAGGCATATGAAAAATTCCCAAGGTCCCAACCGAGGTGAAAGTAAAGAGAAGACGTCACTGTATCATCTGGCTGCTTCAATGGCAGTAGTGAAAGCATCCAGACCGGAAGCCAGCCTCCCCTTTATTGTTGACACAGGCGCTACCCAGACTTGAGTGCCATCGGCTGGACTTCTTCGGAACTGCAAGACTGTGCAAAGTGGAAGATTTGTGTCACTGGCAGATGGAAGCAGATGCCCACTGACCCTGTCTGGGACTCTGTACTGTTCATTCCTGGACCATGAGGTTCAGGCTTTTGTGGTTCCAGAAATTCCAGGGATGGGAAACACCTGTTCAGTGTTGAATGCAAGAATAAGCTGTTTGTGGTTGAGATGCCTATTGCAGATGATGACCCCCCTGAGGTAACACAGGTGCAGTGCTCCAACGTCCCGCCACACGATGGGTGCGCTCATTTATGGCACCGAAGACTGGCGCATTCTTGTTGGAATTATGTCAAAAAAGCCCCAGTGTACAGAGTGGAGTAAATTAAAGGGATGTGATAAGTTTTTAGATTGCAGAGCCTGTAAGCAATCCAGGGTAAAAACATGCTCATATCCCAGGTCTAGCAGAGAGACAAGCAAGCCCTTTGAGCTACTCCATGCAGATTTGTGTGGCCCAATGCCAGTAGCGAGTCTGGGCGGGTCCAAATACATTTTGCTTCTTTGGGATGATTTTTCGAGGACCTCCTTGGTTTTTTCGATTAAACACAAAGAGGAAGCTGCTGCACTGATTAAAGATTGGATCACATTGGCAGAGTTGAAATATTCTACAAAATTGATTAGCTTTCAGAGCGATAGAGGGGCGGAGTTTACTGGGTCTGCCCTGCAGAATTTCTTCCTCCAGAAGGGAATCAGCCACAGGTTGACAGCACCACCCAGTCCTCAACAGAATGGTGTTGCTGAACGTAAGAACAGAACACTGCAAGAGGCTATGGCTGCCATGCTTTTTGACGCAGGACTCCCACAGCGCTTTTGGGCTGAGTGTTGGAAGGCTGCTGCGTTCATGCAGAATTGCGTGTTTAATTCAGCTGTAGGGGACACGCCCTGTTTTCTGCTGCACGGTAAGAAGCCCAAAGTGCATTTCTTACGTGTTTTTGGCTGTGAGGCTTGGGTCCTCATCCCAAAGGCCAAATGCAGAAAGGGTGGCCCAAGGTCCAGGAAAATGATCTTTTTGGGATATGAACCAGGGACCAGAGGGTGGCGGTTTGCATATCCTGATGGCAACCAGTCCCGGCTGCTTGTGAGCAGCAGTGCTGAGTTTTGTGAGCAAAGTGGGTGGGCACGCATCCATGTTACCCAGATGTTCTTTCAGAACAGTTTCTTGACTCAGATGAGGAGGAAGAGGAGGGAACTGATCCTGTTGGTGAAGAACAGAGTCCAGAGCAGGAGCGGCCCAGAACCCCTCCAAAGGCTACTGTCAAGTCTGAGCCAAAGAGTGAGCTGTGCTTGCCCACAGGTCCAGCTGTAAGGTTCAAAAGATGCAGCAGGTCAGAGGGGGAGTTCTTTGACACTGGGGATGGTCTAGCTGGCCCTAGCGGGTCAGAGGGGGTACCAGAGCTCACACTGAGGAGATCAACCCAAGCCACAAAGGGTAAACTGCCTGACAGGTTTGAAGCCACAAGTGTGTGGGTTGGTGTGGCTCAGTGTGAACCTGAAACTTTTGAGGATGTTCCGAAACTGCCTCAGGAAGAAGCCAGCAAATGGCATGAGGCAATGCAGAAGATGAGCTCAATGGAGTCTCTGGGTGTATTCTCCCTCACAACGGGTAAGATTGAGAAACTGCTTGAGAAGCTCCAAATGTCTGAGTGTGCAGTAGTTAGGACACCCATGGAGACTAGCTACGTGAAAGACAATCAGCAAGTAGAACGCGCTGCATTCAAAAACACTGAGCTCTTCCAGTCTGCTCTGGGTAGCCTATTGTATCTATCCCAGTGGAACACTTGACATAACCTTTGCTATTAATCTGCTCAGCCGGGAAGCTTCAAGCCCAAGTGTGCAAGCCTAGAATGGTATCAAACGGGTCCTGCATTACCTGGAAGATACCAAAGAATTCTGCCTTAAGCTGCCAGTCAAGGGCAACATCAAGCTGACGTACTGGGTAGACAGCGATTGGGTGAATCTGGCAGATAGGAAGTCCGTGTCCAGTATGGTGGTAAAATTTGGGAGCTCTTTGGTTGGGTGGAGTTCCCAAAAGCAAAGTCTCATAGCGCTCTCATCTACTGAGGCTGAGTTCAGTGCGCTTTCTGAGATTTGCAGGGAACTGGAGTTCTATGTGTGTTTGGTTCAAGAGATCTGCGGAGAGTTGTATGCCTGTCACTGTTTTGGAAGACAATCAGCTCTGTCTGAAGTTGGCAGAATCTGAGCAGTTTAAGGCCAGGACCAAGCACCCAGACATCTGTTTCCAGCATGTGTGTCAGAGTGTTCGGGCTGGATTAGTTGCATTGAAATAAAGTCCCTCTGCCTGGAACCTCGCTGATGGGGAGTTCTGTGAAGGTCTGTGTTTGGGGTAAGTGGTGTTTAGATAGAAGAAACAGTGTGCAGACTTTTCCTTTATCTCACACGGAAAGCACTCGCTGCTTGCTCTGCTGCTGCCTGGAAGAATTTATGTGCAGAGGAAACGTGCCAGACTCAGGCAGTAATCCAACAGCCCTGTTTAGGGAAGCTTTTTGTCAGGGAAGAGTTAGAATTAGAAGATTCCAGTTTCCCAGAGGGAGAAAGCATTCCCCAAGGGGGGGAGGAGAGCAGTGAATTGAAGAGAAGAGAGCAACAGGGAGGGACCCAGGAAAGGCAAGTTCCCAGGAAAGGCAAGTTCTAGCTCAGATTCAGAGGAGGGGAGATACAAGCCAGCTCTAGCCAGGAGGGTAGGAAAAAGAGCGGGAAAGCGAAGGGAAGGGCGCCTTCGCCATTTTCAGAGTGGCTGGTCATGGAGAAGCAGAGCTCAGAAGGTATCTGAAAGAAGTGACTCTGAGGAATAATATTTAAGAACAGTTTATAAGATTGTTTTGTTAATACGCAATAAAAAGTTATAAAAGAACAAGAAGCGTTTGTGTGGTGATCTGAAGAGGACAATGACCAGTCCTGACACTTTTAATATTTGATTGATTACTGTATTTTAATATTTTGTTGGAAGCTGCCCAGAGTGGCTGGGGAAACCCAGCCAGATGGGAAGGGTATAAATAAATTATTATTATCATTAACATCATCATCATCTATTTTTTGTATTTTTTTAATATTAAGATTCTTTATTTTGAATTTAGGAGGACACACACAGGAAGAGGACAGTTGGAGGTGGGAGGGACCTGTAAGGAACGCAGGGAAGGAAGGATCTCTCAGGGTGGGATACGGGGAGAAGAGGGGGTCACGCAGGGGAGAAGTGGGGGAGCCTGCCTTTCTATGTGTTGACGAATGATATGATATATATGATACAAAGGTCATAAACAGTATTTTTAGTGTATTTCCCCCCCCTTTTCCTTTCTATACAATTGTATTTTGTAAGGGTTGTTTAATATTTTTTGTTTTATTTCTCTTTTTTTGTTTCCCCTCTGTATGAATTCTTTGATGCCGAGTGAGATGGTAGGTGCTTTTGAAGCTCTTTCCACATTTCAAGCACTGATAGGGTTTCTCCCCTGTATGAATTCTTCGATGGAAAGTCAGATGGTGGCTGTGATTGAAGCTCTTTCCACACTCCAAGCACTGATAGGGTTTCTCCCCTGTATGAATTCTTCGATGGCAAGTGAGATTGGAGCTATTAGTGAAGCTCTTTCCACATTCCAAGCACTGATAGGGTTTCTCTCCTGTATGAATTCTGTGATGGGAAGTGAGACTGGAGCTAACAGTGAAGCTCCTTCCACATTCGAAGCACTGATAGGGTTTCTCCCCTGTATGAGTTCTTTGATGCAAAGTGAGTTTCGTCCGCTCCCGGAAGTTCTTCCCACATTCGAAGCATTGATAGGGTTTCTCCCCTGTATGAGTTCTTTGATGCAAAGTGAGTTTCGTCCGCTCCCGGAAGTTCTTCCCACATTTGAAGCACTGATAGGGTTTCTCTCCTGTATGAATTCTTTGATGGGAAGTGAGAGTGTGCCTCTGACTGAAGCTCTTCCCACATTGCAAGCACTTATAGGGTTTCTCCCCTGTATGAATTCTTTGATGGGAAGTGAGATCACCACTCAGACGAAAGCTCTTTCCACATTCCAAGCAGTGATAAGGTTTTTCCCCTGTATGAATTCTTTGATGGAAAGTGAGATTCACCTTCTGACTAAAGCTCTTTCCACATTCCAAGCAGTGATACGGTTTATGCCCTCTATGAACTCTTTGATGGAAAATGAGAGTGTCCTTCCGGCTGAAGCTCTTCCCGCATTCCAAGCACTGATAGGGTTTCTCGCCTGTATGAGTTTTTTGATGCAAAGTGAGCTTGGCCCCATCCCCAAAGCTCTTCCCGCATTCGAAGCACTGATAGGGTTTTTCTCCTGTATGAGTTCTTTGATGGGAAGTGAGACTGTGCCTGAGACTAAAGCTCTTCCCACATTCCAGGCAATGATAGGGTTTCTCCCCTGTATGGACTCTTCTATGCAAAGCAAGATCACCTTTCTGACGAAAGCTCTTCCCACATTCTAAGCACTGATAGGGTTTCTCCCCTGTATGAATTCTCTGATGTGAAGTGAGAGTAGTACTGTGCCTGAAGGACTTCCCACATTCCAAGCACTGATAGGGTTTCTCCCCTGTATGAATTCTTTGATGCAAAGTGAGTTTCGTCCGCTCCCGGAAGTTCTTCCCACATTCCAAGCATTGATAGGGTTTCTCCCCTGTATGAATTCTTTGATGCAAAGTGAGTTTTGTCCGCTCCCGGAAGTTCTTCCCACATTTGAAGCACTGATAGGGTTTTTCTCCTGTATGTATTCTTTGATGGAAAGTGAGACTGTTCCTCTGACTGAAGCTCTTCCCACACTGCAAACACTGATAGGGTTTCTCCCCTGTATGAATTCTTTGATGCAAAGTGAGAGTATTACTGTGCCTGAAGTCCTTCCCACATTCCAAGCACTGATATGGTTTCTCCCCTGTATGAATTCTTTGATGGAAAGTGAGATTCCGGCGGTTACTGAAGCTCTTTCCACATTCTAAGCACTGATACAATTTCTCCCTGCTCTGTCCTCTTTTGTGTGCAGTGAGACTATCCCTCTGAACGAAGCTCTTTCTTTGACGGGAGGTGCCATGGGAGCTCTGACGGATGTTCTCTCCACACTCCGAATGTTTATATGACTTTTCCACTATGTGGATTCTCTTGTGGTCCCCCTTTTTGTTCCCTTCTAATTCCTCACCATCTGCAATGAAGAGAGAAGCGAATTAGAGCTTCAGGAAGAAATGGAGCTCCAGATCATTGAACCAAGTTAATTAATGCTTGTGATAGAGGAAGAACTAAAAATAGTTAGATGTGGGGCCTTTCTACAGTTTTCACTGCTTTGGTTGGCTGGTATTTACTGACATATTGCTTGGCTTTTATCTGGAATGGATTTTGTTCTGGCTCAACCCTGGAATCCACTCCATCTCCAAGGTCAGGAGATGACAAAGGAGCAGGCAGGCAGGCAGGTGGAGGAGCCCGGTCAATCAAATGCAAACAGAAGCAAAAACAACAAGCCTGACAGAATTTACATCAACTTCCCTAAAAACTCTGAAGCCGGCATTTAAGAAGGCCTGGGTGGTTCAGAGAAGCCTGGTCACTGTTTTAAAATTCATGACTAGACGAAGAACATTCAGAGAGGAAACAGTTGATATCCCTCCATTCTGGGTTCACGGTGGGGGATATTAGAATCCCAGACGCTGTTGGTCTCCAGCCAAAGAGTTGAAGCTCATCACATACAGGTATGTATGGAACCTCCACGTCTCGTCTGTGAAACAAACAGCAACACCTTCACCTGAACGCTCCCCATCAGCTGTTGCCTCAATCTAGTCGGTCTAAATTTAAATTTATATGTAAAGCACTTTCTTCACTTTGAGGAGACTGCATTTTTTCATTAGCAACAGAAGAGGAAAAGTGACTATAACTCAGTTGAAAGCAATTCATGCACCCAGAACTCATACACTGACCACTAATGATGAACCATGTTATAGATATTCCTGCAAATTTATTCTGCTATTTTTGATATGCAAATGGCATGTGAAGGCTTAGTCTACGTATCTGTATCATTTATTAGTCCTATGATCCTTGTTTTTAAAAGCAAATAAGAAGTTTTTCCAAAAAGAAAAAGACAACACACAGAGGCCCCATCTGCATTCAAACTGCAAAGCAGGACCAGTGAGTTGTCTGACATTGGCAGGGCATCCAGATCACAGAACTGGTTTTAGACCTTTTGAGCTGTGGTGGTCGGGGAGCTGTGATCTATTCCTAGCTCAAATTGCCTGCAGATGACAAAGGAGCAGGCAGGCAGGCAGGCAGGTGGGGGAGCCCGAAAAGGTGCTCCCCTTCTCCATCTCCATCCGCCTGCCTGCCTCCCCCCCCCAGCTGAGCAAGCCCCAATACCTCTCCGGCTCCATCCATCCAGGTCCCCATCTCCACTCCCCTGGGACTCACCAGATCTCTCGGAGGTCCCTGGGAGGGAACGCTCAGAGGTTGAGAGGAGTGATGCAGGAGACAACCTGACCAGGTCAACTGTCCATCTTCCCCCTTCCATCCTTGCTAGGTTTGCAGGATCCGTGTCTTTCATCCTTCCTGAGGAGTCAAGGAGCCAAAAGAAGCTGCAGGGTCCTGGGAGACAGGAAGAAGCAAAGGGAGCCTCAGAGGCCCTGCAGAGATTTTCTGGCTGGAGGGGAAGCCTCCCAATATGTTGGGAGGCAAAATCCCTGCTTTATCTCATTTCTGGCCAGAGACCTTCCCCTCTTCACCCTCCATCCATCCAGGTCCCCATCTCCCCTCCCCTGGAACTCACCAGATCTCTTGGAGGTCCCTGGGAGGGAACGCTCAGAGGTTGAGAGGAGGGATGCAGGAGACAACCTGACCAGGTCAACCATCCATCTTCCCCCTTCCATCTTCGCTAGTTTTGCAGGATCAATCCCTTTCATCCTTCCTGAGGAGTCAAGGAGCCAAAAGAAGCTGCAGGGTCAGGTTTCTGATACAACAGAATGCAATAAAGAAGAGAACCTAAAATGAGAAGAAAGACAAAATTTTGGAGAAAATAAAAGAAGGTGAGAAAAAATTGAGAGCAAAACCAAAGTCGCAAGAGATTTTGAGAGAAATAAAATTATATCAAGTACAATACATGACAATGATGAATCAGGAAATAGAATGGAAAATTAAACAAATGAGACAAAAAACATTTGAGTCGGCTAATAAATGTGGGAAATTGTTGGCCTGGCAAATGAAAAAAAGACAAAAACTAAACACTGTTATAAATCTAGAAGTGGAAGGAAAGAACATACAGAACCCAGTTGAGATTAGAAAATGTTTCCAGAAGTACTTTAAACAATTATATACACAAGGGCCACAGAAAGAACTTGATATAGATCGATTTTTGAAAATAAATGATTACAAAAAATCTCTCAATAAAATAAATTAATGCTGAATTATAAAATAACTGAACAGGAGGTAGAAGGTGCCATTCAGAATATGCAATTAGGTAAATCTCCAGGACCGGATGGACTGACTTCTAGATATTACAGATCTTTAAAGGAATGGTTAGTACAACCTTTAAAGGAAGTCTGTAATGAAATATTGGAAGGGAAAAGGGCACCAGAGTCGTGGAAGGAAGCGTACATCACACTTATACCGAAAACAGAGACTGAAAAGGCACAGCTCAAGAACTACCGCCCCATATCACTGCTGAATGCGGATTATAAAATTTTTGCAGATATTTTGGCTACAAGACTAAAAAAAGTGTTAGTGGAAGAGATTCATAAAGATCAAGCAGGCTTTCTCCCGGGTAGACACTTGTCTGATAATATGAGAAACATAATTAATATTTTAGAAAAACTACAAGTGAATATCAATACCAAGGCAGTTTTGATATTTGTGGACGTGGAGAAAGCCTTTGACAATATTTCTTGGAGTTTTATGAAGAAGAATCTACAGGGGATGGGGGTGGGTCAAGGTTTTGGAAATGGTATAAGTGCGATTTATTCTGAACAAAAGGCCAAACTAATTGTTAACAATGTGGTGACGGAGGAATTTAAGATAGAAAAAGGGACACGACAAGGTTGCCCAATCTCTCCACTGCTTTTTATATCGGTCCTGGAGGTCCTGTTGAATATGATTAGAAGGGACCAGTTGGTTAAAGGTATACAAGTCGGAGCTAAACAGTACAAATTGAGAGCATTTGCAGATGACTTAGTACTGACATTACAGGAGCCAGAATCTAGTACTAAAAGAGTTTTGGAACTGATTAAAGAATTTGGTCAGGTTGCAGGATTTAAATTGAATAAGTTAAAAACTAAGGTTTTAGAGAAAAATTAACAGCAATTGAGAGAGAGAGGTTTCAGAATGTGACAGGTTTAACAGTGGTTAAGAAAGTGAAATACCTGGGGATTAACATGACAGCTAAAAATTGGAATTTATTTAAAGACAATTATGAAAAATGCTGGACGGAAGTGAAAAAAGATTTAGAAATTTGGTCAAATTTGAAGCTTTCACTGCTAGGCCGTATAGCTGCGATAAAAATGAATGTATTGCCTAGAATGTTGTTTCTGTTCCAAGCATTGCAAATTTTGGATAAAATGGATTGTTTGAAGAAGTGGCAGAGAGACATTTCTAGATTTGTCTGGCAGGGCAAGAAGCCTAGAATAAAATTTAAAATACTAACGGATGCAAAGGAAAGAGGTGGATTTGCCCTGCCAGACCTTAAACTTTATTATGAATCAGCAGCTTTTTGCGGGCTGAAAGAATGGCTGCTTCTTGAAAACACACATTTTGGATTTAGAAGGTTTTAATAATGTATTTGGATGGCATGCATATCTGTGGTATGATAAGGTCAAAGCACATAAAGCCTTTTAAAACCATATTGTCAGGAAAGCATTGTATAATGTCTGGATAAGATACAAGGATTTACTTGAAAATAAAACCCCAAGGCGGTTGTCACCGATGGAAGCGAAGGTTCAGAAAAACAATATGGAGGCCAAATGACTGAAATATTGGGAAATTTTGGAACAAGTGGGAGACAAACTGAAATTGCAGAGTTTTGAAAAACTAAAAAATAAAGTGCGAGATTGGCTTCATTATTATCAGATAATGGAGGCATATAATTTGGACAAGAAAATTGGTTTCCAGGTGGAAAAATCAAAATTGGAAACAGAATTGCTAGATCCCAAAACCAAGATTTTGTCAAAGATGTATAACTTGCTGTTGAAATGGAATACTCAGGATGAAACGGTGAAATCTGCCATGATTAAATGGGCACAAGATGTTGGACATAATATTATGATGGCTGACTGGGAACAGTTATGGACCACTGGTATGAAATTTACGGCATGTAATGCCTTAAGAGAGAATATTATGAAAATGATATACAGGTGGTACATGACACCAGTCAAGCTTGCAAAAATCTATCATTTGCCCGATAATAAATGTTGGAAATGTAAAGAGACTGAAGGTACATTATTTCACCTTTGGTGGACATGCCCAAGGATTAAGGCTTTCTGGGAGATGATCTATAATGAAATGAAAAAGGTATTTAAATATACCTTCCTGAAGAAACCAGAGGCCTTTCTCCTGGGCATAGTCGGCCAATTGGTGTCAAAGAAGGACAGAACTTTATTTATGTATGCTACTACAGCAGCAAGAATACTTATTGCAAAGTATTGGAAGACACAAGATTTACCCACTCTGGAAGAATGGCAGATGAAGGTGATGGACTATATGGAACTGGCGGAAATGACTGGCAGAATCCGAGACCAGGGAGAAGAGTCGGTGGAAGAAGATTGGAAGAAATTTAAAGACTATTTACAGAAACACTGCAAAATTAATGATGTTGGATTGAAGTTAAGCGGTCTTTAGTAGCAATGTTATAAAGGAATATGTAAAATGGTTTGTTAACAGGTGATAATATAAAGTTACAATATATTAAGATAAAAGATTAAGATAAAATCAAAGAGGGAAAGGATTTGCTGAATTAATTAATTGAACTGGAATACAAAAAAGGGAGGTGTGAGGAGGTCAGGGAAACAAGCAAATGAAAGATAAGACTTGGAAAAACGGATCTGTTTTTAACTGTTTTTACTTTGTATTTTTCTTTTTTTCTTCTTATTTTTGTAAAACGTTGAAATTTCAATAAATATCTTTTTTTTAAAAAAAGAAGCTGCAGGGTCCTGGGAGAGAGGAAGAAGGAAAGGGAGCCTCAGAGGCCCTGCAGGGATTCTCCTGCCCTAGATATTCTCCTGCCCCGGGAGAAGCACAAATGGGGCAGCCCCTTCCCAACAGAAGCCCCATTTCTATACCTCTCCAGTGGTTCCAATAAATCAGGTAGGCTACTTGCATGGCAATTGAAGAAAAAACAAAAAGAGAGAGTAATTGAGAAATGAAAAATAATTGAAGATCCTAAAGAAATATGCAAAAAAATTGTAAACTACTATAGGAAGTTTTACCATGCAAAAGAAGAAGACCAAGAGGAGGAAATGGAAAGATACTTAGCACAAAATAGACTCCCGACAATAGCAGATTGGAAAGTAGAACAACTAAATGTACCAACAGCGATGATGGAGGTGCAGCAATCTCAAAAGCAAAGATAGGAAAGTCCCCAGGTATGGATGGATTATCGGCGGCATTTTATAAGAAGTTAGAAGATATATTATCAGAACCAATGAAACAGTACTGAACGGAATTTTAAAGGAAGGAAGAATACCAAAATCATGGGAAGAAGCACTTATCACACTGAGACCCAAACAAGGAGCAGATCCAACACTAATCAAAAATTATAGACCTATATCATTGTTCAATAATGATATAAAATATATTGAATGAAATAATACATAGAGATCAGGCTGGCTTCTTACCAGGCAGACACATGCACAATAAAATGAGAAACATAATTGATATTTTAGAATATTTAGAAGCAAGAGCAGATAAAAAAGCCATTTTGATGCTGATAGACATGGAGAAGGTCTTCGACAACATCTCTTGGAGCTCCATGAAAAAAACTACAGAAAAAACAGGACTCGGAGAAAATATTCTTAGGGGTGTTGAGGCAAAATAATAAGGAAAATCCTTGAATTTCGAAGTGGCAGGATTTAAGTTAAATAAAAATAAGAATAGTGTGCTAGCAAAAAATATGTCAACACAGGAAAAAGAACTAAATAAAATATCAGGATTGGAAACAGTAAATAAAACTAAGTATTTGGGAATCTGGCTGACAAATGAAAACACCAATCTATTTAAAGAAAATTATATTAAAACATGGAAAGAAATCAATTTTGAATCATATAATAAGAAAATTGATATATAGAGTATGGGTGTCAGGGGTTCAGGGAGAGAGGCACAGATGAGGGAGGAGACTGAGAGCGAGGGGGAAGAATCCCGGAACGAGGAGGAGGAGGATGACAATGACTTGAGGGTTTCCATGAGTCTTTCAAGTGAATCGGAGGATTCCCAAAAGGGGGCGCCCCTGGTCAGGCCAAGGGGAGCCACAGGGGGGACTCGTCAGGAGCAGGGGAGAAGCAGGGGAACCCCAAGTGGGAGTTGGGAATCGGGGCCGGCTTCTCTGCCGGAACGGAGTGAAGGGGGTGGAGTTTCCAGTGGGACAGGAGAAGCAGAGCAGGAAGCAGAGAGGGGAAGGAGATCGGGGCAAGACGTCCTCCCGGAAGGGGCGGAGAGTAGTACAGGGAGTAGTGTAACTGTCAAGAGGAAGGTCAGAGGTAGCGAACGCACGCCAAGTTCAAATGTGGAGGCGCGCGGAAATGCGGAGAGCCCGGAGGAGGAGCCTGGTCCCAAAGCACGGAGGAGGGGGGAGCAGGCGTCTGGGGACTCAGCGTCAGGGGAAAGCAGGAGGGAAGGAACCCAGGGGGGCAGAAAGACCCTGCGGAAAAGGAAGGACATGAAGAGGTGGACTAGCACAAGCCTCTTAAACTGGTGTAGAGGCGGGACTGATTCAGAGGGGACTTCAGCGGTCTAAGCGTAACAGACGTGGGGCTGCGCGCCTCGGCTGTGGAGCAAACAAAGTTCTTCAATAAAGACTTTTGTAAATAAAGTGGACTTGGCGTTGGTCTCTTGTGAGCTGGGACCTGAGGCGGCCCTGACAATGGGGAAAACATAAAGTGTTGTTAGAACCTAAAACCCCCTGGTGGATTTCACCTCAAGAAGTAATAACTGGGGAAAAGAAAAATATGGAATTGAATTGGGCCACTTTCACTGCCTTGTTGTGACGAAGGGGCTTGAATAACTCAGAGACGCTATGAGCTAAGCTGTGCAGGGCCACCCAAGACAGACAGGATATAGTGGAGAGTTTTGACTAAACGTGATCCACCTGGAGGAGGAACCGGCCAGCCACTCCAGTAGCCCTGCCAAGAAAACTCCATGGACAAAGACAACAGGCATATAAAAGTTATGACGCTGGAAGATGAGCCCCTCAGGTCGGAAGGCGTCCAACATGCTACTGAGGAAGAGCGGAGGACAAGGACAAGTAGATTCAGAGCTGATGAAACGGCTGGGCCAAAGCCGAAAGGACGCTCAGTTGCGGATATGCCTGGAAGCAAAAGGAAAGTCTAACAAACACTCTGTGAGGTGAGTGGGTCTGAGAGACTTCAAAGAAGTGTGACTGGCCCAAGGTCACCCAGCAGCTGCAGGTGGAGGAGCGGGGAAGTGAACCTGGTTCACCAGATTACGAGACTACCACTTTTAAGCACTACACCACACTGGCTCTCCAGAGGAATTATACCAGAAACATATGGATGTCTCGTACACCCCAGGTAGTGTGGTTGCTGACCTTGAGCCAAACATCCTGGAGAGTGAAGTCAAATGGGCCTTAGAATCAGAATCTCCTGTAAATCAGAACCAGTGAAGGCGGTGAAGGTCCTGTGTGAGTGCCTGTAGGCGGTTGGAGGATGGATGGCGGCTAACAGATTGAGGTTGATCCTGACAAGACAGAAGTACTGTTTTGGGGTGACATGGGGCGGGTGGGTGCGGAGACTCCCTGGTCCTGAATGGGGTAACTGTGCCCCTGAAGGACCAGGTGCGCAGCCTGGGAGTCATTCTGGACTCACAGGTGTCCATGGAGGCACAGGTCAATTCTGTGTCCTGGGCGACTGTCTCCACCTGGTTTGCAAGCTAAGACCCTACCTGCCTGCGGACTGTCTTGCCAGAGTGGTGCATGCTCTGGTTATCTCCCGCTTGGACTACTGCAATGCACTCTACGTGGGGCTACTTTTGAAGGTGACCCGGAAACTGCAATTAATCCAGAACACCAGTCCTGAGAGATCTGCATTGGATCCCAGTATGTTTCCGAGCACAATTCAAAGTGTTGGTGCTGACCTTTAAAGCCCTCAGCCCGGACACTGAGATCCAGCGCCGAGGGCCTTCTGGGGGTTCCCTCATTGCGAGAAGTGAGGTTACAGGGAACCAGACAGAGGGCCTTCTCAGTAGTGGCGCCTACCCTGTGGAACACCCTCACCTCAGATGCAAAGGAAATAAGCAGCTATTCTATCTTTAAAAGACATCTGAAGGCAGCCGTGTTTAGGGAAGTTTTTAATATTTAATGCTGTACTGTTTTTAACATTTGACTGGGAGCCGCCCAGAGTGGCTGGGGAAACTCAACCAAATGGGCGGGGTGTAAATAATAAATTATTATTATTATTATTATTATTATTATTATTATTATTATTATTATTATTATTATTATTATTATTTAGAAAGCACTGCTAATAACAAGGCCAGGGGAAGTGATGATATTCCAGCTGAACTATTTAAAACTTTAAAAGAGGATGCTGTTAAGGTGCTACACTCAAGTTCTTAAAGAGATGGGAGTGCCTGATCTGTCTCCTGAGAAATCTCTATGTGGGACAAGAAGCTACAGTTAGAACTGGATATGGAACAACTGATTGGTTCAAAATTGGGAAAGGAGTACGACAAGGCTGTATTTTGTCTCCCTGCTTATTTAACTTATATGCAGAATTCATCATGCGAAAGGCTGGGCTGGATGAATCCGAAGCCGGAATTAAGATTGCCGGAAGAAATATCAACAACCTCAGATATGCAGATGACACAACCTTGATGGCAGAAAGTGAGGAGGAATTAAAAAACCTTTTATTGAGGGTGAAAGAGGAGAGCGCAAAATATGGTCTGAAGCTCAACATCAAAAAAACGAAGATCATGGCCACTGGTCCCATCACCTCCTGGCAAATAGAAGAGGAAGAAATGGAGGCAGTGAGAGATTTGACTTTCTTGGGCTCCATGATCACTTCAGATGGTGACAGCAGTCACGAAATTAAAAGACGCCTGCTTCTTGGGAGAAAAGCAATGACAAACCTAGACAGCATCTTAAAAAGCAGAGACATCACCTTGCCAACAAAGGTCCGTATAGTTAAAGACAGTGATGTATGGAAGTGAAAGCTGGACCGTAAAGAAGGCTGATCGCTGAAGAATTTATGCTTTTGAGTTATGGTGCTGGAGGAGACTCTTGAGACTCCCATGGATTGCAAGAAGATCAAATGCATCCATTCTTAAGGAAATCAGCCCTGAGTGGTCACTGGAAGGACAGATTGTGAAGCTGAGGCTCCAATACTTTGGCCACCTCATGAGAAGACTCGACTCCCTGGAAAAGACCCTGATGTTGGGAAAGATGGAGGGCACAAGGAGAAGGGGACGACAGAGGACGAGATGGTTGGACGGTGTTCTCGAAGCTACCAGCATGAGTCTGACGAAACTGCGGGAGGAAATAAAACACCACCTAACAGGGTGGATCCAGTATCACCAAATAAATGAGGTCTTCAAAGCTGTCAAGAAAAAGGGTTTTGCAATTTCAGTATTGGATAAAGGATTATTACAAAACAAAAGAAAACAAAAGTAATTTCTAAAATGTATGGAACATTATTGGAGTGGAAGGATAGGGATGAACAGGTAAAGGCGGTAATGATCAAATTGGCTATGGATTTAGGGAAACCTATTCAAGTAATAACATCATGGGGAAAATTATGGAAGGAGAGTTGGAATTTTACGGCTTGTGAGGCAATAACAGAAAATTTGATAAAGATGTCTTATAGATGATATATAACACCAACCAAGATATGTAAAATGTATAAAACAAAATCAAAATTACGTTGGAGGTGTAACCAAGTAGAGGGGACACTTCTGCATATGTGGTGGCTATGTGATAAAATCAAGGGCTTCTGGGATACGGTTTATGAAGAACTAAAAACTGAGACTGGTTTCCTAGGTGAAGCTTTTTCCACATTCTAAACAGTCCCCTGTAGGAAATATTTCATGGAAAATTAGATTCACCAAAAGAACGAAGCCAGACAAATGTAGAAAGGGAAAAAGAAAATTAGACAGGATGTACCTCCACGTCCCTAAGATCTCTGAAGCCTACATGGAAGAAGGCCTGGGCAGCTCAGAGCAGCCTCATCCTGGTTGGAAAAGGCAGGACTGGTGAAGAATATTCCCAGACAGAACAGGAGATGCATCTCCTATGGAGAGTTGTGGGTGTGTTAACATCTCAGATGCTGTAGGTGGCGCTATTGGGCTCCCTCAAAATAGAGGAAGAAGAAGAAGAAGAGGAGTTTGGATTTGATATCCCGCTTTATCACTACCCGAAGGAGTCTCAAAGCAACTAACATTCTCCTTTCCCTTCCTCCCCCACAACAAACACTCTGTGAGGTGAGTGGGGCTGAGAGACTTCAGAGACTAGCCCAAGGTCACCCAGCAGCTGCATGTGGAGGAGCGGAGATGCGAACCTGGTTCCCCAGATTACGAATCCACCGCTCTGAACCACTACACCACACTGGCTCTCTCGTTTCTCCTACAGAGATCTGTATGGAATTCCAAAGCTGATTTCAGGATCCAACAGGGAGTCTTACCTGAGAGGCCACGATCCCACGATTGTCCTCCTTGACTTCCTTCTGCAGAGCTCTCTGGTCAGGATCCAGCAAAGCCAAGTTCTCGTCTGTGAAAGGAACAGCTACGTCTTCAAAGCACACCGGACCCTAAGAGAAAAAGGGAGAATAAAGATGATCTTCTACACATTGCTCTGTTCTCTTCTGTAACAATTTTGTTGTGTATTTAAATGATGGGTACAGTGTTGCTTCAGGGTAAAAAACAGAAATTGCACAGCGGTGGCCCCATTTTCTAACGTGGTACCACAGGTTAAGGTTAAAAATGGACCTCCAAAATAAATTAAGTTCTTAACCCGACGTACCACTGTAAATGGGGGAATTCACACAATAATAATTTTATTAACTATATGGTACTCATCTTCAGGTAAATCTTTGCAAGCATTCCCATTTTCCAGATGGAAGGACCTCCTCTCTCTTCATCTGGTGGGGAAGACCCTCCCCCTGCCCTCAAGCCAACTTCAAGGGGCACCAGGAGGGGGAGGGGAGGGCATGGTTGGTTGGTTGGCATCCATCTGTCTTAGGGGACCATGGAAGAGTGTGTCTTTGGGAGTGAGATCTGGGGGAGAGACATGTGTTGTTGCATCTGGGACACAGGAAGTGGTCTGGAGATGCAGACGGGCTTTTCTTCTCCCTGTGCTCCCCCCACGTGGGAATGTTCCCCTCTGGCTGCAGCCTCTGTTCCCAAAGGTGACTTTTCCCTCCCTCTGAAGGGGGTTTATTTCCTTGACCCAAAGCCCCCTCCCCCCAAAAGGAAGGCAGCATCTGGATCCCAAGGAAGAGCAGAGCTGCACATTTCCTGCGAAGTGGCCCCTCCCTGGCTTGGCAGAGAGGACAAAGGAGGACTCTCTGCTCCCCGACTTGGGGGTCTCCCCCCATCAGGCATGATCTGAGCAGGGACCCCCATGCCCCCTCCCTGCCCCCCTGGGACCCCCTTCTCCCCATTGCACCCTCAGGGGGGAGAGAGAGGAGACTCACCCGAGTCCAGGAGGGGCTTTTGCAAAGGAGAGAGAAGAAAGCAGGAATGCAGGGGGAGGGAGGGGCTCCTGCTCTGGAGGACCTTGCCCCTCCCCCTTCACTTCCTGCCCTCTCTAGGAATCCCGCTCTGCTCCTTTTAACCCTTGCCAAGCCGAGTCCTCCCCTCCCTCTCCCTGCCTCCAGTTTTCCTGCTTCTGCGCCTGCGCTCTAGGGGCTGCCCCCCCCCCCCTTATCTCCTGGGGGGGAGAAGAGGCGAAGGGCTGCCTAGTGGCGGGAGGTGCCTTGGGCTCAGCAATGGCTCCCTCCAGACACCCCCCCAAAACACCCTCCAGCTCGGGGGGGGGAGGGGGGCTTCCCAGCCGGGAGACCCCTCCCCCCCCGAAAATCCCCTTCAAAGTTCTATAATATTTTGAGGTTAGACCATCCGGCCCTGGAGATTTGCCCAACTGCATGTTCTGAATGGCACCTTCTACCTCCTGTTCTGTAATTTTGTAGTTCAGCATTATCTTATTTTCTTGAGTGATTTTTTGTAATCCATTTGTTTTCAAAAATTGGTCTATGTCAAACTCTTTCTGAGGCCCTTGTGTATATAACTGTTTAAAATACCTCTGGAAACATTTTCTAATTTCCACTGGATTCTGAATGTTCTTTCCTTCCAAGTCAGTAATAGTGTTAAGCTTTTGTCTTTTCTTCATCTGCCAAGCAAGCAATTTCCCACATTTATTAGCCGATTCAAAAGTCCTTTGTCTCATTTGTTTAATTTTCCATTCAATTTCTTGGTTCATCATCTTCATATATTGCACTTGATGTAACTTTTATTTCTCTCAGAATCTCTTGTGAATTTGGTTTCACTCTCAGTTTCTTCTCGCCCTCTTTTATTTCCCCCCCCCCCCAAAATTCTTTTTTCTCATTTTTAGCTCTCTTCTTTATTGAATTCTGTTGATTTCTGTTTCATCCAGCCTTTCCAAAGAGAGAGAAGCTTGAAAAGCGAGAGGCCTGAAGAGAAATCCGCCCCTCCAGCCCCGGGAAAGGGCCGCCTGGTCGGCCAGGAATCCTTGGCGCCAAAACTGAGGCGAGGCAGTTGGCGGTGATACGGAAGGAACAGGGGGGGGGGTACCCATCCTTCCCTACCGCTCCCTGAAGGGGTCCGAGGCGATGGCCCCTGCAGTGCCCAGCCGGCCTCGAACCCTCAGCCCCCGCACCATTGCATAGGCACCACACTGTACCCCTGCCTTGAAAATAAAAGGCTCTCTTTCCTGTCTTCACGCGGGCGGAATAAGCCCCATCTTTCCTATGCCTTTCTCTCGCCCTATTCCTAATGTGAGTCTGGAAAGCATTGAAACCTTTAGAAATTGATATAAAATCAACCACAACGCTGATTTTCTCCATCCTGGTGACATTCAACTCAGTTGCCTCTGGACTCCATGTTGCTACCCCTACCTCCATAATCTTCAAGACGACAAGTCACGTACACAGGAACTTCTTAATCCTGTCAGATCGTCCTGCCTAACCCTTCCTCCGGGCAATACCAGGTGGCAGACGATGCATATCACTGTCCCATTGTCCTGCCACCACCGGTACTCAAGAAATGTTTATTTATGTATATCCCTCACTCTGCACATTCCCCCTCCCTTGTCTTAAATGTTAATCAGTGTAACCCCACCTCTCTGTAAACATATTCATGACGTGTGTAATATATTCACGATGCAATCCGTGAAACCCAACCTTCTCATTATGTATTCATGACGTTTCTTGCACTGTAATCTGGGACTCGGAGGGAACTTTTAAAAGTTTATGTCGCCCCATTCTCGGGGTTCAATCTCGCCTTGAACCTGTTGCACAATAAACTTGGATCTTCTGCAGTTTGCTCCTGCGTCCGGCTGAGCTCATTTTCTTCCACAGGGACCCGCGGACTCACTTAGTCCGACGAGCTGGGTGGCAGAGTAGCCCCGCACCCAGATTTAGCCGTAACAGCGGGAAAAGGCGGGAAAAGTCGCTGAGGGGAAGGAGCAGCGGGGGGAGGGGCGCCTCCTCTCTCCTCCCTCAGAGACACAAGGGGGACCCTCTTGGGGGGGGAGCGGAAAGGGGGGCAGGGGGGTCTCTCTCTCTCCCTCAGAGACACAAGGGGGACCCTCTTGGGGGGGGAGCGGAAAGGGGGGCAGGGGGGTCTCTCTCTCTCCCTCAGAGACACAAGGGGGACCCTCTTGGGGGGGAGCAGAAAGGGGGGCAGGGGGGTCTCTCTCTCTCCCTCAGAGACACAAGGGGGACCCTCTTGGGGGGGAGCAGAAAGGGGGGCAGGGGGGTCTCTCTCTCTCCCTCAGAGACACAAGGGGGACCCTCTTGGGGGGGAGCGGAAAGGGGGCCAGGGGGGTCTCTCTCTCTCCTCCCTCAGAGACACAAGGGGGACCCTCTTGGGGGGGAGCGGAAAGGGGGGGCAGGGGGGTCTCTCTCTCTCCCTCAGAGACACAAGGGGGACCCTCTTGGGGGGGAGCGGAAAGGGGGGGCAGGGGCGCCTCCTCTCTCCTCCCTCAGAGACACAGAGAGAGGCAAGGGGGACCCTCTTGGGGGGGAGCAGAAAGGGGGCAGGGGGGTCTCTCTCTCCCCTCCCTCAGAGACACAAGGGGGACCCTCTTGGGGGGGAGCGGAAAGGGGGGCAGGGGGTCTCTCTCTCTCTCCCTCAGAGACACAAGGGGGACCCTCTTGGGGGGGAGCAGAAAGGGGGGCAGGGGGTCTCTCTCTCTCTCCCTCAGAGACACAAGGGGGACCCTCTTGGGGGGAGCGGAAAGGGGGGCTCTCCCAGAAAGGGGGGCAGGGGGGTCTCTCTCTCTCCTCCCTCAGAGACGCAAGGGGGACCCTCTTGGGGGGAGCGGAAAGGGGGGCTCTCCCAGAAAGGGGGGCAGGGGGGTCTCTCTCTCTCCTCCCTCAGAGACACAAGGGGGACCCTCGTGGGGGGGAGCGGAAAGGGGGGCAGGGGGGGTCTCTCTCTCTCCCTCAGAGACACAAGGGGGACCCTCTTGGGGGGGAGCAGAAAGGGGGGCTCTCCCAGAAAGGGGGGGCAGGGGGGTCTCTCTCTCTCCCTCAGAGACACAAGGGGGACCCTCTTGGGGGGGAGCGGAAAGGGGGGCTCTCCCAGAAAGGGGGGGCAGGGGGGTCTCTCTCTCCCTTGTCGCAGGAAACCCCCCCCCCAATCATTCAGTTTGTACAAACTCCACACACACTCACACTCACACACGACATATGCTACGCTTCTGTTATAAATTCATAGAAAATCAACCATACATCGGATCTGCACTGTTCCACTTTTATTTGACTCCATGAAGGAAGGACTACAAAATGGGGAAGGTTTGATACAGGGCAGCCATAATCCCTTGAGCATCCCAGCACATCCACAGGAGCCCTGCCCAGTTGCTATGCCAACCCTGATGGTCCCAGACAGAAGACCATCAAGATCACAAAGAACTTGCATATGGGAGTGGATTCAGCACAGACTGGAATAAAGGACAATGATCAGCTCTTCCCTCTGGGGGCAGGAAACTGGAAACTCCCCTCTGTCACCTGGAAAGGACTCATGGGGGAACCAGCCAGGTGACAGGACACTCAGGTTACCACCACAACTCCTCCCTCAACCCCTCCTTTCTGTGATGTATGCATGATGTTTCTGGGGGGTGGGCTTGATCTACAGGGTGGCAATTTCAAAAGTCTTTATAAGGCCTTGCACACCCCTGTTGCAACAGCTCAATAAAGGCCAAGCCTACAGGCTGCTGTTTTGCTCCAAGGTATCCTGGTTGGTGTCTTTGTTTTTGTCCAAGGGAGCCCACGGATTTTCCCGTTAACAGCTGGAGACTCCCCTTCTGGCCCCTCGGGGTCCCAGGAGCCCTTTCTGGATGGCCCTCGCTTGTTCCCCCGCCTCAGGCAGTAGTTCAACAGGAGAAGTCTCAGGGGGCCAATGGAGCCCAGTGTGGGGACTGGGGAAATTGCTGAACTGGGGTCCCCCCAGTCCAGGCCAGACAGGAAAGAGAGGGAGCTCTCAGAAGAGGAAGCCATTGCGGAGAAGACCTGGACATGGCTGCTCTTGGCTGAGGGTCTCCTGCCTTTCTTCCAAGGCTTCCTGGGGGTGCCATGGCCAGAGGAAGACACAGCCCCCCCCCGAAGGGCCCTGGGGAGCAAGCAGAGCCTGCCTTAGTTTCCTTCCCCAAGGCCTTGGGGGAACCTTGGGGTGCAGAAGGAGGAACCCCAAATGGAGCTCAGACTCCTGGCAAGTGGGGAAAGGAACATGAAATGGCGCTTTCCAGATGAGTCTCAATACAATACAATATTCTTTATTGTCATTGTCCCATACAGAACAACGAAATTGAAAAAATCTACATCAGACATTGAAAAACCAACAAGCCTGCTACCCCAGCCTGGTTAGCCCCCTAAACACTCTGATACCCCATAATTAAATACAATATACCCCCATAGAGACTACCTTACACTGCATTTAGAACCAAAATCGCATTTGGATAGAAACTGCTTCTCAGGTGGCTAGTCGTAGTCCTTATAACCCTGTACCTTCTTCCAGAAGGCAGAAGCTGAAAGAGATCATTTCCGGGGTGCGCACTATCCTGCACTATCTCTGCAGCTTTCTTATCTAGCACCAACTGCAAATGCCTGCAGGGCCATGAGTAGTATGCATGAAAACATCAATGCTGAATTGAGCAGATACCCGGAGGCAGTGCGGATTATTGCAGGGGACTTCACTCACACAGATGTGAGGGCAGCACTCCCTAAATCCCATCAGCACATTGAGTGTGCAATAAGGGGAGAAAATACTTTTGACAAGGTGTATACGAACATTAGACGGGCATATGAGGTGCACCTCGGTGGTTCAGATCATGTGTCCCTGCTTCTGACACCAGTGTACACACCCCTCAGGAAACAAGGCCAGCTACAAACACGGATGGTTACGGTGCGGCCTGAGGGAGCCTCTCAGCAGTTGCAGGACTGTTTCCAGGAGACCGATTGGAATATGTTCGACCATCAAGATCTAGAAACTTCTACATCAACGGTCTTAGATTCAGCACAGGAAATGCACCAGGGAAAGGTATGTTAAGTTGTATCCGAATAAACAAAAAAAAATTCCTTCCAGTAGCACCTTAAAGACCAACTAAGTTAGTTCTTGGTATGAGCTTTCGTGTGCATGCACACTTCTTCAGATACACTGAAACAGAAGTTGCCAGATCCTTCTATATAGTGAGAAGGTGGGGAGGGGTATTACTCAGAGGGGGGTGGGAATGGGTGATTGGCAGATAGCTGTGATGAGTCTGTTGACGACCCTTAACGACTGCAGTAGGTCTTACAGGAAAAAGCAAGGGGTGAGAAGGTGAAAAATGGCTTTGTCATGTATAGTGAGATAAGAATCCAATGTCTCTGTTCAGGCCAGGTGTCTCCATGGTTTTAAGTTTGGTAATGATTTGAAATTCAGCAGCTTCTCTTTCCAGTCTATTTCTGAAATTCCTTTGTAGTAAAACAGCTACTTTGAGATCTTGTATAGAATGTCCTGGGAGATTGAAGTGTTCTCCTACTGGTTTCTCTGTCTTGTGATTCTTGATGTCAGATTTATGTCCGTTTATTCTTTGGCGTAAGGTTTGGCCCGTTTGTCCAATATATATATATTTTTTTTTTAAATTAAATTTTTATTGAAGTTTTAACAAACACCATAACATAAAAAGAAAAAAGAAAAGAAAAGAAAAAAGAGAGAGAAAAAACAGCAAAAAGGCATAACATACAAATACAAAAGATAAAACACGTATAACCTCAATTTTTACTTTCTTTAAGCTTACTTTCACGACTTCCTCATACCTTCCCTTTCTGTATTCTAATTTCAGATTCAATTTTCAGCAAATCCTTTCCCTACTTTTACAATAATTTTAGTAACAAATATTTTCTTCCAATAATCCCTTACTGCTTTTAACCCCTTAATAACCAATCCAACATTTTTCTAACCTTCATTAATTTTACAATATTTTTTTAGATACTCTTTAAACTTCTTCCAATCTTCCTGCGCCGTATCGCTTCCCTGGTCACGGATTCTGCTCGTCATTTCTGCCAGTCCCATATAGTCTATCACCTTCAGTTGCCACTCTTCCACGGTGGGTAGTTCTTGCATCTTCCAGTACTTTGCGATGAGTATTCTTGCTGCTGTTGTAGCATACATAAAGAATGTTCTATCTTTCTTTAGCACCGATTGGCCAACAATGCCCAGGAGAAAGGCCTCTGGTTTCTTAGGGAAAGTGTACCTGAGTACTTTTTTCAGTTCATTATAGATCATTTCCCAGAAGACCTTAATCTTTGGGCACGTCCACCAAAGGTGAAAGAATGTTCCTTCAATTTCTTTACATTTCCAACATTTATTATCGGGCAAGTGATAAATTTTTGCAAGCTTGACTGGGGTCATGTACCACCTGTATATCATTTTCATAATATTCTCTCTTAAAGCATTACATGCCGTAAATTTCATACCTGTGGTCCACAACCTTTCCCAGTCAGCAAACAAAATGTTATGACCAATGTCCTGTGCCCATTTAATCATTGCAGACTTAACCACTTCATCTTGTGTATTCCATTCCAACAACAAGCTATACATTCTTGACAGATTCTTAGTACTGGATTCTAACAGTTCAGTCTCTAATTTTGATTTTTCCACCTGGAAACCAATTTTTCTATCTGTTTTAAACACTTCCATTATTTGATGATAATGAAGCCAATCTCTCACTTTCCCTTTTAGTTTATCAAAACTTTGGAGTTTCCATCTGTCCCCCTCTTGTTCCAGAATTTCTCCATATCTTGGCCATTTGGCCTCCATATTAAGTTTTTTAATGGCCTTTGCCTCCATTGGTGACAACCACCTTGGAGTTTTACTTTCCAGCAAATCTTTATATCTAGTCCAGACATTATATAGTGCTTTCCTGACAATATGGTTTTTGAACCCTTTATGGGCTTTGACCTTGTCGTACCAAAGATAAGCATGCCATCCATACATATTGTTATACCCTTCCAAGTCCAAAATGTCAATGTTCTCAAGAAGCATCCATTCTTTCAGCCAGCAAAAAGCTGCTGATTCATAGTAAAGTTTTAAGTCCGGCAGGGCAAACCCCCCTCTGTCTTTCGCATCAGTTAATATCTTGTATTTTATTCTGGGCTTTTTGCCCTGCCAGACAAATTTAGATATATCTTTCTGCCACTTCTTGAAACAATCCATCTTGTCCAATATTTGCAAAGTTTGAAACAAAAACAACATTCTAGGCAACACATTCATCTTAATAACTGCTATTCGACCCAGCAAGGAAAGCTTCATATTAGACCAAATTTCTAAATCTTTTTTGACTTCCCTCCAACATTTCTCATAATTATCTTTAAATAGATTCAAATTTTTTGAAGTCATATTAACACCCAGATATTTCACTTTCTTAACCACAGTTAACCCTGTCTCATTCTGAAACCTTTCTTTTTCCACTGATGTTAGGTTTTTCCCCAATACTTTCGTTTTTGATTTATTCAGCTTGAATCCTGCAACCTGACCAAAATCTTGAATTAACTCTAAGACTCTTTTTGTACTAGATTCAGGCTCTTGCAAAGTAAGTACCAGGTCATCTGCAAATGCTTTCAGTTTATAATGTTTCGCTCCGACCTGTACACCTTTAACCAACTGGTCCTTCCTAATCATGTTCAACAGCACCTCCAGGACCGATATAAAGAGCAATGGAGAGATTGGGCACCCCTGACGTGTCCCTTTTTCTATCTTTAGTTCATCTGTAACCACATTGTTTACAATAAGTTTTGCTTTTTGTTCAGAATATATCGCACCTATACCGTTTTCAAACCCTTGGCCTACCCCCATCCCCCGAAGGTTCTTCATCATAAAATCCCAAGATATATTGTCAAAGGCTTTCTCGGCATCCACAAATATCAGGACTGCTTTAGTATTAATGTTCACTTCTAGCATTTCCAAGATATCTACAATGTTCCTTACATTGTCTGATAGATGTCTTTTTGGTAGAAAGCCCGCCTGATCTCTATGAATCTCCTCCATCAAAACTGTTTTCAACCTTTTTGCTAAAATGTCAGCAAAAATTTTGTAATCCACGTTTAGTAAGGAAATAGGTCGGTAGTTTTTAAGTTGAGTCTTTTCCATCTCTGTCTTCGGTATAAGTGTGATGTATGCCTCTTTCCACGTGTCGGGTGCCTTTTTTCCCTCCAAAATCTCATTGCATACTTCCAGCAAAGGCTGTAATAACCCCTCCTTCAAAGTCTTATAATATCTGGAAGTTAGTCCGTCCGGTCCTGGAGATTTACCCAATGTCATATTTTGAATGGCACCTTCTATTTCTTGTTCTGTTATTCTCTGATTCAAAATTTCTTTATTTTCCTGTGAAATCTTTCTCAGTCCATTTTTTTCCAAAAACGATTCTATTTCTGCGTCCCTCTGAGGACCTTGTTTATACAATTGACTGAAGTATCTCTGGAAACAATCTCTTATTTCTGTTGGTTTATAAATATTCCTTCCTTCCACTTCTAGATGTGTAACCGTATTTAATTTTTGTCTCTTCTTTATTTGCCAAGCCAGCAATTTCCCACATTTATCAGCTGATTCGAAAGTCTTTTGTCTCATTTGCTTAATTTTCCATTCTATTTCTTGATTTGTGAGCTCCATATATTGTGTCTGATATAATTTGATTTCTTTTAGTATATCCTGTGATTTTGGTTTTGATCTTAATTTCTTCTCTCCTTCTCTTATTTTTTCCAAAATTCTTTCTTTCTTCTCATTCTGGCTTTTCTTTTTGATTACATTCTGTTGTATCAAAAATCCTCTCATAACTGCCTTACTTGCGTCCCAGATTATTCTTTTCTCTACATTGGTCCTCATGTTAATTTCAAAATAGTCTTTCAAAGTTTTCATAGCCTTCTTGCAGAATTCCTCATCCCTAAACAAGGTGTCATTCATCCTCCATCTGAAGGTACCAGTTGTTGTTAGGTTCATTTCCATCCTTATCGCATTATGGTCGGAGCAGGTTTTTGGGCAGATTTCCACTTTTTTTATCTTTGGCGCCATTCCTCTAGTTATCCAGATTTGGTCAATTCGAGTCCATGTCATTTTAGCTTCAGAAAAGAAGGTTCCCTCTCTTTCAAGTGGGTGCTTTATCCTCCAAATATCCACTAAATCCATATTGTCAGTCATTTCGAAAAAGATTTTTGGTAGTCTTCCCTCTTTAGCAATTATCTGTCTTTGGGATTTGTCCATATTGGTAGATACCACTCCATTCATGTCTCCCATCAAAATTAAATTTATGTCCATAAAGTCCATCAAAGCTTCATGAAGTTTCTTGTAGAATTCCACTTTCCCCTCATTTGGTGCATAGATTCCCACAATCAAAAATTTTTCTCCTTGAACTTGAATTTCAACTGCTAGATATCTTCCATGATCATCTTTAAAAATTAATTTTGGTTGCCATTTTTCCTTTACATAGATCACCACTCCTCTTTTCTTTACCTTGTCTGAAGAAATAAATTCTTGGCCCAATCTTTTATTTATGAGTAATTTTCTATGTGACCTCGTCACATGTGTCTCCTGTAAACATATCAAGTCCAATTGTTCTTTTTTCAAAATATGAAATACGCTTTTTCTTTTTCGGGGGATGTTTAGACCGTTACAATTCCAGCTTAACAATCGCAAAGCCATGATGGGATTATTTCTCTTTTCCTCCTACTGCTCCGAGTAGCTCTTCTTCTTCTGTTGGTGGTGTCCCTCTCAACGGTAGCTTGTCTTTATCCAAGGTTCCTCCTCCTGAAAAGTCTTGTCCTGATTCCGCCCCTTTGTAGAGATCCTCTTCGTGTTGCTCTAGAAACTTATCTTTCTCTTCCACAGTTTTTATTTTCCTTTTCTTCCCTTTGTACTTGAAGGAAAGGCCTTGAGGGTATTCCCACCTGAAGGGCACGCTATTCTTCTTCAGTAATATCACTAAATCTTTGTACTGACTTCTTGCGTCCAAAATATGTTTAGGGATATCTTTAAAAATTTCCACAAAAGAATCTTCAATTCGCAGAGTTCTTTGGTAGTGCAGGTTCAGGATTTTATCTCTCTCTTCTTTAGATCTTAGTGTTACCAAACAATCTCTTACCTTGTTCTTTCTTTGTCTTGCACCCAATCTAAATGCACTCTCTATCTTAAATTCTTCTTGTTCCAGTTCCTGTTTCCAGAAATGGGAGAACTCTTTTGTTAAAAAGTCCACTAGGTTATCTCCTTCGCTCTCAGGTATTGCCCGGATCCTAAGATTCCTCTCCTTCCTTTGCATTTCAATCATGGACAATGCCAAGTCATGTTCTCCCAATTTCCTGAAGACTGGGGAAAATTTTTCGTCAGTAGCCGTTGCAATTTCTTTCGCCTCTTCAGCAATCTTTCGAGTGGTGGATGCTTCCTCAAGTAGTTTCCCAATTGATTCTGTGTTAGTGTTAACTTTATTTCCCAAGTCAATTATACTTTTAGTATTTAAGTCAATTTTCCCTGATATCTCAGCAACAGTCTTATTTGTTTCAGCAACTTGTTTACTTGTTTCCGCTCCTTGCTTTTTTAGCTGATCCAAAGAGTCATTAATTTTACCCAGTGCTTTCGAAAGTGCCTCCTCAGACATGACTTTTGTCTTTTCCTGTGGGTTTGCACTTGCTCCAGATGGACCAGATGCAGAGGCCCTTCTTTTCATAAATGTGTCTATTTTATATTGTTTGCCAGATCTCAAAATTTTCTCCTGTGGCTCTCCTTTGTTTTGATCATTTGCCATACCACTATCTTACAGCCAAGGTCATTCCCACAGTCCAAATTCTTTTTCCCAGTAATTCAGCAGACTAAACTTCACTTGTTGCTGAAACCAACCAATTCTCCTCCAGGGGGCGAAAATATCTGTTACTGTCTATAAGATTCTAAAATGGAGGATGTTCTTGTAAATATAAAAGTCCCACGAGCTCCCAAGTCTTGCAAAGGTCCACAATGTTAATTTCACAAGTTTAAAACGCAATCCAGTAAGTCCTTTCAATTCCAAGGAAAGTGTATCCTCATACTTAAAGTGTAACTCTCAATTTGAAACACCTCATTACTTTGTTGCAACAGTCCACAGCCGGCTTCCTTTCTCCGGCAGTCCGTTCCAGAGTCAAGATACAGCGTTATATTGTCAATGGCTTTAAAAAAAAAAAAAAAAAACGTTTTGTCCAATATAGAGAGCTGAAGGACACTGTTGGCATTTGATGGCATACACAATGTTAGACGATGAGCAATTAAATAGTCCCGAGATGGTATGTGTGATGTTGTTGGGGCCAGTAATGGTGTTGTCCGGGTGTATGTGGCAGCAAAGTTGGCATCTGGGTTTATTGCAGGCTCTGGTGCCAGTGTCCGTGTTAAGTCTGGTTGTAGTATTATTGTGGGTTAGGAGTTGTTTAAGATTGGGTGGCTGTCTGTAGGCAATGAAAGGTCCTCCTCCCAGAGCTTGAGAAAGAGAACTGTCATTGTCCAGGAGAGGTTGTAGATCTCTGATGATGCGTTGTACTGTTTTAACTTGGGAGCTGTATGTGATGACTAGAGGAGTTCTGTTATTTTCTTTTTTGGGTCTGTCTTGCAGCAAGTTCTCTCTGGGTATCAGTCTGGCTCTGTTGATCTGTTGTCTAACTTCATCTGCTGGGTATTTTAGTTCTAAAAAGGTTTGCTGTAGATCTCTTAGGTGAGAGTCTCTGTCTGTAGAATTGGAACAGATACGGCTGTAACGTAGTGCCTGGCTATAAACAATGGACTGTTTGGTATGTTTGGGATGGTGCCACATACACCCGGACAACACCATTACTGGCCCCAACAACATCACACATACCATCTCGGGACTATTTAATTGCTCATTGCTTGGTAAAAGCTCATACCAAGAACTAACTTAGTTGGTCTTTAAGGTGCTACTGGTAGGAATTTTTTTTGTTTTGACTATGGCAGACCAACACGGCTACCCATCTGTAACTGTATCCGAATAGGAAGCCCAGGATGACGGGAGAGGTTAGGAGATTCTTGAAGGCCAGAAACTCTGCTTTTAGAACTGGGGACTGGGTACCGTATGGTATAGAAACAGCGAACTTGAAGAGGGGTATCAGGAAAGCAAAAGCGGAGCACAGAGGAAAAATTGAGGACCATCTGAGAAAACATGATACTAGACAAATGTGGCAGGGAGTTCAACATCTGACTGGTTATAAATCGAGAAATACATCAGTGGTAGAGAGTGCGGCTTCCTTGGTGGGAGAGTTGAAGACCTTCTTTGCCCGATTTGAGGTGACACCAACAGGGATGCAAGAGCTATTGGCCTCACTACCTACAGGAAATGCTGTCAGGGTGGAAGAGGGAGAAGTGAGGTAAAGGGAAGTCCTCTTTCTGCATATAACTGTTAGTTCTCCTTCTGCACAAAACTGCTGCATTATGGGGAAGCCTTGCTCCTCTTTTCTTGCATTCTGGAAAGTCTCGCTTACAATCTGCTTCTGCACAAACTGTACAAAACTGTTCCAAACACCAGGACATTCTTTTCCTTGTTCAGTCATCCTAAGCTCATGGAAAACAACATGACCTGCTCTTCATGCCTAGCTGACCACATCTACAGAACTTGATTGTTATATTGTTCCATGTTATGATCCATCATTAGTAATTGTTTGTGCCATATTAATCTCTAGTTACAATTTAATTAGGAGGCTTCATGCCTGTCTAGTTCTAGCTTCGATTCCCAGCCTTTAATCCATCGATGATAAATGATCACATGTAATCCCCACCTCTCACATGTAATTCCCGCCTTAGTACTTATGTTAACCAATCAGCAACAAGTTTCTTTGTGTATCAACCAATCAGCCACAGGCCCACCTGACAGATGCCCTGACAGACGCCTCATGTTACACCTGCCTCTCTCGTCTCCTGTGATTTTTCATTCCTACAGTGAGGCGAATATGAAAGGAGGCAAACACGAGGAAGGCTATGGGCCCAGATGGGGTGGCTGGCAGAGTGCTGAGATTGTTCGGACCAACTGGCAGGAATCTTTATGAAGATTTTTTACCAGTCTCTGGCCCAAGCCGCCGTTCCACCCTGTCTAAAATCTCTTACCTTTATACCCCTGCCAAAAAAACCAGATAGACAGTCTGAATGATTTTCGCCCTGTGGCGTTGACACCCATTATAATGAAATGTTTCGAAAAACTGGCAAGGAACCGTATCATATCTTGTCTGGCAGTAGAAGGAGAAGAAGAGGAGTTTGGATTTGATATCCCGCCTTTCACTCCCTTTAAGGAGTCTCAAAGCGGTTAACATTCTCCTTTCCCTTCCTCCCCCACAACAAACACTCTGTGAGGTGAGTGGGGCTGAGAGACTTCAGAGAAGTGTGACTGGCCCAAGGTCACCCAGCAGCTGCATGTGGAGGAGCGGAGACGCGAACCCGGTTCCCTAGATTACAAGACTACCACTCCTAACCACTACACCACACTGGCTCTCTCTCAGTAGGACTTGAACCTTACCAGTTTGCATACAAGGCAAAGAGATCCACAGAGGATGCTGTGGCAATGGCTTTACATGCTGTCCTGACTCATTTGGAGAAGAAAGGGAAGTATGCGAGATTTTTATTTGTAGACTTTAGTTCTGCATTTAATACTATTCTTCCGCATAGATTGGTGCCCAAACTATTAGGCCTGGGACTTCCACCGTGTTTGTGCAGGGGGATATTAAATTTTCTATCAAACTGTTCCCAACGGGTCAGGATGGATTCCCACGTCTCTGTGGCTCTCATGAATATGGGGGTGCCACAGGGGTGAGTGTTGCGCCCACTTTTATATACGCTTTATACAGCTGACTGTGCCCCCAAATACCCCCGTAATAAGATCATTAAGTTTGCAGATGATACAACGGTGGTTGTTTAAATCACAGCTGGAGGGGGAGGCGGCCTATAGGAAGGATGTTGAGCAGTTGAGGGAGGGGTACAGGAAAAACAACTTCCTCCTTAGCTGAAAGAAAAAAAAAGAGATTCTTGTGGACTTTAGGAAATGTACAGCACTTGGAATCGCCTCCACGGTCCAGGGACTGATCCACCCTGGGTTCCTCCTCGGAGGTCCCTTCAGAAGGAGAAGGGGTCCCAGGTCTCCATGGGGGAAAGCGTTCCTGAGGCCTGCGTTCGAGGCCAATGCTTTCGCCTTTCAGGCTCCAGCCCACCTTCTCTCTGGTCTTTTTGTCAGCTGTAGAGATGGGATCACATGCATTCCCAAGTTTAAGAAGGATCCCTTGAAAAGGCTGAGAAACCTTCTTCTTTTGCCAATGAACTTTGCCTCTGCCTGATTTATTGGGAACCAGATGCATCCACTCCAAAGAAAAAGAGACGGAGGGGAATGTGTGGGTCATAAGCTGGGAAGGAGTCACTGGGAGAGGCAGAAGGTTGTGTTGAGCAGGCGAGGGAAGAGCAGGAGGAGAGAGAAAGAGCCCCAGGGAAAGAGGAGGTTGGCTGAGCTGGTGTGGGAATGAGAGGCAGAGAATGCAAAGCAACTCCGGAAACGGTGAACAAGGCAAGCTGTGATCTCGTTTGAGGAAAGGGAATTAAGATGCCTGCTTCCCCATCCCCAGTGGATTAAAATGTCCAAAGATTAGGGAAAGAAGAAGAGGAAGCAGGATTGGATTAACATTATAAGAGACCAGAATTTTCCATTGTGAGTTGGCTGAGATTTGTTGGAACAGTTTTTCAAAGGCTTTATAGAAACTGGAACTAGAAACTGGAGAAATACTAATTTGGATTATGAGACGATCATTATAAGAGTCATATTGAACTGTCTGAGTGGTTAAGATTTGAAGGCTAGGCGGGGGGGGGGGGAATCTTCTTGGTAGTGGCACCCGCCCTGTGGAACGCCCTCCCACCAGATGTCAAAGAGAAAAATAACTACCAGACTTTTAGAAGACATCTGAAGGCAGCCCTTCAGAGACGGAAGTTTCCTTTTCATCTATTTTTTGTGTTTTTTATATTAAGATTCCTTTATTTTGAATTTTGGAGGACACACACAGGAAGAGGAGAGTTTGAGGTGGGAGGCACCTGCAAGGAATGCAGGGAAGGAAGGATATCTCAGGGTGGGAGACGGGGAGAAGAGGGGGACACCTAGGGGAGAGGTGGGGGAGCCTGTCTTTCTATGGGTTGATGAATGATATGTATGATACAAATGTGATAAAAGGTATTTTTAGTTATTCTTCCCCCTTTCTATTTTCTATAGAATTGTGTTTTGTAAGGGTTGTTTAATAATTTTTGTTTTGTTATTTTTCATTTTGAGTTTTCCCTCTGTATGAATTCTTTGATGGCTTGTGAGATTAGTGCCTTGACTGAAGCTCTTCCTACATTCCAAGCACTAATATGGTTTCTGACCTGTATGAGTTCTTTGATGGGAAATGAGACTACCTTTTCGATTGAAGCTCTTTCCACATTCCAAGCACTGATAGGGTTTCTCCCCTGTATGAATTCTTTGATGAACAGTGAGACAATCCTTTCGATTGAAGCTCTTTCCACACCCCAAGCACTGATAGGGTTTCTCCCTTGTATGAATTCTCTGATGGCTAGTGAGCTTAGCCCCGTCCTGGAAGCTCTTCCCACATTCAAAGCACTGACAGGGTTTCTCCCCTCTATGAATTCTTTGATGGGAAGTGAGATGTGCGCCTTGACTAAAGCTCTTTCCACATTCTAAGCACTGATAGGGTTTCTCCCCCGTATGAATTCTGTGATGGGAAGTGAGACTGTAGCTATTAGCGAAGCTCCTTCCACATTCCAAGCACTGACAGGGTTTCTCCCCTCTATGAATTCTTTGATGGGAAGTGAGATGGGTGCTTTGACTAAAGCTCTTTCCACATTCCAAGCACTGATAGGGTTTCTCCCCTGTATGAATTCTTTGATGAACAATGAGATAATCCTTCCGATTGAAGCTCTTTCCACACC
Organism: Podarcis muralis; assembly: GCF_964188315.1. Classification (NCBI taxonomy): domain Eukaryota; kingdom Metazoa; phylum Chordata; class Lepidosauria; order Squamata; family Lacertidae; genus Podarcis; species Podarcis muralis. Next base: position 126,423,381 of record NC_135656.1, on the reverse strand, counting down.
CCAAGCACTGAAAAGGTTTCTCCCCTGTATGAATTCTCTGATGGTTAGTGAGCTTAGCCCCCTCCTGGAAGCTCTTTCCACATTCTAAGCAATGATAGGGTTTCTCCCCTCTATGAATTCTTCGATGGGAAGCGAGATTTGCGCTTTGACTAAAGCTCTTTCCACATTCTAAGCACTGATAGGGTTTCTCCCCTGTATGAGTTCTTCGATGGGAAGTGAGACTCACTTTCCAACAGAAGCTCTTTCCACACTGCAAGCACTGAAAAGGTTTCTCCCCTGTATGAATTCTCTGATGGCTAGTGAGCCTAGCCCCCTCCTGGAAGCTCTTTCCACATTCTAAGCACTGATACGGTTTCTCCCCTGTATGAATTCTTTGATGAGAAGTGAGATGTGCGCTTTGACTAAAGCTCTTTCCACATTCGAAGCAATGATAGGGTTTCTCCCCTGTATGAACTCTTTGATGCAAAGTGAGATTATCCTTTCGACTGAAGCTCTTTCCACATTCGAAGCACTGATACAATTTCTCCCTCCTCTGTGTTCTTTTGTGTGAAGTGAGGCTTTCCCTCCGAATGAAGCTCTTTCTTTGACGGGAGGTGGACTGGGAACTCTGACGGATGTTCTCTCCACACTCTGAATATTTATATGACTTCTCCGATATGTGGATTCTGTTGACTTCTCCCTTGTTCTCCCCTTTGAATTCATCACCATCTGCAATGAAGAAAGAAACTACTTAGCACCTCAAAAAGAAATGGAGCTCCGTATTATTGAACAAGGTTTTCCCCCCATCTCACTGCAAGACTTGAGAGTGCTCTGTTTCGTCCTCAAGAGGACATCCTCGAAGTCTAACTTAATGTCATTGTCAATGTGTGGCATATTCGACCCTCGCAGCATTTGAGCACGCCTGCGGGGCGCCTGACTCTCTTGAAACCGGTGGGGCCACACTGCAAGCATACTGTGACAGGGGCGCAGATGACACAAAATCATCAAATCCAACACCTGCCCCTCCCCCAGCCATGCACTGCCATGTCAGTGTAAGTCATGCTAACTCTGCATCGCTGCCCCAGACCCCAACCCCACTCAGAGCGAAGGGGACGTGGTTCACATCCATTATTGAACAAAGTTAATGAATGCTTGTGACAGAGGAAGAACTGAAGAGAGAGAAATGTGAGGCTTTACTATAGTTTTCCCTACCTTTGTTGGCTGCTATTAACTGACACATTGCTAGGTTTTTAGCTGGGATAGATTTTGTTTGGCTCACTCATGAAATCCACTCATTCTTAGAGGTCAGTCATCTCTTTGGTCAACCAAATGCAGACTGAAGCCAAAACAAAAACAAGCCTGACAGAAGTTACTTAAATTTCCCTTCAAGTCCTGAAGCCGACATTTAAGAAGGCCTGGGTAGTTCAGACAAGCCTGGTTATTGTTTGAAAATGCATGACTAGATGAAGAACAGTCACAGAACAAAGTTGTTATTCCTCCATTCAGGGTTCACAGTGGAGATGTTAGAATCCCAGATGCTCTTGGTCTCCATCCAAATAGTGGAGGTTCATCAAATAGAGGTATGTATGGAATTTCAACATCATGAGAAGAGAAGACTCCCTGGAAAAGACCCTGATGTTGGGAAAGATGGAGGGCACAAGGAGAAGGGAACGACAGAGGACAAGATGGTTGGACAGTGTTCTTGAAGCTACCAGCATGTGTTTGACCAAACTGTGGGGGGCAGTGGGAGACAGGAGTGCCTGGTGTGCTCTGGTCCAGGGGGTCACGAAGAGTCGGAGATGACTAAACAACAACAACAACAACATGGAATTTCAAAACTGATCTTATGATCTAATGGAATTTTACCAAGAGCGTCCATGATGCCACAATTCTCCTCCTTGACTTCCTTATGCAGAACTCTCTGGCCAGGATCCAGCAACGTCCACACCTTGTCTGTAAAAACAAACAGCAACATACTTTGAATCCCCTCCCATTTTCATGAGGAGACCAACTCGGTATTGTTTCATTGATGACAAAAGAGGAATAATGACTATTGCTCACAATTAATCTAGGCACAACAGCCGCAAGAGCTCCTGACTAGGCATTCGGCTTTGCGATGTTGAATGTTCTCTGTTCTCTACTGTTTCCCCTTTTTTGTTTCAGTTGAAAGGAATTCATGAACCCAGAACTCATAGACTGACCACTAATGATGAACCATATGTGTCCTGTTTGCAGGTGGTTGCTCACGAGTAAACAGCCAGGACTCGGACCTGCTTTTTACAGGTTTTATTGAGTGCAAACTATGTACAGTGCAGAAACCCAAAGTTCATGTTTGTCTCAGTCACTTGCAGATTCTGGGAGTGGCTTCTTCCTCTTCCCCCCAGGATAAGAACTTAGACACCCCAAATCTCCCCCTCCTTTCCTTACGTTTGACCCCCTTGCGAAAACTAGGCGACGGAAGCGGCATGTCTGTTTCATGAACAGGCTGGCTGAGCGAGGTGCTAGGGCTCACAGTAACGTCTGTGAGCTTTTGCCTCGCTTCGCCCCTCCTTTCCCCCTCTGATTTGCCGGAGGCGTGACTCTCTCCACTGCCTTATGAAGTGCTACTCCTCTACGATAAATTCCTGTTACGCACTCCTCAGGAATCCACACATTTTCAGAACTGGGCGCCCCCTCCAAGGCAACTAGATACTCTAGTTCACGGGTGTCAAACACAAGGCCCGCGGGCCGAATCCGGCCCGCCAGACCTCATCATGTGGCCCGTGTAGCCGCCACCGGCCGCCAGCCTTCACCTTTTATTCTCGCTTTTTTTTTTTTACACAAGAAAGCCGCCTCTTCACCGCATGCGCAGCAGCCTACAAGCCAGAGAACGTCTGCCCTCTAGCGGCGCTGGCCGTTCTACACAGGAAACCTCCACTTTACATAGTCCTACAGATATAACCAGCCCTTTGAGAGTGACCAAACTGCTGATGCGGCCCCCCGATGAATTTGAGTTAGACACCCCTGCTCTAGTTGATGTCCGTTCAACCTGGAGTCAAGTATCAACATCACTTCGTTGCATTGTTCCCTCTCTTCTACGTTTGGCGGGGTGGATCCCTCCTGCCCCCTCTCTGGGCAGCCGTGCCCCTCCCTGTAAGGCGACAGCAGGGACCTGTGGGAAACTGGGTGTATCCTCATGTTGTCTGGCAGCTTCAGCCTAAACGCTACTGGATTGACCTGCTGGATGACCTCAAAGGGGCCCACTCTTCTAGGCTGCAGTTTCTTGCACCTCCCCCTCAGGGGCAGTGCCTGAGATGACAACCACACCTTGTCCCCCACCCAAATGACTTCCCCTGGTCTTCTATGCTTGTCGGCCTTCTTGTACGCCTCCTTGGCCCTCTCCAAGTTCATCTTGAGCTGTTGGTGTATGGCCTCCATCTCCTCCGCTAATTGCTCCGCGGCCGGCACACTCCAAGCCTCCTCCCCTGGTCCTGGGATGGCACCCGTAATTGGCAAGAAAGGGACTCATCCCTGTGGACACATGCTCAGCATTATTGTATGCAAACTCTGCTAGTGTTAGCTTCTCCACCCGATCATTCTGCCTCTGATTGATGTGACAGTGCAAGTCCTGCTGCAAAATGGCATTGGCTCTCTCGGCTTGTCCGTTGGTTTCTGGGTGCCTTGCTGTCGAGAAGCTCACCTCTACCTGCAACAATCTCATGAGCTTGTGTCAGAAATGCGAGGTGAACTGCCTTCCACTGTCCAAAATTACCCTCGCAGGTACCCCATGCAGCCATGAAGCGCCATGAAGACGTGGTGCACGAACAACTTGGCGGTCTCCTCACTGTCACTGCATGGGAGCATGACACAAAGTGACACATCTTGGTCAGTAGGTCCACCATGACCACCGTCTTACCTTGGGAAATGGGCAGGTCTGTCATGAAATCTATGGACACTACCTCCCATGGCCTCCCTGGTGTGGGCAAGGGTTCTAGCAACCCCGCTGGTGCCACCCTCTCCCCCATTGCCCTCTGACACATGTCGCATCCTCACACATAACCTTGCACATCTTCCCTTACTTTGGGCCACCAAAAATCCCACGTAACTAACAATATGGTCTTGTGTTGCCCAAAATGCCCAGCAGTAGGGTTGTCATGGAGTTGTTTGAGAACTCTGACCCTTAGGGACTCTCCTGGTACATACAATGTTCTGCTTCTTCTGCTAGTGCTCCTCTCCAGGTCCATTTGTCCTCCTGGTACATATGTCTGGCCACGGGGAGTTCCTTCTTCCTCCAAGTACTCTGGTTTTCGAGATAACGAGATATCTGCCCTCACGGGATGTACTGGATCCTAAAGTTGAAGTTGGCAAAAAACAACAACCCAGCGGATTTGCCTCTGGAAAAGCACATGCACGGTCCACCAGTATTCCAAGTTCTTGTGAACTGTATGCACCTGTATCTGCTGCTGCGCCCCAATCAGGAAGCGTCTCCACTGCTTAAAAGCTGCAAAAATTGCCAACAATTCTTTGTCATAGATACACTAGTTTTGCTGACAATATGTTACCATGACAACATGTTATGGATATTCCAGCAAATTTATTCTGCTATTTTAGATACAAATGACATGAGAAGACTCAGTCTACATATTTGTATTATTTCTTAGTCCTATGATCCTTGTTTTTAAAAGCAAAGAAGAGTTATAAAAAAAGAAAAGAAAAAGGCAAGACACGGAAGCCCCATTTGCATGAATGAAAGAACTTTATTACGGTCACAGACCAGGATTAAAAAAAGCATATAGATAAAATAGCAGTTAGGAATTTTTTAACTGATAATTGTTAGAGCAAATGAGGACAGGGAAACAGGCATAGGATAAAACATCTGAATAAAATACAAGATTGAACACGGATAATGGATGGATAAAAAACTGATAATTAAAACAGATAAGAACTAGAAACAAACAAAGACACACAGTTAAAACAACTGTAAGAACATAAGAACTAAAAGACTCGCAGTTAAAACAACTATAAGAGGTTGCAGAGTAGAAGCCTCTGAAATAGTCACTCACAACATTAGAAACTGCTGTGCAAATATGGTTAAAACAGACAATTAAAACAATGTACAACACTAAATTTAGAAACAATGTAGAACAATAAACTGTCCCAGGGAGCTGACTCAGAATCACCCATGGAACCGTGTTTGGGGCTTTTCATGCCGGACTATTTTGAGTTGGGCGATGGTCTGCGCCTACAGATCTGTAGACAGAATCTGGCGACCATCCAAGTTATCTTCTGATCTTTGCCTAACAGCAAAAGGTCAAATTTTTGCTTTTGCGGGAGGTTGGCAAGCCTCATCAGTAGGGGATCCAAGATCTTACTACGTGCCTCTTTATAAAAGGGACGTCTAAAGAACAAGTGTTCTGGGCTTCCTATCTCTCCCAATGGACAGGTGCAAAGTCTCTGAGCATACGGGACCCTTCTAAAGGCTCCATCCAGGACCGGCGAGGGAAGAGCCGAGCTTCTGGCAAGTGTAAAGGCCCTTCTTGCATCCCTAGAAACGAGAAGGAAGAGATATGCTGCTGGTGCGGCTGTATATCTCTCTCGATTTCTCCAATTCTATAGTCAGGGGACCTTGCACAGTCCTGCTGTCTCTCAGTGTCTAATATTCTTTGCCTGACCGTAGCTTTGGCCTGGCCCAAGCCCAGACTTAGAAGGGCTTGAGGGGCAAAACCCAGTTTCCGGAGGGTGTTCAGGACTGCAGTCTGCCAGCCCGACTGGAATTGGTCACAGAGGATCAATGGGGCTATCCCTCAGGGGAGCAGGTTCAATGTCAGCCATTTGTAGATTGATGTTAGGCAGATTCTAGCCTCCACTCTCATCAGCCCCATTTCCAATCTATTTTTTTTAAAAAAAATTTAAAGTAATATTTATTAGATTTTCAACAATATAACAGAAATAAACAGTCACACACACAAAAAACACAGAAGAAAAGAAGAAAAAATTACATAAAAACAAAAATGTACTTCAATAGTATAACTTTCTTTAGCTTAGTTCTTTGACTTCCTCACACCTCCCTTTTTTGTATTCTGCTTCAATTGTTATTTCAGCAAATCCTTTCTATCTTTCCAAAATTTTTACATAAGCGTAACATACGTTTCTTAACTTTATTAACCTTTAAATTCTCAATTTATAAATACATAACTTCTCACAACATTTCTGGTAAAACCTATGGATGCCTATCCACCATTGTCCAAATTCTCCAACAGTTTACTTTATTTTAAAATAACCTATAAACTTATAACACATTTCAAGAAGAACTTTAAATTTTCCAGTCTTCTCCCCTCAGCTCCTCCCCTGGTCCCAAAAAACTGCCAGTCCTTTCCGTCAATTCCCTAAAGCTCCTTAATCCGGGAACCTGATGTCTGAGGCTCTTGGGTCCCCCCCAGGCCCCTTCTGGCGATTTTGTTCATACTTTTTAGTTCCCAGTAACACATCTCTGGGGAATCCCATCCTAACATAATAGCTGCACCTTTTAAACCCTTCAACCAAGTTTTCAGGTTTAAATTTTAGATGGTCCTTCCAAAGGTATTTCCCAATGCATCCAAATCCAGTAGCCCCAAAACCTTCAGTCATTTCCAACCCCATATCCATATTCCAACAGTCCATAAATCCCTATGTAATGGGATCCTTCCATCCTTTCAGTCCAAACTGAGATCCAACCATCACAGTCCGGCCTTTACCAAAGTCCATCATAGATGGTCTTAGTTTGCAATCCATAAGTGATCTTAATTTATAGTCCTCAGTTACATTAAGTTTCTCCTCTTCCTCTGTCCTTCCTCCACCAATTCTTCTTCCATCAATTCTTCTTTTACCACCAGTTGTGTCGACAAAACCAATTCCTGAAACTCCAGCTTCCTGTGGAGCTCCACCAGCAAAAAGTTTGTCCTTTGCAATGCATTCATCATTGCTTCAGAGATCTGCATTTTGGTTATTTGAAGGTCACAAACTAGTTCCCAGGCTTGTTATCTGCAGCTGGCAATTATTCATGCAACAGTTTCAAATTCCCCCACTAGAGGGATACAATATCTCAACAGTAACAATTTCCAAGAGTCAGCTCAGCTTCAAAATACCAAGACATAACATGGTTGCGATTCGCCATCTTTAAGACAGAAGGGTACGGGGAATTCTGTATATTTCCATTAGCTGTCAAAGTCCACCTGTCAAAAGTTTTTAAAAGTAATTCCTTAACGTCCAGGCAGCTCGTTCCCAGGTCAAAGCTGTGGGGTTTCCGATCTCAAAAATTTATCAAATTCAAAGTCTCCCCCTATTTCCTCAAAAGGGGGGGGGGGGTTAATGCTTCAAACAGTGAATATTTAGATTTTCAGATCAAAGTTTCCAAGATTTTAGCTTGTAGTATCTTTGCTTTAGTCTATATACAAAAGCGGAAGGCGGACTTCCTGTTTAGACCTCCCCGCTTTAAAGCCAGATTAGTTCTTCCTTTTTAAGGATTTCCAATTAAAATTTAATTTCTTTAAGCCTCTGTCCTTGTCTTAAATATTTTAATTGGTTCTACTCATGGATAGTTACTTTTAGAGCCAGATTGTCCCAGATTGAGCTTGTAGGGCAGCAGCTGAAGAAGGAACAAAAAGGGTTTTCTTGTGTGAGTTTCTTGTGGCTGATTAACTGCTCTCTCTGTGCAAAGGTCAGAGGGGGCAGGGCTTCTGTTGAGGTAGGTGATTAGCTGTGGGAGGAGCTTATCAGAGCTTGTAGGGCAGTGGCGCGCGCAGTTTGATCCATCTTTTAGATTTAGGGGAGCTAGTCTCAAACATTTGTTGGGGGAGACCTAGGTTTTTGGGGGGGATTTATTTGTCCTGTCTTCACACTTTTTATGATGGAGGACCACTGTAGTCACCCCCAACGACACGTTCTCAAGATGGAGGGTGAGGGAACAGCTGCAGTCGCCTGTGGTTCCTGCGCAATGTTTGCCATCTTGCCAAAGGTTGCAGGCAGCTTTACTTGCAGCAATTGCATGTTGATTGCACTCTTAAAAGACAAAGTCCAGCAACTGGAGGAACGTGTAGCTACGCTCCAAAGAATTAGAGAGCTGGAACTCTTCTTGGAAGCAACAGAGCACACCGTCTCCACCAAGGAGGAGACAGGGGACTCCCCTGAGAAGGTGGCTAGTTCACCAACACAGGAGCCAGATATATGGAGAAACGTGACTCAAAGAAGTAGGAGGCCCAGGGTTCGCTCTGATTGTTTAGAAATACACAATAGCTTTGAGGTCCTTTCCCCTAGCATGGAAGACGAAGAGCAGGCTCCATTTGAGGATCTCTCCCTCATTACAGTCAATCAGGTATATGAAGACGAGCAGCAAACGCAGTCCTCAGGGAATGTCCAGGCAACCTTGGAACGGACAGCTTACGGAAGAACCCCGACCAGACCTAAGAGGAGGCGTGTAGTGGTGATAGGGGATTCCCTACTGAGGGGAACAGAAGCAGTGATCTGTGGGCCTGACAAGATGTCTCGGGAAGTGTGCTGTCTCCCCGGGGCTAAGATCCAAGATGTAACTGAACGACTGCAAGGAATCATAAAACCCACTGACAAATACCCCTTCCTCTTGGTTCATGTGGGAACCAGTGACACTGCAAGCAATAGCCTCCAGAAGATCAAAAGAGACTACGAGGCTCTGGGCAGGAAATTGAAGCAATTAAATGCACAAATTGTCATCTCATCTGTCCTCCCAGTTGAACGACGTGGCCCAGGGAGAGAGGGGAAAATAGTGGAAGTGAACAGCTGGCTTCGCAAATGGTGTAAACAGGAACGGTTTGGATTCTTAGATCACGGACTGCAGTTTCTTGAAGATGGACTTCTGGCAAGCGATGGGCTGCACCTCACAACGGTTGGGAGGAATGTTTTTGCAAAAAATCTCAGAAACCTCATCAGGAGGGCTTTAAACTGACTAATGTGGGGGAGGGAGACAGTGCTCCTGAAGGTAGGAGTCTATCAATTGATGAAGATGATCATCCAAATGTCATAGACCAAATGGAGCAAACAGCACACAGACCTAGTGGTGGGAGGAAAAAATCCTTAAATAAGAGACACGGGGGAATGATTAATGGACTTCAATGTCTGTACACTAATGCGCAAAGCATGGGAAATAAACAAGATGAGCTTGAGCTCCTGGTACAGCAAACTAAATATGACATAATAGGCATCACTGAAACCTGGTGGGATAAGTCCCACGATTGGAATGTAATAATGGAGGGATACAATCTATTTCAGAGAAACAGACCAGACAAGAAAGGAGGAGGAGTGGCGTTATATGTCAGGGATGTGTATACCTGTGAAGAGATCCAAGTTTTAGAACCTCAAAGCCAAAGTGAGAGCATTTGGGTCAAAATTAAGGGAGAGAAGAATAACAGAGACCTCATTGTGGGAGTTTACTATAGATCCCCAAGCCAAACGGACTTGGATGATGGACTCAAGGGCATCCTGATCAAATTTGCAGGTGACACCAAACTGGGAGGGGTGGCTAACACCCCAGAGGACAGGATCACACTTCAAAACGACCTTGACAGATTAGAGAACTGGGCCAAAACAAACAAGATGAGTTTTCACAGGGAGAAATGTAAAGTATTGCACTTGGGCAAAAAAAATGAGAGGCACAAATACAAGATGGGGGACACCTGGCTTGAGAGCAGTACATGTGAAAAGACTCTAGGAGTCTTGGTTGATCACAAACTTGACATGAGCCAACAGTGTGACGCGGCAGCTAAAAAAGCCAATGCAATTCTGGGCTGCACCAATAGGAGTATAGCATCTAGATCAAGGGAAGTAATAGTGCCACTGTATTCTGCTCTGGTCAGACCTCACCTGGAGTACTGTGTCCAGTTCTGGGCACCACAGTTCAAGAAGGACACTGACAAACTGGAACTTGTCCAGAGGAGGGCAACCAAAATGGTCAAAGGCCTGGAAACGATGCCTTATGAGGAACGGCTAAGGGAGCTGGGCATGTTTAGCCTGGAGAAGAGGAGGTTAAGGGGTGATATGATAGCCATGTTCAAATATATAAAAGGATGTCACATAGAGGAGGGAGAAAGGTTGTTTTCTGCTGCTCCAGAGAAGCGGACACGGAGCAATGGATCCAAACTACAAGAAAGAAGATTCCACCTAAACATTAGGAAGAACTTCCTGACAGTAAGAGCTGTTTGAGAGTGGAATTTGCTGCCAAGGAGTGTGGTGGAGTCTCCTTCTTTGGAGGTCTTTAAGCAGAGGCTTGACAACCATATGTCAGGAGTGCTCTGATGGTGTTTCCTGCTTGGCAGGGGGTTGGACTCGATGGCCCTTGTGGTCTCTTCCAACTCTATGATTCTATGATTCTATTCTATGATTCTATGATTCTATGTCCCAGAAAGAAATCAGCGCTCTCCGACAACAGCTGTGCGGATTCACTCCGGGGACGGAGCGATCGATCCGAAGCACCGCGCTGCTCACCCTGCCTCGCAACGGAGCCTCAGAAAGAGGTCTCCTCACAAGCAAGGGAGGCGCAAAAGGTGCCAGCCGGATCCCATGTCCACAAGCTTCACCCGCCTGTGTTTTTTTTCGGGTCTCCGCTTTCGCAGCAGCAGCAGACCCTAATTCCCCAGAGCGGTTCCCCTGAGAGATCAGAGGAAATCCGCCATTGTCACTGGTGCTGACCGGAATCCCCATTTCCAATCTAACCCATGCGTTTGAGACACATCTGGGGACTTGGAGGAGAGCTCTAAGAAGTCTAGATTGAACTCTCTCAAGGGGGGAGAAAGCAGAGGAAGGCGGGCCCAAAAAGGAACCATAAAGGAGTTGTGCCAAAGTTTTGGCCTTGTATAATTTTAGAGCTGTGGGGACGAAGAAGCCCCCTTGTGCTCTGAATAATTTAAGGATACAATTTGCGGTTTTTTCCGCTGAACTCCCAATGGAGCTTATGTGTAGTTTGTTGGCTCCTGACGCCTTTACCACCATTCCTAGATACTTGTAGTTTGTGACTTGTTCTAATTTATGGCCTTGGAGTTCCCAGCTTCTAAGCTTTGGTTTTTCCCCAAAAGTGAGTATCTTGGTCTTTTGATAGTTGATTTTGAGACATTCAGATTCACAGTATGCTGCGAGCTTTCTTAGTGCTCTTTTGAGTCCAATGGGGTTTCTAGATAAAATTACTGCATCGTCGGCATATAGCAGGACCGAAATATGCCGATTTGCAAGCTTCGGCGGGTGGAGTTCTGAGTCATTGAGTGCAGATACAGTGGTGCCCCGCAAGACAAAATTAATTCGTTCTGCGAGTTTCTTCGTCTTGCAGGTTTTTTCGTCTTGCGAAGCACCGCTATTAGCGGATTAGCGGATAAGCGACAATTAGCAGATAAGCGGCTTAGCGGCTTTAAGAAAAAGGAAAAAACTCGCAAGAACTCGAAAAATTTTTCGTCTTGTGAAGCAAGCCCATAGGGAAATTCGTCTTGCGAAGCAGCTAAAAAATCGGAAAACGCTTTCGTCTTGTGCGTTTTTCGTTTAGCGAGGCATTCGTCTAGCGGGGCACCACTGTACTAAGTTAGCCCCATTAGCAATCAATCTGCAAAGCAGGATCAGGTTGCTTTAAAGAGTCGTGGCTTCTAATGCCGCGTGATGGATCAGTGAGTTGTCTGGCATTGGGAGGACTTTCAGATCACGGTACTGGTTTTAGACATTTAGAGCTGTGGTGGCCGGGGAGCTGTAATCTATTCCTAGCTCAAATTGCCTGCAGGAGACAAAGGTGCAGGCAGGCAGGCAGGTAGGTGGGGAGCCCGAAAGGTGCTCCCCTTCTCCATCTCCATCAGCCTGCCTGCCTCCCCCCACCCCCAAGCTGAGCAAGCGCCAATTCCTCTCCGGCTCCATGTCCCCTTCTCCACTCCCCTGGGACTCACCAGATCTCTCGGAGGTCCCTGGGAGGGAGTGCTCAGGGGTTGTGGGGAGGGATGCAGGAGACAGCCGGACCAGGTCAACCGTCCATCTTCCCCCTTCCATCTTCGCTAGGTTTGCAGGATCCGTCTCCTTCATCCTTCCTGAGGAGTCAAGGAGCCAAAAGAAGCTGCAGGGTCCTGGGAGAGAGGAAGAAGCAAAGGAAGCCTCAGAGGCCCTGCAGGGATTCTCCTGCCCTAGATATTCTCCTGCCCCTGGAGAAGCACAAATGGGGCAGCCCCTCCCCCACAGAAGCTCCATTTCTAAACCTCTCCAGTGGATGCAATTTCCTCTGTTTGCTCCTCGCTCCACTTCGTAAGGCTGGCAGGGTCTGTCCAGTAGTGACCCAAAAGCAGATCTCCTTGGACTCTGGCCTGATGTTTCTGGTTAGGACTTCTAAGCCTAGAATGAATAGTAAAGGTGAGAAAGGACATTCCTGTTATGTTCCTTTCTGTATCTTACATTCCTCTGTTACCACCTGATTTTCAATTATTTTGGCTTTTTAGACCGAATATATTGCTTGAATCCCCTTACTAAAATTTTCACCAAAACTCATTCCTTCAAGGACTTTATTCATAAATTCACATGAGATGTTGTCAAACGCTTTTTTCAGCATCTATCACTTCCAGGTATTCGGTCATCTATAATGTTTCTTATATTAGGGTTCAATTGTCTCCCTGGAAAGAAGCCAGGGCAGACAAAATCATCAGGGGTATTACAGTGGGGAAAAGAATATGCAAATGAAAAGCATATGCAGATGACCTTGTAATTACAGTTGAAGACCCTAAGAACTCTCTTCCAAAAGTTTTAGAAAAAATACAGGAGTATGGGTAAGTGGCAGGTTTTAAGTTGAATAAAGATAAGACAAAGTTGTTAGTGGAAAATCCAGCAGGAGAAAATAAAAAAGAATGACAGAAAAATTTAGAAATAGAAATCCATAGAAAAGTGAAATACTTAAGACAATTATGAAAATACCTGGAATGAAATAAAACGGAATCTAGAAATTTGGGGAAGAATGAATTTATCCTTATCAGGGAGAATTGCAGTGATCAAGATGAACGCACTGCCAAAAGTATTACGGTAGTTTTATTTCAGTCAGTGATGCTGACTGTTACAGCATGCTTCAATAAATGACAGAAGGACATTTCAAAATCTATTTGGAAAGGGAAGAAGCCAAGGTATGATAAAGGCAAAGTAAATAAAGGATTTACAATCATATAAGAAGAAGGTCACGCTTACAAGTTTGGGAAAGATATAAATGTAACAAATGGCATGGCTTGCATGGACCTGAAAGATGGCTGAAGACACCACAAAATGGACTCAATGTCTGTGAAATGATCATGTAGATGGAATATGGTAAACATCAGGATGATCTGGCAGAAACTGTCTGTGCTAGTGCCAAGGACGGAACAGCATACACAGGGAAGCGAAGAGATGACATGCGCAACATGACATGCGAGGTAAGATGCATCCTTGTGCAAATGAATTGAAACAAAGCATGTTTTCTACATCACATTGATCAGTCTGTCAAGCACCCTCCAAAGAAGATGTTTGGGGGATGTGTCAGGTCTGATGGTGTCAGAACCTGTAGCCAATAGAAGGAATGATGCGCTTGCCCCAATATATTGAGGTTCTACGAAAGAGAGTTATTCCAGAGTTGGAAAAGAGGTGTCCTGACAGTACTGGGATGTTGCAGCAGGAACTAGCCCCCGTCACACACCAAAAGTGGTGAAGAAATTCATGACAGAGCAGCAAATACAGGTGCTGATTGGCAGGCAGGGAATTGCCCAGACATAAATCCCATGGAGAATTTGTGGGCTATATGCAAAAGTCGCCCTGAGAGATCATTGGTTTGCCTTTGTTTTTTATGCATTTGGTGTTCTCATTTTGCATTTTTATGTTGTGAATCGCCCTGTAAACTTTGGATGAAGGGCATAATACAAATTTAATAATAATAACAATAATAATAGCAGCAGGGGACAGCACAGGGAACGGCAGTCAATTAGAGGTGCCAACTTGAATAAAATATTAAGGGAGGACAGGCATGGGCATAGCCGGGAATTATGTCAGGGGGCAGAATCTCCGTTAATTAAGGATTTAATTCTCTCCCTTGGACTCCCCTGGACCCAAGTAAGCCCTGCCCTGCAAAACTGATCTCAAGATGCAGTGTGCGCACAGCATTTGAATGGCAATGGCCATTAACGGGAGGGGGGCTCAAATGTTTTATGGGGGGAGCCAAAGGGACCTCGGCCCGAGGAGTTGGCTCTTATGCGGTCAATCATGGCAGACCTGTGGACTGTATTCCTTAATATATAGGCACGCCTCCCAAGGCCAAAAACTGTATCCTGTTAAGGTGCCCTGGGGTTATGCCGATCTGTGAGGAAGAGAAGGAGAACTTCTCTCTCTCTCTCCCACTGCCCCCCTCTCCCCTTTGGGCTGGCTTTCTACATCCTTCATCCTTCTGGCAGGCAGAAATCCAGCAGGTGGGGAGGATTTCCTTTCAATATTGTCACTGGAATGTTTGCAGTTGAAAAAGCATGTAAACGTAATAGGCCGTATAGTAACAATTGCAAAGTTATTTACTAGAAACTACTTCTCTAGAATTAGATTCTCATAATGTCAAAATCAACATCGTGACATAATACATTAACATGTAGCTTTTCAGTTGACCCCCAAGTCCAGTCTGTACAAAATACAGCTCCTATTTTGTCAGTGCCGTAGTACATTCTTTTCTACTTTCTTGACTCTTCCCTCGAAGAGTAGCATGAAATAATCTTCTAAGTGATTGGGATCCAGATGATGGGCTTGGCAGGCCAAAAAGACTGGCCCTGAGAGATAGGCAGACAAGGCAAGGGTTGCGGGGTGTTCCCTTCCTCGGCTGTGCAGAGGGCTAAATCATTTGGGAATGTTTGCAGGGACTGGGCGCTTCCATCGGATCCCTGTAATGGATTCCTTTGAAGGGATTTCTGCACCAGGCAAAGGGATTTTTGGCCCCCCAATTCCCCCCCCCCCCCAGACACCCAAGGGGGCGAGTTTACCTAAAGCAGGAAGAGGTCCTTGCTGACCTCCAGGCTGGGGGGGAGCGAGCCAGGGGGCGCCTCCCCCCCCCTTGCTTTGACCCCCTGGACCCCTTCTCCCCCTTTTCCGCCCCCTTCAGTGCTGCGTCTCCTTTTCCCTCTGCCCTGACTCTCCGCCCCCTGACTTGGGGGTCTCCCCCCCCCGCAGGCATGATCTGAGCAGGGACCCCCACGCCCCCTCCCTGCCCCCCGGGACCCCCTTCTCCCCATTGCACCCTCAGGGGAAGAGAGACGAGACTCACCCGAGTCCAGGAGGGGCTTTTGCAAAGGAGAGAGGAGAAAGCGGGGAGGGAGGGGCTCCTGCTCTGGAGGACCTTGCCCCCTCCCCCTTCACTTCCTGCCCTATCTAGGAATCCAGCTCTGCTCCGTTTAACCCTTGCCAAGCCGAGTCCTCCCCTCCCTCTCCCTGCCTGCAGTTTTCCTGCGCCTGCGCCCTAGGGGCTGCCCCCCTTCCCTCCCTCTGCCCCAAGGAGCCCACATCCCACCAGACTAACTGCAAGGGAGGCGGGGGGGGTCTATGGGGGGGTTGCCTTGGCTCTCCCCCAACATGGAGGCTCCTGGACCCCGAGGAAAGGCTGGGAGGGAGAAGGGGCGAAGGGCTGCCTAGTGGCGGGAGGTGCCTTGGGCTCAGCCATGGCTCCCTCCAGACACCCCCCCCAAACACCCTCCAGCTCAGGGGGGGGGGAGAGAGGGAGGGGGGGCACTGTTATACGGTGGTTCCGCTCCTTTCTCCTGGGCCGTGTCCAGAAAGTGGTGGTGGGGGATGAGTGTTCAGACCCCTGGGCTCTCACTTGTGGGGTGCCTCAGGGTTCCGTCCTCTCCCCCATGCTTTTTAATATCTATATGAAGCCGCTGGGAGAGATCATCAGGGGGTTTGGGCTGGGTGTTCATCAGTATGCAGATGACACCCAGCTCTACCTCTCCTTTAAATCAGAACCAGTGAAGGCGGTGAAGGTCCTGTGTGAGTGCCTGGAGGCGGTTGGAGGATGGATGGCGGCTAACAGATTGAGGCTGAATCCTGACAAGACAGAAGTACTGTTTTTGGGGGACAGGGGGCGGGCAGGTGTGGGGGATTCCCTGGTCCTGAATGGGGTAACTGTGCCCCTGAAGGACCAGGTGCGCAGCCTGGGAGTCATTTTGGACTCACAGCTGTCCATGGAGGCACAGGTTAATTCTGTGTCCAGGGCAGCTGTCTACCAGCTCCATCTGGTACGCAGGCTAAGACCCTACCTGCCCGCAGACTGTCTTGCCAGAGTGGTGCATGCTCTAGTTATCTCCCGCTTGGACTACTGCAACGCGCTCTACGTGGGGCTACCTTTGAAGGTGACCCGGAAACTGCAATTAATCCAGAATGCGGCCGCTAGACTGGTGACTGGGAGTGGCCGCCGGGACCACATAACACCAGTTCTGAGAGATCTGCATTGGCTCCCAGTACGTTTCCGAGCACAATTCAAAGTGTTGGTGCTGACCTTTAAAGCCCTAAACGGCCTCGGTCCAGTATATCTGAAGGAGCGTCTCCACCCCCATCGTTCAGCCCGGACACTGAGATCCAGCGCCGAGGGCCTTCTGGCGGTTCCCTCATTGCGAGAAGTAAGGTTACAGGGAACCAGGCAGAGGGCCTTCTCGGTAGTGGCTCCTGCCCTGTGGAACGCCCTCCCAGCAGATGTCAAAGCAATAAACAACTATTTTACTTTTAGAAGTCATCTGAAGGCAGCCCTCTTTAGGGAAGTTTTTAATGTTTGATGCTGTACTGTTTTTAATATTCAGTTGGAAGCCGCCCAGAGTGGCTGGGGAAACCCAGCCAGATGGGCGGGGTATAAATAATAAATTATTATTATTATTATTATTATTCCCAGCCAGGAGACCCCTCCCCTCCCCAAAAGACGGGTTGTTCTGCTTCTCACCCCAGGAAGAGAGAGGGAGGAGGAAGAGTCCCAGGCCAGGAAGGAAACGCACACGTGACCCGGGGGGGCATGAAAAAGAGAGGGGAAGACCAGGATGGTGGAGAGAGGGGAGCAGACTCCGGTTCAGAGCCAGAGGGACCCCGGCCCTCCTTTCCCAGAGTTTCCTGCCAGAAAACCAGTTTCTCCTGGGCTCCCAGAACCACCTGGAGGCAGGAGACCCATTTCCCGCCCCAGAGCAGGGCTGGACCAATCAGAAGCCTCTCCATTGGGCAGCTGGCCAATCCCCTTTCAGATTCCCCTGGGCCTCCTCCTCCTCTCCTTCGCCCGGTTTCCTGAGGGAGTTTTCCCTCTGAGTTTCCCTCATGGCTGCTCCCCCTCCCAGCTTCTCCTTCATTTCTCCTTCCTTCTCTTCCTATTCCTCTTTCCCCTGTAGCAGGAACCCCCCCACCCCAATCATTCTGCTTGTACAAACTTCATACACACACACACTCACACACTACATACGCCACATTTCTGTTATAAATTCATAGAAAATCAACCATACATCGGATTTGCACTGTTCCATTTTTTATTTTACTCCATATGACAAGAACTAACAAAGGGGGGTGACTTATTCCTGGTCAGCCATAATCCCTCCACCATCCCAGCACATCCCAGCACATCCGCAGGAGCCCTGCCCAGATGATCCCAGACAGAAGACCATCAAGATCACAAAGAACTTGCAGATGGGAGTGGATTCAGCATGGACTGAAACAAAGGACAATGATCAGATCTTCCCTCAGGGGGCAGGAAACTGCAAACTCCCCTTTGTCTCCTGGAAGTGACTCATGGGGAGGGGGGAAAGGAGGAACCAGCCAGCTGACAAGACACTCAGGTTACCACCAACTCCTCCCTCAACCCCTCCTTTCTGTGATGTATGCATGATGTTTCTGGGGGTGGGCTTGACCTAAAGGAGGGGAATTTCAAAAGTTTTTATAAGACCTGGCACACTATTTTTCTGGGTCTTTCCTCTCACCTGCAAGTGAGGGGAGCACCTGTCACGACAGTCTTTCTTCAATAAAGACCAGGCCTACAGGCTGCTGATTTGCTTCAATTTGCTCTGGTTGGTGTTTTATTTTTGTCCAAGGGAGCCCTCAGATTTTTCCTGCAACACCCCCCATTGCTTGGGGGCAGCTGGATTCCCACCCCCATGGGGCCAGGAGAAGGCGTTTCCCGCCCTTTTCCGAAATAGGAGGGAACGCCATTTTGTTTTTCCCAGAGACGCCATGGCTCCCCTGTGGGCCTCGGGGGTCCCACGCTCTCGGGGTCTCTCCTCCCGGCTGAAGGAGGGCGGCACCTTTGGTCCTCAGCCGCCTTCCTGCCATGATGGCTTGGCCTCCGCAGGGCAGCCTCTCTCCTCGCCATGTTGGCCCCACGGAGGAGGCCTCTCCCTTGGGAGAGGCCAGGCAAGCGGCCTTGGGGGATCCGCCGGGGTCTGCAAAGGGGGCCAGGAGGGAAAGGCCCAAGGAGGAGAAGAATAACAGTAGTAGTAGTAGTAGTAAGGGCTTTATCCCCTCAAAGGTGGAGGGTTCCCTCAGGGGAGTTTGACCCCCAGACCAGCATTCTTGGTCACCCCAAGAGTCAGCGCTAGGAGAAGGGCTCCACCTGCAGGAATAGGGGAAAGACCAGGCTGGAGAATCCCCTGCTGGCCCCTCGGGGTCCCAGGAGCCCTTTCTGGATGGCCCTCATGGCCTTGGGGGATCCGCCAGGTTTTGCAAAGGAGGCCAGGAGGGAAAGCCCCTCTCTGTCTCAGAGGCCCAAGAAGGAGAAGAATAACAGTAGTAGTAGTAGTAATAATAATAATAATAATAAGGGCTTTATCCCCTCAAAGGTGGAGGGTTCCCTCAGGGGAGTTTGACCCCCCGGAGCAGCATTCTTGGTCACCCCAAGACTCAGCACTAGAAGGGCTCCACCTGCAGGCCTAGGGGAAAGGGGGGTTCTTCCCCACACGAGGCTGGAGACTCCCCTGCTGGCCCCTTGGGGCCCCAGGAGCCCTTTCTGGATGACCCTCATTTGCCCCCCAAATGGGCCAAGACATCTGTTCTTCCCCCTCAGGCGGTAGTTGAACAGGAGAGGTCGCTCCCACTCCTGGTCCCTGTGGGTCTCAGGAGGCAGTGGGGGGACTCTAGGGAACTGGCTGAACTGGGGTCCTCCCAGTCCAGCCCAGACAAGAAAGAGAGGGAGCCCAGAAGAGGAAGCCATTGCAGAGAAGACCTGGACTTGGCTGTTCTCTGCTGAGGGTCTCCTGCCTTTCTTCCAAGGCTTCTTGGGGGTGCCATGGCCAGAGGAAGACACAGCCCCCCCCCAAGGGCCCTGGGGAGCAAGCAGAGCCTGCCTCAGTTTCCTTCCCCAAGGCCTTGGGGGAACCTTGGGGTGCGGAAGGAGGAACCCCAAATGGAGCTCAGGCTCCTGGCAAGTGGGGAAAGGAACATGAAATGGCGCTTTCCAGATGAGTCTCAATACAATACGATAACCTTTATTGTCATTGTCCCATACCTCACCTGGAGTACTGTGTCCAGTTCTGGGCACCACAGTTCAAGGACACTGACAAACTGGAACGTGTCCAGAGGAGGGCAACCAAAATGGTCAAAGGCCTGGAAACGATGCCTTATGAGGAACGGCTAAGGGAGCTGGGCATGTTTAGCCTGGAGAAGAGGAGGTTAAGGGGTGATATGATAGCCATGTTCAAATATATAAAAGGATGTCACATAGAGGAGGGAGAAAGGTTGTTTTCTGCTGCTCCAGAGAAGCGGACACGGAGCAATGGATCCAAACTACAAGAAAGAAGATTCCACCTAAACATTAGGAAGAACTTCCTGACAGTAAGAGCTGTTTGAGAGTGGAATTTGCTGCCAAGGAGTGTGGTGGAGTCTCCTTCTTTGGAGGTCTTTAAGCAGAGGCTTGACAACCATATGTCAGGAGTGCTCTGATGGTGTTTCCTGCTTGGCAGGGGGTTGGACTCGATGGCCCTTGTGGTCTCTTCCAACTCTAGGATTCTATGAGAACAACAAAATTGAAAAAATGTACATCAGACATTCAAAAACCAACAAGCCTGCTATCCCAGCTATCCCAACCTTGTTAGCCCCCTAAAAACTCTGATACCCCATAATTAAAGATAATATACTCCCATAGTGACTACTTTACACTGTATTTAAAACCAAAATTGCATTTGGATAGAAACTGTTTTTCAGGCAGCTAGTCCTAGTCTTTATATCCCTGTACCTTCTTCCAGAAGGCAGAAGCTGAAAGAGATCATTTCCGGGGTGTGCACTATCCTGCACTATCTCTGCAGCTTTCTTATCTAGCACCTTCAGCAAATGCCTGCAGGGCCATGAGTAGTATGCATGAAAACATCAATGCTAAATTGAGCAGATACCCGGAGGCAGTGCGGATTATTGCAGGGGACTTCACTTACACAGATGTGAGGGCAGCACTCCCTAAATCCCATCAGCACATTGAGTGTGCAATAAGGGGAGAAAATACTCTTGACAAGGTGTATACGAACATTGGACGGGAATATGAGGCGCATCTCAGTGGTTCAGATCATGTGTCCCTGCTTCTGACACCAGTGTACACACCCCTCAGGAAACAAGGCCAGCTACAAACACGGATGGTTACGGTGTGGCCTGAGGGAGCCTCTCAGCAGTTGCAGGACTGTTTCCAGGAGACCAATTGGAATATGTTTGACCATCAGGATCTAGAAACTTCTACATCAACGGTCTTAGATTCAGCACAGGAAACGCACCAGGGAAAGGTATGTTAAGTTGTATCTGTTACGGAAAGGGGGGGGGCATGTCTTCCTCACTTCAAATATTTGCTCAATTTCTCTAGGACTCCATCACCCCTCCCCTGTCCTCCATAATGCCTCAAGGTGTCAAGACCCTAATCCTGTCAAAATCACTCTGCCAAGCCTTTCCTCCGGGCAATGCCAGGTGACAGACTACGCATACATGGACCATTGTCTTCTCAGGAAGCGCTTATCTGCGCATATCTCCAGCTCTGCATATTCCCCCCTCCCTATCTCCAGCTCTCTGCATATTCCCCCCTCCCTCCTCCATATGTTAATCCGGTGTAACCCAACCTCTCCTTAATGTATGCATGATGTAATCTGTGTAACCCAACCTTTCCTTAATGTATTCATGATGTAACTGGGATGTATTTTGCACTGTATTCTGGGACATGGAGGGAGTTTCAAAAGTTCATGTCACCCTTTTCTGGCTGTTCAATCTCGCCTTGAACCTGTTGCGCAATAAACTTGGATCTTCTGCAGTTTGCTCCTGTCCGGCTGAGCTCATTTTCTTCCACAGGGACCCGCGGACTTACTTAGTCCGACGAGCTGGGTGGCAGTGTAGCCCCGCACCCAGATTTAGCCGTAACATATCCGAACAGGAAGCCCTGGATGACGGGAGAGGTTAGGAGATTCTTGAAGGCCAGAAACTCTGCTTTTAGAACTGGGGACCGGGTACCGTATGGTATAGAAAGAGCGAACTTGAAGAGGGGTATCAGGAAAGCAAAAGCGGAGTACAGAGGAAAAATTGAGGACCATCTAAGAAATTATACTAGACAAATGTGGCAGGGAGTTCAACATCTGACTGGTTATAAATCGAGAAATACATCAGTGGTAGAGAGTGCGGCTTCCTTGGTGGGAGAGTTGAAGACCTTCTTTGCCCGATTTGAGGTGACACCAACTGTGGCTCCAACAGGGATGGCTGAGCTATTGGCGTCACTACCTACAGGAAATGCTGTCGGGGTGGAAGAAGGAGGCGAATATGAAAGGAGGTAAACACGAGGAAGGCTATGGCCCCAGATGGGGTGGCTGGCAGGGTGCTAAGAGATTGTTCGGACCAACTGGCAGGAATCTTTATGAAGGAATCTTTATGCTTGGCAGGGGGTTGGACTCGATGGCCCTTGTGGTCTCTTCCAACTCTATGATTCTATGATTCTATGATTTTTAACCAGTCTCTGGCCCAAGCCGCCGTTCCACCCTGTCTGAAATCCGGTACCGTTATACCCCTGCCAGTGTGAGAGCCAGTGTGGTGTAGTGGTTAAGAGCGGTAGTCACGTAATCTGGGGAACCGGGTTCGCGTCTCCGCTCCTCCACATGCAGCTGCTGGGTGACCTTGGGCCAGTCACACTTCTCTGAAGTCTCTCAGCCCCACTCACCTCACAGAGTGTTTGTTGTGGGGGAGGAAGGGAAAGGAGATTGTTAGCCGCTTTGAGACTCCTGAAGGGGAGTGAAAGGCGGGATATCAAGTCCAAACTCTTCTTCTTCTTCTTCTGCCAAAAACACCAAAGATAGTCTGAATGATTTTTGCCCTGTGGCATTGACACCCATTATAATGAAATGTTTTCAAAAATTGGCAAGGAACCGTATCATATCTTGTCTGCCAGTGGGACTTGACCCTCACCAGTTTGTGTAAAAGGCAAAGGGATCCACGGAGGATGCTGTGGCTTTACATGGTGTCCTGACTCTTTTGGAGAAGAAAGGGAACTATGCGAGATTGTTATTTGTAAACTTTAGTTCTGCATTTAATACTATTCTTCCGCATAGATTGGTGCCCAAACTATTAGACCTGGGACTTCCACCGTGTTTGTGCAGGGGGATATTAAATTTTCTATCAAACTGTTCCCAACGGGTCAGGATGGGTTCCCACGTCTCTGTGGATCTCATGAATATGGGGGTGTCGCAGGGGTGCGTGTTGAGCCCACTTCTATATACGCTCTATACAGCTGACTGTGCCCCCAAATACCCCAGTAATAAGATCATTAAGCTTGCAGATGATACAACGGTGGTTGTTTAAATCGCGGCTGGAGGGGGAGGTGGCCTATAGGAAGGATGTTGAGCAGTTGGGGGAGGGGTGCAGGAAAAACAACTTCCTCCTTAGCTGAAAGAAAACAAAAGAGATTATTGTGGACTTTAAGAAATGTACAGCACTTGGAATCGCCTCCACGGTCCAGGGACTGATCCACCCTGGCTTCCTCCTCGGAGGTCCCTTCAGAAGGAGAAGGGGTCCCAGGTCTCCATGGGGGAAAGCGTTCCTGAGGCCTGCGTTCGAGGCCAATGCTTTCGCCTTTCAGGCTCCAGCAGACCTTCTCTCTGGTGTTTTTGTGAGCTGTAGAGATGGGATCACATGCATTCCCAAGTTTAATAAGGATCCCTTGAAAAGGCTGAGAAACCTTCTTCTTTTGCCAATGAACTTTGCCTCTGCGTGATTTACTGGGAAGCAGATGCATCCGCTCCAAAGAAGCTTCTGCAGCGCCTTGGCATTGAAGACCCAGAAAAAGAGACGGAGGGGAATGTGTGGGTCACAAGGTGGGAGTCGTTGGAAAGGAGTCGGTGGGAGAGGCAGAAGGTTGTGTTGAGCAGGCGAGGGAAGAGCAGGAGGAGACAGAAAGAGCCCCAGGGAAAGAGGAGGTTGGGCTGAGCTGGTGTGGGAATGAGAGGCAGAGAATGCAAAGCAACTCTGGAATCGGTGAACAAGGCAAGCTGTGATCTCGTTTGAGGAAAGGGAATTAAGATGCCTGCTTCCCCATCCCCAGTGGATTAAAAAGTCCAAAGATTAGGGAAAGAAGAAAGAAGAGGAAGCAGGATTGGATGAACATCATAAGAGACCATCATTTTCCATTGTGACTTGGCTGAGATTTGTTGGAACAGTTTTTCAAAGGCTTTATAGAAACTGGACCTAGAAACTGGAGAAATACTAATTTGGATTATTAGACAATCATTTTAAGAGTCATATTGCACTGTCTGAGTTGGTTAAGATTTGAAAGCTGGGCTAGGGAGGGAGATGAAGGGAATGTGTCATCTTGGTGAAGAGGAGAAGAAGAAGAAGAGTTTGGATTTGATATCCCGCTTTATCACTACCCGAAGGAGTCTCAAAGCGGCTAGCATTCTCCTTTCCCTTCCTCCCCAACAAACACTCTTGTGAGGTGAGTGGGGCTTAGAGACTTCAGAGAAGTGTGACTGGCCCAAGGTCACCCAGCAGCTGCATGTGGAGGAGCGGAGACGCGAACCCGGTTCCCCAGATTACGAATCTACCGCTCTATGCTAAATACCACTTACCACTGTA
This sequence comes from Podarcis muralis, assembly GCF_964188315.1. NCBI lineage: Eukaryota > Metazoa > Chordata > Lepidosauria > Squamata > Lacertidae > Podarcis > Podarcis muralis. The sequence continues at coordinate 126,399,375 of NC_135656.1, read as the reverse complement.
TGCTAAATACAGCTGGGTTTATTCTGGAGTGCAGATTATGAATAATTGTTGCTACAGATGATTTTCAGACGGAGATGGGAGTTTCCTTTTCGGTGCCTGCTCTGTGGAACACCCTCCCAGCAGATGTCAAAGGAAAAAACCACTACCAGACTTTTAGAAGACATCTGAAGGCAGCCCTGTTTAGGGAAGCTTTTAATATTTGATGCATTACTGTATTTTAATATTTTGTTGGAAGCTGCCCAGAGTACCTGGGGAAACCCAGCCAGATGGGAAGGGTATCAATAAATCATCATCATCATCATCAATTTTTTTGTATTTTTTATATTTTTAATATTTTCTATTAAGATTCCTTTATTTCTAATTTAGGAGGACACACATAGGAAGAGGAGAGTTGGAGGTGCGAGGGACCTGCAAGGAACGCAGGGAAGGAAGGATCTCTCAGGGAGGGATACGGGGAGAAGAGGGGGTCATGCAGGGGAGAAGTGGGGGAGCCTGCCTTTCTATGGGTTGATGAATGATATGATATATATGATACAAAGGTCATAAACAGTATTTTTAGTTTATATCCCCCCTTTCTCTTTTCTATACAATTGTATTTTGTAAGGGTTGTTTAATATTTTTTGTTTTATTTCTCTTTTTTGCTTTCCCCTCTGTATGAATTCTGCGATGCGAAGTGAGATGGGAGCTCTTTCTGAAGCTCTTCCCACATTTCAAGCACTGATAGGGTTTCTCTCCTGTATGAGTTCTTTGATGCAAAGTGAGTTTCGTCTGCTCCCGGAAGTTCTTCCCACATTCCAAGCAGTGATACGGTTTCTGCCCTCTATGAATTCTTTGATGGTAAGTGAGACTGTCCTTCCACCTGAAGCTCTTCCCGCATTCGAAGCACTGATAGGGTTTTTCTCCTGTATGAGTTCTTTGATGCAAAGTGAGCTTGGCCCCCTCCCCGAAGCTCTTCCCGCATTCGAAGCACTGATAGGGTTTTTCTCCTGTATGAGTTCTTTGATGGGAAGTGAGATGGGAGCTCTTTCTGAAGCTTTTTCCACATTGCAAGCACTGAAAGGGTTTTTCCCCTGTGTGAATTCTTCGATGGGAAGTGAGATGTGCGCTTTGATTGAAGCTCTTTCCACATTTCAAGCACTGATAGGGTTTCTCCCCTGTATGAATTCTGTGATGGGAAGTCAGATGGGAGCTATCAGTGAAGCTCCTTCCACATTCGAAGCACTGATATGGTTTCTCCCCTGTATGAGTTCTTTGATGCAAAGTGAGTTTTGTCTGCTCCCGGAAGTTCTTCCCACATTCGAAGCATTGATAGGGTTTCTCCCCTGTATGAGTTCTTTGATGCAAGGTGAGTTTCGTCCGCTCCCGGAAGTTCTTCCCACATTCCAAGCAGTGATACGGTTTCTGCCCTCTATGAATTCTTTGATGGTAAGTGAGACTGTCCTTCCACCTGAAGCTCTTCCCGCATTCCAAGCACTGATAGGGTTTCTCCCCAGTATGAGTTCTTTGATGCAAAGTGAGTTTCGTCCGCTCCCGAAAGCTCTTTCCACATTCTAAGCACTGATAGGGTTTCTCCCCTGTATGAATTCTTTGATGGGAAGTGAGAGAGCTGCTTTGACTGAAGCTCTTTCCACATTCCAAGCACTGATAGGGTTTCTCCCCTGTATGAGTTCTTTGATGGGAAGTGAGATGTGCGCTTTGATTAAAGCTCTTCCCACATTCCAAGCATTGATAGGGTTTCTGCCCTGTATGAATCATTTGATGAGAATTGAGATGGGCCCTCTGACTGAAGCTCTTTCCACATTCCAAGCACTGATAGGGTTTCTCCCTGCTCTGTCCTCTTTTGTGTGAAGTGAGGCTATCCCTCTGAACGAAGCTCTTTCTTTGACGGGAGGTGGAATGGGAGCTCTGACGGATGTTCTCTCCACACTCTGAATATTTATATGACTTCTCCGCTATGTGGATTCTGTTGTGCTCCCCCTTGTTCTTCCCTTCTAATTCCTCACCATCTGCAGTGAAGAGAGAAGCGAATTAGAGGCTCAGGAAGAAATAGAGCTCCAGATCATTGAACCAAGTTAATTAATGCTTGTGATAGAGGAAGAACTAAAAATAGTTAGATGTGGGGCCTCTCTATAGTTTTCACTGCCTTGGTTGGCTGGTATTTACTGACATATTGCTTGGCTTTTATCCGGAATGGATTTTGTTCTGGCTCAATTCTGGAATCCACTCCATCTCCAAGGTCAGTCATCTCTTTGGTCAATCAAATGCAAACAGAAGCAAAAACAACAAGCCTGACAGAATGTTCCTTGTTTTTAAAAGCAAAGTTATTCCAAAAAGAAAAAGACAACACACAGAGGCCCCATCTGCATTCAAACTGCAAAGCAGGATCAGTGAGTTGTCCGACATTGGCAGGGCATCCAGATCACAGAACTGGTTTTAGACATTTAGAGCTGTGGTGACTGGGGAGCTGTGACCTATTCCTGGCTCAAATTGCCTGCAGATGACAAAGGAGCAGGCAGACAGGTGGAGGAACCCGAAAAGGTGCTCCCCTTCTCCATCTCCATCCGCCTGCCTGCCTCCCCCCACCCCCTAGCTGAGCAAGCCCCAATTCCTCTCTGGCTCCATCCATCCAGGTCCCCATCTCCACTCCCCTGGGACTCACCAGATCTCTCAGAGGTCCCTGGGAGGGAATGCTCAGAGGTTGAGAGGAGGGATGCAGGAGACAACCTGACCAGGTCAACTGTCCATCTTCCCCCTTCCATCCTTGCTAGGTTTGCAGGATCCGTCTCTTTCATCCTTCCTGAGGAGTCGAGGAGCCAAAACAAGCTAGAGGGTCCTGGGAGAGAGGAAGAAGCAAAGGGAGCCTCAGAGGCCCTGCAGGGATTTTCTGGCTGGAGGGGAAGCCTCCCAATATGTTGGGGGCCCCACCCACAGCAAAATCCCTGCTTTATCTCATTTCTGGCCAGAGAACTTTCCCTCTTCACCCTCCATCCCTCCATGTTCCCATCTCCCCTCCCCTGGAACTCACCAGATCTCTTGGAGGTCCCTGGGAGGGAACGCTCAGAGGTTGAGAGGAGTGATGCAGGAGACAACCTGACCAGGTCAACCGTCCATCTTCCCCCTTCCATCCTCACTAGGGTTGCAGAATCTGTCCCTTTTATCCTTCCTGAGGAGTCAAGGAGCCAAAACGAGCTGCAGGGTCCTGGGAGAGAGGAAGAAGGAAAGGGAGCCTCAGAGGCCCTGCAGGGATTCTCCTGCCCTAGATATTCTCCTGCCCCTGGAGAAGCACAAATGGGGCGGCCCCTTCCCAAGAGAAGCCCCATTTCTATACCTCTCCAGTGGTAGAGAGTTGGATGTGGTCAAAAATGAGATGGCAAGAATAAATATTGACATCCTAGGCATCAGTGAACTAAAATGGACAGGGATGGACAAATTCAGTTCAGATGACCATCATAACTACTACTGTGGGCAAGGATCCCGTAAAAGAAATGGAGTGGCCCTCATAGTCAAGAAAAGAGTGGCAAAAGCTGTACTGGGATGCAATCTCAAAAATGATAAAATGATCTTGATACGAATCCAAGGCAGACCTACAAGAAATTGAATACAGATTTCCTAAGAATAGCAAGGAGAGACAAGAGGGCCTTCTTAAATGAGCAATGCAAAGAAATAGAGGAAAACAATAGAATGGGAGAAAACCAGAGATCTGTTCAATAAAATTGGAGATATGAAAGGAACATTTTGTACAAAGATTACCATAATAAAGAACAAAAGTGGTAAGGACCTAACAGAAGCAGAAGACATCAAGAAGAGGTGGCAAGAATACACATAGGAATTATACCAGAAAGATATGGATGTCTCGTACACCCCAGGTAGTGTGGTTGCTGACCTTGAGCCAGACATCCTGGAAAGTGAAGTCAAATGGGCCTTAGAAAGCACTGCAAATAACAAGGCTAGTGGAAGTGATGGTATTCCAGCTGAACTATTTAAAATTTTAAAAGATGATGCTGTTAAGGTGCTACACTCAATATACCAGCAAATTTGGAAAACTCAGCAGTGGTCAGAAGATTGGAGAAGATCAGTCTACATCCCAATCCCAAAGAAGGGCAGTGCCAAAGAATGCTCCAACTACCGCACAATTGCACTCATTTCACACGCTAGCAAGGTTATGCTTAAAATTCTACAAGGCAGGCTTAAGCAGTATGTGGATCGAGAACTCCCAGAAGTGCAAGCTGGATTTAGAAGAGGCAGAGGAACCAGAGACCAAATTGCAAACATGCGCTGGATTATGGAGAAAGCTAGAGAGTTCCAGAAAGACATCTACTTCTGCTTCATTGACTATGCAAAAGCCTTTGACTGTGTCGACCACAGCAAACTATGGCAAGTTCTTAAAGAAATGGGAGTGCCTGATCACCTCATCTGTCTCCTGAGAAATCTCTATGTGGGACAAGAAGCTACAGTTAGAACTGGATATGGAACAACTGATTGGTTCAAAATTGGGAAAGGAGTACGACAAGGCTGTATTTTGTCTCCCTGCTTATTTAATTTATATGCAGAATACATCATGCGAAAGGCTGGGCTGGATGAATCCCAAGCTGGAATTAAGATTGCCGGAAGAAATATCAACAACCTCAGATATGCAGATGACACAACCTTGATGGCAGAAAGTGAGGAAGAATTAAAGAACCTTTTAATGAGGGTGAAAGAGGAGAGCGCAAAATATGGTCTGAAGCTCAACATCAGAAAAAAGAAGATCATGGCCACTGGGCCCATCACCTCCTGGCAAATAGAAGGGGAAGAAATGGAGGCAGTGAGAGATTTGACTTTCTTGGGCTCCATGATCACTGCAGATGGTGACAGCAGCCACGAAATTAAAAGACACCTGCTTCTTGGGAGAAGGGCAATGACAGGCCTAGACAGCATCTTGAGAAGTAGAGACATCACCTTGCCAACAAAGGTCCGTGTAGTTACAGCCATGGTTTTCCCAGTAGTGATGTATGGAAGTGAGAGCTGGACCATAAAGAAGGCTGATCGCCGAAGAATTGATGCTTTTGAATTATGGTGCTGGAGGAGACTCTTGAGAGTCCCATGGACTGCAAGGAGATCAAACGCATCCATTCTTAAGGAAATCAGCCCTGAGTGCTCACTGGAAGGACAGATCGTGAAGCTGAGGCTCCAGTACTTTGGCCACCTCATGAGAAGAGAAGACTCCCTGGAAAAGACCCTGATGCTGGGAAAGATGGAGGGCACAAGGAGAAGGGGGTGACAGAGGACGAGATGGTTGGATAGTGTTTTCGAGGCTACCAGCATGAGTTTGACCAAACTGCGGGAGGTAGTGGAGGACAGAGGCGCCTGGCGTGCTCTGGTCCATGGGGTCACGAAGAGTCGGACACGACTAAACGACTAAACAACAACAACATTCAAGTAACATCATGGGGAAAATTATGGAAGGAGAGTTGGAATTTTACGGCTTGTGAGGCAATAACAGAAAATTTGAAAAAGATGTTTTAAATAAGGAAATATTTCTTTACGCCACAGTGGCAGTGAGAACATTTATTGGCAATTAATTGCCAAAAATTGGGAAAAAAAGAAATAATTCTGACAAAAAAAAGCGCTCTTTGGAGGGTCCCTGGCACTCGGGAAGAGACCATAAATTTTGTTACTACTCCGGGTCAACGCTATCTTTCTCCTTAATTCCTCATGAAGTTTCCTAATACCAGTTATACCATATGCCTTATACCATTTTTTAAAATTCTATGATTATCCCTGCTGTGTTTTATTTAATGGAAATTGAGACTGGTTTCCTAGGTGAAGCTTTTTACACATTCTAAGCAGTCCCTTGCAGGAAATATTTAATGGAGAATTAGATTCACCAAAAGAACGAAGCCAGACAAATGTAGAAAGGGAAAAAGAAAATTAAACAGGATGTACCTCCACGTCCCTAAGATCTCTGAAGCCTACATGGAAGAAGGCCTGGGCAGCTCAGAGCAGCCTCATCCTGGTTGGAAAAGGCAGGACTGGTGGAAGAATATTCCCAGACAGAACAGGAGATGCATCTCCTATGGAGAGTTGTGGGTGTGTTAACATCTCAGATGCTGCAGGTGGCGCTATGGGGCTCCCTCAATATAGAGGAGGTTTGTCCTTCAGAGATCTGTATGGAATTTCAAAACTGATCTTATGATCCAGCAGGGAGCCTTACCAGAGGCAACGATCCCAGGATTCTCCTCCTTGACTTCCTTCTGCAGAGCTCTCTGGTCAGGATCCAGCAAAGCCCAGTCCTCCTCTGTGAAAGGAACAGCTACGTCTTCAAAGCCCACTGGACCCTAAGGGAAAAGGGGAGAATAAAGATGATATTATTCTACACGTTGCTCAGTTCTTTTCTGTAACAATTTTGTTGTGTATTTAATTGATGGGTACAGTGGTACCTCGGGTTACAGACGCTTCAGGTTACAGACTCCACTAACCCAGAAATAGTACCTCGGGTTAAGAACTTTGCTTCAGGACTAGAACAGAAATTGCATGGTGGTGGTAGCGGTGGCCCCATTTTCTAAAGTGGTACCTCAGGTTAAGATCAGTTTCAGGTTAAAAATGGACCTTCAGAATAAATTAAGTTCTTAACCTGAGGTAAGGTACCCCTGCCCGTACGGGCCAGTCTTGACAGACTCTAGGGTTGTGCGCCCATCTCACTCAAGAGGCCAGGGGCCAGCGCTGTCCGCAGACACTTCCGGGTCACGTGGCCAGCGTGACAAAGCCGCATCTGGCGAGCCAGCGCAGCACACGGAACGCCGTTTACCTTCCCGCTAGTAAGCGGTCCCTATTTATCTACTTGCACCCGGAGGTGCTTTTGAACTGCTAGGTTGGCAGGCGCTGGGACCGAGCAACGGGAGCTCACCCCGCCGCAGGGATTCGAACCGCCGACATTTTGATCAGCAAGTCCTAGGCACTGAGGCTTTAACCCACAGCACCACCCGCGTCCCTATTAACCCGAGGTACCACTGTATTAATCTTTGTGTAAGCGGGGGAATTCACACAATAATAATTTTATTATCTATACGGTACTCATCTTCAGGTAAATCTTTGCAAGCATTCCCATTTCCCAGATGGAAGGACCTCCTCTCCCTTCATCTGGTGGGGTGGACCCTCCCCCTGCCCTCAAGCCAACTTCAAGGGGCACCAGGAGGGGGAGGGGAGGGAATGGTTGGTTGGTTGGTTGGTTGGCATCCGTCTGTCTTAGGGGACCATGGAAGAGTCTGTCTTTGGGAGTGAGATCTGGGGGAGAGACATGTGTTGTTGCATCTGGGACACAGGAAGTGGTGCTGGAGATGCAGTGGGGCTTTTCTCCTCCCTGTGCTCCCCCCATGTGGGAATGTTCCCGTCTGGCTGCAGCCTCAGTTCCCAAAGGTGACTTATCCCTCCCTCTGTTGGGGGTTTATTTCCTTGACCCCAAGCCCCCTCCCCCAAAAGGAAGGCAGCATCTGGATCCCAAAGGAAGAGCAGAGCTGCAGACCTCCTGCGATCTCCCCCCCTCCCTGGCTTGGCAGAGAGGACAAAGGAGGACCCTCTGCTCCCCGACTTGGGGGTCTCCCCCCCCCGCGCATGATCTGAGCAGGGACCCCCATGCCCCCTCCCTGCCCCCCTGGGACCCCCTTCTCCCCATTGCACCCTCGGGGGAGGAGAGAGGAGACTCACCCGAGTCCAGGAGGGGCTTTTGCAAAGGAGAGAGAAGAAAGCGGGGAGGGAGGGAGGGGGGAGGGGCTCCTGCTCTGGAGGACCTTGCCCCCTCCCCCTTCACTTCCTGTCCTCTCTAGGAATCCAGCTCTGCTCCTTTTAACCCTTGCCAAGCCGAGTCCTCCCCTCCATCTCCCTGCCTGCAGTTTTCCTGCGCCTGCGCCTGCGCTCTAGGGGCTGCCCCCCCCCTTATCTCCTGGGGGGGAGAAGAGGCGAAGGACTGCCTAGTGGCGGGAGGTGCCTTGGGCTCAGAAATGGCTCCCTCCAGACACCCCCCCCAAAACACCCTCCAGCTGGGGGGGGAGGGAGGGGGGCTTCCCCCCAAAAAATACCCCCCCCCAGTCAAGCGTGTTTTTCTGCTTCTGGAGCCGCTTTTCAGAGGAGGAAGAGTCTCAGGCGAGGAAGGAAACGCACACGCGACCCGGGGGGGGGGCAGGAGGGGGGCGCATGAAAAAGAGAGGGGAAGAGCAGGATGGTGGAGAGAGGGGACCAGACTCCAGATCAGAGCCAGAGGGACCCCGGCCCTCCTTTCCCCGAGTTTCCTGCCAGAAAACCAGTTTCTCCTGGTGTAGCGGGAAAACCCCCCATCATTCAGTTTGTACAAACTCCACACACACTCACACTCACACACTACAAACGCTGCACTTCTGTTATAAATTCATAGAAAATCAACCATACATCGGATTTGCACTGTTCCACTTTTATTTGACTCCATGAAGGAAGGACTACAAAGTGGGGAAGGTTTGATACAGGCCAGCCATAATCCCTTCACCATCCCAGCACATCCACAGGAGCCCTGCCCAGTTGCTATGCCAACCCTGATGGTCCCAGACAGAAGACCATCAAGATCACAAAGAACTTGCATATGGGAGTGGATTCAGCACAGACTGGAATAAAGGACAATGATCAGCTCTTCCCTCTGGGGGCAGGAAACTGGAAACTCCCCTCTGTCACCTGGAAAGGACTCATGGGGGAACCAGCCAGGTGACAGGACACTCAGGTTACCATCACCACCCCTCCCTCAACCCCTCCTTTCTGTGATGTATGCATGATGTTTCTGGGGGTGGGCTTGACCTACAGGGTGGGAATTTCACAAGTTTTAATAAGGCCTTGCACACCATTTTTCTGGGTCTTTCCTCTCTCCTGCAAGTGAGGGAAACACCCTGTTGCAACAGTTCAATAAAGGTCAAGCCTACAGGCTGCTGATTTCCTCCAATTTACTCTGGTTGGTGTCTTTGTTTTTGTCCAAGGGAGCCCTCGGATTTTTCCGGTAACACTGGGCTCCCAGAACCATGTGACCCCATTTCCCACCCCAGAGCAGGGCTGGACCAATCAGAAGCCTCTCCATTGGGCAGCTGGCCAATCCCCTTTCAGATTCCCCTGGGCCTCCTCCTCTCCTTCGCCCGGTTTCCTGAGGGAGTTTTCCCCCTGAGTTTCCCTCATGGCTGCTCCCCCTCCCAGCTTCTCCTTCATTTCTCCTTCCTTCTCTCTTCCTGTTTCTCCCCCCCCCCCCCAGTATTTGGGGGCAGCTGGATCCCCCCCCCCCCAATGCCAGGGAGGCCCAGGAGAACCCCATGGAAGCGGCAGGACCAGGAGAAGGGGTTTCCCGCCCTTTTCCGAAATAGGAGGGAACGCCATTTTGTTTTTTCCGGAGGCCCCAGCCGCTCCCAGAGTCAGCGCTAGGAGAAGGGCTCCACCTGCAGGCCATGGGGAAAGGGGGACTCTTTCCCAGAGAAGGCTGGAGACTCCCCTTCTGGCCCCTCGGGGTCCCAGGAGCCCTTTCTGGATGGCCCTCACTTGTTCCTCCGCCTCAGGCAGTAGTTCAACAGGAGAAGTCTCAGGGGCCCAGTGGAGCCCAGTGTGGGGACTGGGGAACTGGCTGAACTGGGGTCCCCCCAGTCCCGCCCAGACAAGAAAGAGAGGGAGCTCTCAGAAGAGGAAGCCATTGCGGAGAAGACCTGGACTTGGCTGTTCTCTGCTGAGGGTCTCCTGCCTTTCTTCCAAGGCTTCCCGGGGTGCCATGGCCAGAGGAAGAGACAGCCCCCCCCCCCGAAGGGCCCTGGGGAGCAAGCAGAGCCTGCCTCAGTTTCCTTCCCCAAGGCTTTAGGGGAACCTTGGGGTGCGGAAGGAGGGACCCCAAATGGAGCTCAGGCTCCTGGCAAGTGGGGAAAGGAACATGATATAGCACTTTCCAGATGAGTCTTGATACAATACAATATTCTTTATGGTCATTGTCCCATATAGAACAACGAAATTGAAAAAATCTACATCAGACATTGAAAAACCAACAAGCCTGCTACCCCAGCCTGGTTAGCCCCCTAAAACTCTGATACCCCATAATTAAATACAATATACTCCCATAGAGACTACCTTACACTGCATTTAAAACCAAAATCGCATTTGGATAGAAACTGCTTCTCAGGTGGCTAGTCATAGTCCTTATAACCCTGTACCTTCTTCCAGAAGGCAGAAGCTGAAAGAGATCATTTCCGGGGTGCGCACTATCCTGCACTTATCTCTGCAGCTTTCTTATCTAGCACCTTCTGCAAATGCCTGCAGGGCCATGAGTAGTATGCATGAAAACATCAATGCTAAATTGAGCAGATATCCGGAGGCAGCGCGGATTATTGCAGGGGACTTCACTCACACAGATGTGAGGGCTGCACTCCCAAAACCCCACCAGCACATTGAGTGTGCAATAAAGGGAGAAAATACTCTTGAGAAGGCGTATACGAACATTACACGGGCATATGAGGCGCACCTCGGTGGTTCAGATCATGTGTCTCTGCTTCTGACAGCAGTGTCCACACCCCTCAGGAAACAAGGCCAGCTACAAACACGGATGGTTACGGTGTGGCCTGAGGGAGCCTCTCAGCAGTTGCAGGACTGTTTCCAGGAGACCGATTGGAATATGTTCGACCATCAAGATCTAGAAACTTCTACATCAACGGTCTTAGATTCAGCACAGGAAACGCACCAGGGAAAGGTATGTTAAGTTGTATCCGAATAGGAATCCCTGGATGATGGGAGAGGTTAGGAGATTCTTGAAGGCCAGAAACTCTGCTTTTAGAACTGGGTACCGGGTACCGTATGGTATAGAAAGAGCGAACTTGAAGAGGGATATCAGGAAATCAAAAGCGGAGTACAGAGGAAAAATTGAGGACCATCTAAGAAATGATACTAGACAAATGTGGCAGGGAGTTCAACATCTGACTGGTTATAAATCGAGAAATACATCAGTGGTAGAGAGTGCGGCTTCCTTGGTGGGAGAGTTGAAGACCTTCTTTGCCCGATTTGAGGTGACACCAACAGTGGCTCCAAAAGGGATGTCAGAGCTATTGGCCTCACTACCTGCAGGAAATGCTGTCAGGGTGGAAGAGGGAGAAGCGAGGCGAATATGAAAGGAGGTAAACACGAGGAAGGCTATGGGCCCGGATGCGGTGGCTGGCAGGGTGCTAAGAGATTGTTCGGCCCAACTGGCAGGAATCTTTATGAAGATTTTTAACCAGCCTCTGGCCCAAGCCGCCGTTCCACCCTATCTGAAATCCGGTACCGTTATACCCCTGCCAAAAACACCAAAGATAGACAGTCTGAATGATTTTTGCCCTGTGGTATTGACACCCATTATAATGAAATGTTTTCAAAAATTGGCAAGGAACCGTATCATTTCTTGTCTGCCAGTGGGACTTGACCCTTGAGCCCACTTTTATATACGCTCCATACAGCTGACTGTGCCCCCAAATACCCCCGTAATAAGATCATTAAGTTTGCAGATGATACAACGGTGGTTGTTTAAATCACGGCTGGAGGGGGAGGCGGCCTATAGGGAGGATGTTGAGCAGTTGGGGGAGGGGTACAGGAAAAACAACTTCCTCCTTAGCTGAAAGAAAAAAAAAAGAGATTATTTTGGACTTTAGGAAATGTAGAGCACTTGGAATCGCCTCCACGGTCCAGGGACTGATCCACCCTGGCTTCCTCCTCGGAGGTCCCTTCAGAAGGAGAAGGGGTCCCAGGTCTCCATGGGGGAAAGCGTTCCTGAGGCCTGCGTTCGAGGCCAATGCTTTCGCCTTTCAGGCTCCAGCCCACCTTCTCTCTGGTGTTTTTGTGAGCTGTAGAGATGGGATCACATGCATTCCCAAGTTTAATAAGGATCCCTTGAAAAGGCTGAGAAACCTTCTTCTTTTGCCAATGAACTTTGCCTCTGCGTGATTTACTGGGAAGCAGATGCATCCACTCCAAAGAAGCTTCTGCAGCGCCTTGGCATTGAAGACCCAGAAAAAGAGACGGAGGGGAATGTGTGGGTCATAAGCTGGGAAGGAGTCGCTGGGAGAGGCAGAAGGTTGTGTTGAGCAGGCGAGGGAAGAGCAGGAGGAGAGAGAAAGAGCCCCAGGGAAAGAGGAGGTTGGGCTGAGCTGGTGTGGGAATGAGAGGCAGAGAATGCAAAGCAACTCCGGAAATGGTGAACAAGGCAAGCTGTGATCTCGTTTGAGGAAAGGGAATTAAGATGCCTGCTTCCCCATCCCCAGTGGATTAAAATGTCCAAAGATTTGGAAAAAAAGAAAGAAGAGGAAGCAGGATTGGATGGACATTATAAGAGACCAGAATTTTCCATTGTGACTTGGCTGAGATTTGTTGGAACAGTTTTTCAAAAGCTTTATAGAAACTGGACCTCGAAACTGGAGAAATACTAATTTGGATTATTAGGCAATCCTTATAAGCGTCTGAGTTGGTTAAGATTTGGTTATGTGGGAAATTAAGGGAAAGTGTCATCTTGGTGAAGAGGAGGAAAAAGGCTGGATACTAAATATAGCTGGGTTTATTCTGGAGTGCAAATTATGAATAATTGTTGCTACAGATGATTTTCAGACGGAGATGGGAGTTTCCTTTTCGATAGTGGCCTTCTTGGTAGTGGCGCCTGCCCTGTGGAACCCCCTCCCAGCAGATGTCAAAGAAAAAAACAACTACCAGACTTTTAGAAGACATCTGAAGGCAGCCCTTGTGGAGTGTGGTGGTAATAGGGTTAACCTCCTGAATGTCCTACATCTGGGGAGGAGCTTCCTATGTAAAGGGAAGCTGCAGGTTCTTTGTCTGTGTGAAACAGTTTCACTTCTGTCCGGGAGAGAGAGACACACAGCATGTGTCCGAGCTCTGGTGGGGTTGTTTGTTATTTTACCTACTGATGTAAATAAAGGCTGTTTATATAGAAGAAACAGCATGCGGACTTTTCCTTTATCTCACACGGAAAGCACTCGCTGCTCGCTCTGCTGCTGCCTGGAAGAATTTATGCGCAGAGGAAACGTGCCGGACTCAGGCAGTAATCCAAGCGGTTCTGGCTGTACGTTTTTGTGCTGAGTGTGAGAAGCAAAGTCCAGCTCTGGGATCCTGTCTGAAGCTGAGGCAGTTGTGATTTCGCTGGCGAAAGCGGAGCTTGCTGCAGGAAGCATCTTTGAAGCACCGGCCGGCAGAAAGCGTCAGTAAGCTTAAAGCCCCAGGAAGATGGCACAGCAGCAATCTCATGCATCTTTCAATGTGCCTTTTGAAAGGCTAAATGGCCACAATTGGGACGACTGGTCTCGCCAGATTCGTTACTGCTTAATGGGCAAGCAGCTCTGGGAGTGCCCCCAAGCCAATCCAGTACCGGCAGCTGCTGGGGCCAATGCGGCCGAAGTGGAAAGGGCTGCTGGCGCAGCAAAAAAGGATCAGAAAGCCATGTCCCATATTGTAATGGCCACGGAGGCTTCGCAATTGCCTCACATTGACGGTTTATTGACTTGTCACGGAATTTGGCAAGCTTTAACGAGGGTCCACCAGTGCACAACAGCTGGGGCCAAGATCCATGTGATACGCTCCCTGTTTCAGAAAAGACTGTCCCCAGGGGAATCGGTATGTGACCACATTGTGCAGATGCTGGCCATTTTCACTAAGCTGCGTCAGCTCAACGTACCTTTCCCAGGTGAGCTGAAAGCTTCCATTCTGCTGAGCTCTTTGGACAGGAGTTTTGAGAACCTGGTTCTGACAATGGAAGTTATGCCGCCTGCGGAGCTGACGACTGAATATATTCGTGGGAGATTGATTGATGAACAGGAAAAATGCCAGAGGGCGGGGAGAGAAGGCACAGGCTGCACCCCAAGAAAGGGGGGGCAGCAAGAAGCAGTGAGGACTACAGTAAAAGCCTTTGTCTCCAAGTGCTGTTTTCGCTGTGGGTCTACGTCGCATCTCGTGAGAGATTGCCCTGCAGAGGCTCAGGAGCCGAAGGTCAGCCAGAAAGGAATGCAGATAAGGAGCTCCTCAACAGCGGCCAGGCATATGAAAAATTCCCAAGGTCCCAACCGAGGTGAAAGTAAAGAGAAGACGTCACTGTATCATCTGGCTGCTTCAATGGCAGTAGTGAAAGCATCCAGACCGGAAGCCAGCCTCCCCTTTATTGTTGACACAGGCGCTACCCAGACTTGAGTGCCATCGGCTGGACTTCTTCGGAACTGCAAGACTGTGCAAAGTGGAAGATTTGTGTCACTGGCAGATGGAAGCAGATGCCCACTGACCCTGTCTGGGACTCCGTACTGTTCATTCCTGGACCATGAGGTTCAGGCTTTTGTGGTTCCAGAAATTCCAGGGATGGGAAACACCTGTTCAGTGTTGAATGCAAGAATAAGCTGTTTGTGGTTGAGATGCCTATTGCAGATGATGACCCCCCTGAGGTAACACAGGTGCAGTGCTCAAACGTCCCGCCACACAATGGGTGCGCTCATTTATGGCACCGAAGACTGGCGCATTCTTGTTGGAATTATGTCAAAAAAGCCCCAGTGTACAGAGTGGAGTAAATTAAAGGGATGTGATAAGTTTTTAGATTGCAGAGCCTGTAAGCAATCCAGGGTAAAAACATGCTCATATCCCAGGTCTAGCAGAGAGACAAGCAAGCCCTTTGAGCTACTCCATGCAGATTTGTGTGGCCCAATGCCAGTAGCGAGTCTGGGCGGGTCCAAATACATTTTGCTTCTTTGGGATGATTTTTCGAGGACCTCCTTGGTTTTTTCGATTAAACACAAAGAGGAAGCTGCTGCACTGATTAAAGATTGGATCACATTGGCAGAGTTGAAATATTCTACAAAATTGATTAGCTTTCAGAGCGATAGAGGGGCGGAGTTTACTGGGTCTGCCCTGCAGAATTTCTTCCTCCAGAAGGGAATCAGCCACAGGTTGACAGCACCACCCAGTCCTCAACAGAATGGTGTTGCTGAACGTAAGAACAGAACACTGCAAGAGGCTGTGGCTGCCATGCTTTTTGACGCAGGACTCCCACAGTGCTTTTGGGCTGAGTGTTGGAAGGCTGCTGCGTTCACACAGAATTGCGTGTTTAATTCAGCTGTAGGGGACACACCCTATTTTCTGCTGCACGGTAAGAAGCCCAAAGTGCACTTCTTACGTGTTTTTGGCTGTGAGGCTTGGGTCCTCATCCCAAAGGCCAAATGCAGAAAGGGTGGCCCAAGGTCCAGGAAAATGATCTTTTTGGGATATGAACCAGGGACCAGAGGGTGGCGGTTTGCATATCCTGATGGCAACCAGTCCCGGCTGCTTGTGAGCAGCAGTGCTGAGTTTTGTGAGCAAAGTGGGTGGGCACGCATCCATGTTACCCAGATGTTCTTTCAGAACAGTTTCTTGACTCAGATGAGGAGGAAGAGGAGGGAACTGATCCTGTTGGTGAAGAACAGAGTCCAGAGCAACAGAGTCCAGAGCAGGAGCGGCCCAGAACCCCTCCAAAGGCTACTGTCAAGTCTGAGCCAAAGAGTGAGCTGTCCTTGCCCACAGGTCCAGCTGTAAGGTTCAAAAGACGCAGCAGGTCAGAGGGGGAGTTCTTTGACACTGGGGATGGTCTAGCTGGCCCTAGTGGGTCAGAGGGGGTACCAGAGCTCACACTGAGGAGATCAACCCAAGCCACAAAGGGTAAACTGCCTGACAGGTTTGAAGCCACAAGTGTGTGGGTTGGTGTGGCTCAGTGTGAACCTGAAACTTTTGAGGATGTTCCGAAACTGCCTCAGGAAGAAGCCAGCAAATGGCATGAGGCAATGCAGAAGGAGATGAGCTCAATGGAGTCTCTGGGTGTATTCTCCCTCACAATGGGTAAGATTGAGAAACTGCTTGAGAAGCTCCAAATGTCTGAGTGTGCAGTAGTTAGGACACCCATGGAGACTAGCTACGTGAAAGACAATCAGCAAGTAGAACGCGCTGCGTTCAAAAACACTGAGCTCTTCCAGTCAGCTCTGGGTAGCCTATTGTATCTATCCCAGTGGAACACTTGACATAACCTTTGCTATTAATCTGCTCAGCCGGGAAGCTTCAAGCCCAAGTGTGCAAGCCTGGAATGGTATCAAACGGGTCCTGCGTTACCTGGAAGATACCAAAGAATTCTGCCTTAAGCTGTCAGTCAAGGGCAACATCAAGCTGACGTACTGGGTAGACAGCGATTGGGTGAATCTGGCAGATAGGAAGTCCGTGTCCAGTATGGTGGTAAAATTTGGGAGCTCTTTGGTTGGGTGGAGTTCCCAAAAGCAAAGTCTCATAGCGCTCTCATCTACTGAGGCTGAGTTCAGTGCGCTTTCTGAGATTTGCAGGGAACTGGAGTTCTATGTGTGTTTGGTTCAAGAGATCTGCGGAGAGTTGTATGCCTGTCACTGTTTTGGAAGACAATCAGCTCTGTCTGAAGTTGGCAGAATCTGAGCAGTTTAAGGCCAGGACCAAGCACCCAGACATCTGTTTCCAGCATGTGTGTCAGAGTGTTCGGGCTGGATTAGTTGCATTGAAATAAAGTCCCTCTGCCTGGAACCTCGCTGATGGGGAGTTCTGTGAAGGTCTGTGTTTGGGGTAAGTGGTGTTTAGATAGAAGAAACAGTGTGCAGACTTTTCCTTTATCTCACACGGAAAGCACTCGCTGCTTGCTCTGCTGCTGCCTGGAAGAATTTATGTGCAGAGGAAACGTGCCAGACTCAGGCAGTAATCCAACAGCCCTGTTTAGGGAAGCTTTTTGTCAGGGAAGAGTTAGAATTAGAAGATTCCAGTTTCCCAGAGGGAGAAAGCATTCCCCAAGGGGGGGAGGAGAGCAGTGAATTGAAGAGAAGAGAGCAACAGGGAGGGACCGGCTGTTCCCAGGAAAGGCAAGTTCTAGCTCAGATTCAGAGGAGGGGAGATACAAGCCAGCTCTAGCCAGGAGGGTAGGAAAAAGAGCGGGAAAGCGAAGGGAAGGGCGCCTTCGCCATTTTCAGAGTGGCTGGTCATGGAGAAGCAGAGCTCAGAAGGTATCTGAAAGAAGTGACTCTGAGGAATAATATTTAAGAACAGTTTATAAGATTGTTTTGTTAATACGCAATAAAAAGTTATAAAAGAACAAGAAGCGTTTGTGTGGTGATCTGAAGAGGACAATGACCAGTCCTGACACTTTTAATATTTGATTGATTACTGTATTTTAATATTTTGTTGGAAGCTGCCCAGAGTGGCTGGGGAAACCCAGCCAGATGGGAAGGGTATAAATAAATTATTATTATCATTAACATCATTGTCAGAGACTGCCTCCAGGTCCCAGCTCACAGAGGGCCAACGCTAGCCAGCGGTAATATACAAAAGTCTTTATTTAAGTACATTATCCATTTTCAAACCCTAGCGTGCGTCTCTACGTCTAGACACTAGACCGGCGAAGCTCCGTCTGAATCTCCGCCCCCTGTACACCAGCTTAAGACTTACTCCACCTCTTCCGTCTCTCCTTCCGCCTCTGGGTCCTACTACCCCCCGGGATCCCTTCCTTCCTGGACGCTTCGGACGCGGACCCCTCTGACTCTTCCCCCTCCCTTTGGCGGGCTTTAGGACCTGGCTCCCTATCCGGGCTGCTCATTGCGCCACCCTCTTGCACATTTGAACTTGGCGCGTGCGCGCTGCCTCTGACCTTCCTTTTGACCGTTTCCTCGCTCTCTGATGCAGGCGTGGCTAACCCTGACTCATGTCCTTCCGCTGACGGAAAGCTGCCTGCTGCCGATGCTTGGGACTCCTCCCCCTTACTGCTCTCCGGTGGGAAAGCTGGTCCCGATTTCCAGCTGCTGCTCTCGGAGTCCCCTCTGGCCCCTCCTTCCTGAGGTGTTCCCTCTGGCAACCCCCTTGCTCTGACCACGGGAGCCCCTTTCTGTGAATCCTCCGATTCGCTGGAGAGACTCAGAGACCTCGGACGGCTGTCATCGCTGACATCTCCCTCGGATTCCTCCCCCTCGGTCTCTATTTCCTCCCTCTCCTGTGCCTCTGCTCCTGAGCCCCTGACAATCATCCTCATCTATTTTTTTGTATTTTTTTAATATTAAGATTCCTTTATTTTGAATTTAGGAGGACACACACAGGAAGAGGACAGTTGGAGGTGGGAGGGACCTGTAAGGAACGCAGGGAAGGAAGGATCTCTCAGGGTGGGATACGGGGAGAAGAGGGGGTCACGCAGGGGAGAAGTGGGGGAGCCTGTCTTTCTATGTGTTGACGAATGATATGATATATATGATACAAAGGTCATAAACAGTATTTTTAGTTTATATCCCCCCCTTTCTCTTTCCTATACAATTGTATTTTGTAAGGGTAGTTTAATATTTTTTGTTCTACTTCTCTTTTTTGGTTTCCCCTCTGTATGAATTCTTTGATGCAAAGAGAGATGGACCTTCTGACTGAAGTTCTTTCCACATTCCAAGCAGTGATACAGTTTATGCCCTCTATGTACTCTTTGATGGGAAATGAGAGTGTCCTTCCGGCTAAAGCTTTTCTCACATTCGAAGCACTGATAGGGTTTCTCCCCTGTATGAATTCTTCGATGGCAAGTGAGATTGGAGCTATTAGTGAAGCTCTTTCCACATTCCAAGCACTGATAGGGTTTCTCCCCTGTATGAATTCTGTGATGGGAAGTGAGACTGGAGCTAACAGTGAAGCTCCTTCCACATTCGAAGCATTGATAGGGTTTCTCCCCTGTATGAGTTCTTTGATGCAAAGTGAGTTTCGTCCGCTCCCGGAAGTTCTTCCCACATTTGAAGCACTGATAGGGTTTCTCTCCTGTATGAATTCTTTGATGGGAAGTGAGAGTGTGCCTCTGACTGAAGCTCTTCCCACATTGCAAGCACTTATAGGGTTTCTCCCCTGTATGAATTCTTTGATGGGAAGTGAGATCACCACTCAGACGAAAGCTCTTTCCACATTCCAAGCAGTGATAGGGTTTCTCCCCTGTATGAATTCTTTGATGGAAAGTGAGATTCACCTTCTGACTAAAGCTCTTTCCACATTCCAAGCAGTGATACGGTTTATGCCCTCTATGAACTCTTTGATGGAAAATGAGAGTGTCCTTCCGGCTGAAGCTCTTCCCGCATTCCAAGCACTGATAGGGTTTCTCGCCTGTATGAGTTTTTTGATGCAAAGTGAGCTTGGCCCCATCCCCAAAGCTCTTCCCGCATTCGAAGCACTGATAGGGTTTTTCTCCTGTATGAGTTCTTTGATGGGAAGTGAGACTGTGCCTGAGACTAAAGCTCTTCCCACATTCCAGGCAATGATAGGGTTTCTCCCCTGTATGGAATCTTCTATGCAAAGCAAGATCACCTTTCTGACGAAAGCTCTTCCCACATTCCAAGCCCCTTTCTGTGAATCCTCCAATACGCTGGAGAGACTCAGAGACCTCGGACGGCTGTCATCGCTGACATCTCCCTCGGATTCCTCCCCCTCGGTCTCTATCTCCTCCCTTTCCTGTGCCTCTGCTCCTGAGCCCCTGACATCCATCCCCCCCTCAAAGCCCCCCTTCCCCCCTCCCCTCCTTCCGGTGTGGGTACTGGGTGCTCCATTGTTGTGGGGGTGATTGCCGGATACAGTTCGTCCCCCGTGTCGTACATCCAGCCGGCGAAGTCCGGCTCGTTCTCCGTGCCCTCATCAACGTCGATCTCCTCTGCCTCCATCTCTCTGCCTCCGTGTTCGAACCCCACGTCCTCTCCCAACACGTCCATGTCCGTCTCTCCCCCGTTCCCCTCTGAAGGTGATGCCTGCCAAGGACCCCCCAGCCACTTCCTGCGCCACTGCTCCTCTGGTCGATCGTCCCACCAATAAGAGCGGTCTGTGGCAGACCCCGAGGGTGAGCCCTCCGAGGAGCGTGTGTCTGGTGCCGGTTCCTCGTCCGAGGTGAACCCCTGGAACGTGCTGGCTGAAAATGTGCGTGTGAAAAGCCAGTCGTCGAAATACTCGGCTGGCATGGGTCTGTGTGGGAAAAGGGCATGAAACTCCTCTTTGAGCAGAGGTTCCTCCAAAGCATAGTCCGGCACCCAACTGTTGGCGCTGGCCGGGGTACCTTCTCTGGCTAGGAGATATTCTACTCCCTCTTCCCCCCATCTCGAGTCTAAAATCTCTGTGACTTCGTTGATGGGCTCCCCCCTTGGCGACCCCCCCTTGTGGGCGTCTCCCTGAGCGGGTCTGGTGCCGTGCCTGGCTCCTGAAATCTGTGAGGTGCTTTGTAGGGCGTGAGCACTGATCTATGGAAAACTGGGTTCATTCTGGATCCTTCCGGAAGTGTCAACCGGAAGGCCACTGGATTGACCAGTGCCTCGACTTGGTAAGGCCCTAGCTGCTTATGTCCGAGCTTCTTCTTTGCTAACGATCTGGCCGGCACTGCATGGGCTGCTAACCAAACCCAGTCTCCCACCTGTATGTCTTCCCCAACCCTTCTGTGTCTGTCAGCCTGCAGTTTGTATGCGTGCTTTGCTAGTTCTAACTGCCTCCGAAGCTGTTCGTGGACCTCCTGCAACTCTGCTGCTAAGTCTTCCGCTGCCTGTGGCTCCCCCTCCCCCACTCTCTCTAATCCCGGGAAAGTTCTGGGATGCCTCCCGTTGTTGGCGAAGAACAGTGTCACCCCCGTGGACACGTGCTTCGTGTTGTTGTAGGCGAACTCGGCGAGCGGCAGGTAGTCCACCCATGTTGCAGGCTGCTGATTTGCGTAGCATCTCAGGTACTGCTGCATGACGGCGTTGACCCGCTCCGCTTGTCCATTGGTTTGCGGGTGTCTTGCCGACGCTAGGTTGATCTTGACGTTCAGGAAGCCCATCAGCTTCTGCCAGAAGTTCGAGATGAACTGTCGCCCCCGGTCGGACAGGATGGAACGTGGTAGACCGTGCACCCTGAACACGTGGTCTATGAACAGTTTGGCGGTCTGTTCGGCCGTGGCCACCTTCGCACACGGAATGAAGTGTGCCATTTTGGTGAACATGTCCACCACCACAAGCACTGCTGTCTTGCCCCTCGAGCTGGGCAGATCCGTGACAAAGTCCAGGGCCACCCTCTCCCACGGTTCGATCGGTGTCTGCAATGGTTCCAACAGTCCCGCTGGCGGTTTGTGCACTGACTTGGCCCTCTGGCAGGTGTCGCACCTCGAGACGTAATCCGCGACTTCCCCCTGCATCTTGGGCCACCAAAAATCTCTGGCTACTAATTCTACAGTCTTCTCTTTGCCAAAGTGCCCGGCGGTGGGAGCGTCGTGTAGCTGCTGCAGTACCCTTGCGCGGAGGTCGTCTCCCGGCACGTAGAGTGCCCCCTTGTGGATGAGCAACCCGTCGCGTATCTGGAACTCGTCGTCCTTCGCCTTGCCCTTGTGCACCTCCTCCATCTTGGCTTGTGCAAAAGGATCCTCCTGCAGCGTGCGACGTACGGCATCCAGGTCCACGGTTGCCGAGGCGCACGCCCACGCTTCCGGAGCGAAAATGTGTTTGGCCGCCGACGGTGCCGCCTCCTCGAGATATTGTGGCTTCCTGGACAGTGCATCCGCCATGACGTTGTTGTCGCCTGGGATGTACTCTATCCTGAAGTCGAAGTCCGCGAAGAACTCTGCCCATCTAATGTGCCTCTGGTTCAGGAACCTTGCCGTGCGCCGCCGACGGTGCCGCTTCCTCAAGGTATTGCGGCTTTCTGGACAATGCATCCGCCATCACGTTGTTGTCGCCTGGAATGTACTCTATCTTGAAGTCGAAGTCCGCGAAGAACTCTGCCCATCTAATGTGTCTCTGGTTGAGGAACCTAGCCGTGCGCCAGTACTCCAGATTCTTGTGGTCCGTGTGGACCTGCACTGTGTGTCTGGCTCCGATAAGGAAGTGCCGCCATGCCTTGAACGCTGCATGAATAGCTAGCAACTCCCTGTCCCAGATGGTGTAGTTCTGCTCTGACTTGCTGAGCTTCCTCGAGTAGAAGGCGCACGGCCTCCAGTCCCCCTGCTGGTCTTGTTGCAACAGGACAGCTCCCACGGCCCTGTCTGAGGCGTCTGTCTCAACCCTCATCGGTCTGCTGGGATTCACATGCAGTAGCTGCTCTTCGGACGCGAAGAGACGCTTGAGTTTCTGAAAGGACTGCTCCGCTTGCTCCGTCCAGATGAATTTCTTCTTCTTGGAGCTGAGCGTGTCGGTGATGGCCGCCGTCTGCATAGCGAACCCCTTGATGAACTTGCGGTAGAAATTGGCAAAACCGACAAACCGCTGGACTTCCCTCCGATTGCGTGGGCTTTTCCAGTCTAATACTGAGCGAACCTTGGCGCTGTCCATGGCGAGCCCCTTGTCCGACAATTTGTAGCCCAGGAAATCCACCTCCGTCATATCGAACTGGCACTTCTCCAGTTTGGCGTACAGTCTGTGCTCCTGCAGTCTCTGTAGAACTTCCCTGACATCCCTCTCGTGATCCTCCCGCGATGCTGAAAATATCAGGATGTCGTCCAGGAAGCAGACGCACTTCTTGTAGAGGAGTCCCGCCAACACATGATGCATGAAGGCTTGAAAACAGTGCGAGCCATTTTGTAATCCGAAGGGCATAACTCTGTATTCGTAGGTGCCCAGTGGTGTGAACATGGCCGTCTTCCACTCGTCGCCTTCCCGTACACGAATCAGGTTGTACGCCCCTCGCAGATCTAACTTGGTGAAAACGCGTCCTTTCCTCACCGTCGCGAGCAGGTCGTCAATCCTGGGCATGGGGAAGGCTGAGGGCCTGGTCTTTGAGTTCAAAATTCTATAGTCCACCACAAGTCTTTTTTGGGGCGTGTCCTTTTTCTTTACAAAGAATACGGGGCTGCCCCCCACTGCTTTCGACTCCCGGATGAAACCGCGCTTCAAATTGAGATCTATGAACTCCCTGAGTTCCTGCAGTTCGTCTTCAGACACGGAATACAGTTTCCCGGTTGGCAGCGTCGCCCCCGGCAGGAGGTCAATCTTGCAGTCATAGGAGCTGTGAGGAGGTAGCTTGTCCGCTTCCTTCTCGCAGAAAACCTCCAAAAACTCCGCGTACTTGAGTGGCACTGCTTGCAGCGTGCCCAATTGTAACTGCGGGTCATCCTCTTCCCCTTCTGTGCTAGGTATAATGCAATGTTCCGCACAGTAGGAGGAGCCGAAAGTCAGTTGGCGTTGGTACCACGCCAATGCTGGACTGTGCCTGTACAGCCAACTCATGCCCAATACTACAGGCGTGTCTGACAATTGGGTGACATTGAAGCTGATGACTTCCCGGTGATTCCCAATTTGCATCACCATCGGCGGCGTCTGCTGTACCACCTGCCCCCCCAGCAGTTCCCTGCCATCCACCGTGACAACCTTCAGGGGCAGTGTGGCTGGCAGTAATGCTACATTGTGTTGTTGAATGAACTCCAGTCCTATAAAGTCTGCGTTACTGCCAGAGTCAATAGTAATAGGCACTTCCATTGTGAGTCCATTGGGCAGCTGGAGCGATGCTGTGAGCTGCACCACTGGTTTGGGCGGGAGGGGGTCTGTGGGCTGCAGAATCTCTGGGGACTTCTTCACTGACTCGTCTGGCTGGGCCCCAGTGCCTCCGTTTCCAGCCAGACTCTGTCGTTTCCCTGCTGTGGTTCTCTCTGCTGAGTTGCTTCCGTTACTGTTGCGGAGGCTGCAGTGTGCTTGTGGAGCCTCTGGGGACACTCTTTCGCCATGTGCTGACCACTGTCGCAGACGTAACACTTCCTGTTTCCTCTAGGCGGCTTCGCTTTGACTGCTCCCGGTGTTAAGGCTCTGGTAGCTGATTGAGCCCTAGCACCGCCAATCTCCATCGGCTCTTCCCCTCCTCCCAGCGGAGGCGTGGATTGCGCACGCACTGCATCCCTGGACAAGAGGGCGGGCACTCTCGCTGGTGTGCGTCCCCAACGCCCTTCTTCTTTGCCCCATGGGCGTTCTTCCAGCCGCACCCCAGCCGTTAGCGCTCTCTGAACGACTTCCTGAGTGCTTGTGGGTCTCTCCCCCCTTGCAATTTCATCCTTGACATTTGGGTTCAATCCTTCCCAAAAAAGGTCTCTAACTGGCGCCGAATCTTTATCCCACCCCAGCGCGTTGACTAATGCAAAAAAGCGGGAATGATACTGCCTCACACTGGCTTTCCCTTGTGTCAGGGGTTCAGGAGCAGAGGCGAGGGCAAGGGAGGAAACAGAGAGCGAGGGGGAGGAGTCCGAAGAAAGGATGAGTGATGACGACGACCCGAGATCTCCGAGTCTTTCCAGTGAATCGGAAGATTCACAGAAAGGAGCGCCAGTGGCCAGAGCAAAGGGGGGGCCTAGGGGGACACCCCAGGAGGAAGGGACCAGCGGGGGTTCAGAGGGCAGCAGTTGGAAATCGGGGCCAGCGTCCCCACCAGAGCGCAGTGGAGAGGAAGGACGTCAGGGATCGAGCCCTGGCAGCTCGCAGCAGGGAGGAGGGCATGAGTCAGGAGTGACCACGCCCCCATCGGGGAGCGAAGAAACGGTCAAGCGGAAAGTGGGAGGCTGGGCGCGCGCGCCAAGTTCAAATGCACGGGAAGGCGGCGCAGTAAGCAGCCCGGAAAGGGAGCCAGGTCCTAAAGCCCGACGCAAGGAGACAGGAGGGTCCGGGGGGTCAGCGTCAGAGGAGTCCCGGAGGGAGGAGACCACGGGGGGCAGAGGGACCCAGAGAAGGACGGTCAGGCGGAAAAGGTGGAGTAAGGCGAGGATATTAAGTTGGTGTACGAGGGGCGGAGACTCAGACGGAGCTTCGCCGGTCTAGCCATAAGACGTAGAGTTGCACGCAGCAGCTTGGAAATGGAAACTGTAACTCAATAAAGGCTTTTATAAAGCGAACGCTGGCTAGCGTGATCCTCTGTGAGCTAGGATCGGGGAGCAGCCCTGACAGTAAGCTCCGTCCCTCATTCCTGTGGGCATCTAAAGCCTAGCGGAGAGGAGAGAAGGCTGGTGCCTACTAGAGAGCTCACGAACGGCAGACAAGATGACGGCCGAACAACAGATAGCGGATCTCAGAGAAGCAGTGACACAACTGAATGCCGAGGTACTTGCATCCAGGAAGAGAGAGGAGGACGCAGCTGCCGCCTACAGAGATCTCCAGGTCAGATTGGAAATGCTTACGAAGCAAGGGCAACTGACACCCAGACCGGAGGGGATTGGGTTGGGGAGACGAGCAGGCGGTCTAGTCTCTCACTTCGATGGGAATTTGCAACAGTACCCCAACTTTAGAGCAGATGTAAAGTGTGCACTGCAACTGCTGGAAAAGGACTTTAGAGATGAGCAAGAGAAGGTGGGGTTTATCATGTCCCATTTGCATGGAGATGCTAAAGCATGGCTGCGCAATTTGTGGAGAGATAAGGATCCGGCGCTCCAAAATGCGGATGCCTTCATTAAAGCGATGGATGGGTGCTTCTTATCAAGCATAGACGTGGATCTTGCCCGGAAGGAGGTGCATGGACTTAAGCAGGGGAGGGCCAGTGTACGGCAGTATCATGCCCGCTTTTTTGCATTGGTCAGTGCCCTGGAATGGGACAGAGATTCGGTGCCAGTCAGAGACCTGTTTTGGGAAGGCTTGAGCGGCCCGGTTAAGGACGAAATTGCGAGGGGGGAGAGACCCCGGAGCACGCAGGAGATCGTTCAGAGGGCGCTCGCAGTTGGGGTCCGTCTGGAGGAACGTCCTTGGGGCAAGGACGAAGGGCGCGGAGGGCGCGAACCAGCCAGAGGCTACTCCTTCGTTCCCAGAGAAGCAGCGCGTGCGCAATCCACGCCTCCGCCAGGAGGAGGAGCGGAACCTATGGAGGTTGGCGGTGCAAGGGCTCAGTCAGCAACCAGAGCCCTAGCACCGGGAGCAGTGAAAGCAAAGCCTCCTAGAGGGAACCGGAAGTGCTACATCTGCGACAATCCCCAGCACATGGCGAAAGAGTGTCCCCAGAGGCTCCACAAGCACACTGCAGCCTCAGCAATGGTAACTGCAGCGACTCAGCAAGGAGAACCACAGCAGGGAAACGAAGGAGTCTGGCTGGAGACAGAGGCACTGGGGCCCAGCCAGACGTGTCAGTGAAGCAGTCCCCAGAGATGTTGCAGCCCACGGACCCCCTCCCGCCCAAACCAGTAGTGCGGCTCACCGCATCGCTCCAACTACCCAATGGACTCACCATGGACGTGCCAATCACTATTGACTCAGGAAGCAATGCGGACTTTATAGGGCAAGACTTTGTCGACCAGCACGATATACAGTTGCTGCCTGCCACACTGCCCCTGCAGGTAGTCACGGTGGATGGCAGGGAGCTGCTCGGGGGGCAAGTCGTGAAGCAAACGCCACCAATGGTGATGCGACTTGGGAACCACAGGGAAGTCATCAGCTTCAATGTCACTCAATTATCGGACACGCCCATTGTACTGGGCATGAGTTGGCTGGACAAGCACAGCCCGGCGATGGCGTGGAATCAGAGGCAGCTGACTTTCGGCTCTTCCTATTGTGCTGAACACTGCATCCTGCCCCAGCAGGAGGGAGAGGAAGAGGAGTCACAGCTGCAGCTCGGGACGCTGCAAGCTGTTCCCCACAAGTACGCAGACTTTTTGGAGGTTTTCTGCAAGAAGGAGGCGGACAAGCTACCCCCCCACAGACCATACGACTGCAAGATCGACCTCCTGCCAGGGGCGGCGTTGCCAAAGGGGAAGCTGTACTCCATGTCTGAGGACGAACTACAGGACCTCAAAGAGTTCATAGATCACAATCTGGAGCGCGGTTTCATCCGAGAGTCCAAGGCAGTGGGGGGCAGTCCGGTATTCTTTGTCAAGAAGAAAAACACGCCCCAAAAAAGGCTCGTGGTGGACTATCGGATTTTGAACGCTGTGACCAAGCCATCGGACTTCCCCATGCCCAGGATCGACGACCTCCTCGCGACGGTGCGCAAAGGACGCGTCTTCACCAAGTTGGACCTCCGAGGGGCGTACAACCTCATTCGTATGCGGGAGGGCGACGAGTGGAAGACGGCCATGTTCACGCCCCTGGGCACCTACGAATACAGAGTTATGCCTTTTGGATTACAAAATGGCTCCCACTGCTTTCAAGCTTTTATGCATCACGTCTTGGCAGGGCTGCTCTACAAGAAGTGTGTCTGTTTCCTGGATGACATACTCATCTTTTCTGAATCGCAGCACGATCACGACAGAGACGTCAAAGAAGTGCTGAGCAGACTACAGCAGCATAGGCTCTACGCCAAGCTGGAAAAATGCCAGTTCGACGTGTCGGAGGTGGACTTCCTGGGCTACAGGTTGTCAGACAAAGGGCTCGCAATGGACAGCGCCAAGGTTCGCGCAGTTTTGGATTGGAAAAGTCCGCGCAACCGGAAGGAGGTCCAGCGGTTTGTGGGCTTTGCGAACTTCTATCGCAAGTTCATCAAGGGGTTCGCGATGCAGACGGCGGCCATCACGGACACGCTCAGCTCCAAGAAGAAGAAATTCATCTGGACGGCGCAAGCAGAGCAGTCCTTTCAGGCACTCAAGCGTCTTTTCGCGTCGGAGGAGCAGCTACTACACGTCAACCCCAGCAGACCAATGAGGGTGGAGACGGACGCTTCAGACAGAGCCGTAGGAGCAGTTCTGTTGCAGCAAGACCCGCAGGGGGCTTGGAGGCCGGGAGCGTTCTACTCCAGGAAGCTCACCAAGTTAGAACAGAACTACACCATCTGGGACAGAGAGTTGTTAGCCATTCATGCAGCCTTCAAGGCGTGGAGGCACTTCCTGATCGGAGCCAAGCACACAGTGCAGGTCCGCACGGACCACAAGAATCTGGAGCACTGGCGCACGGCGAGGTTCCTGAACCAGAGGCAAATACGTTGGGCAGAGTTCTTTGCGGACTTCGACTTCTGTATAGAGTATGTCCCGGGGGACACCAACATCATGGCGGACGCCCTCTCCCGTAAACCGCAGTACCTCGAAGAGGCGACGCCAGCGGCGGCCATGCATATCTTCGCACCGACAGCGTGGGCGTGCGCTTCGGCGACTGTTGACCTGGAGGCGGTACGACGTGCATTGCGGGACGACTCTTTCGCGCGAGCAAAGATGGCAGAGGCGCACAGGGGCACGGCGGCGACCGACGAGTTCCAGGTTCGCGATGGATTACTCCTCCGTAAAGGGGCCATCTACGTGCCAGGGGACGATCTTCGCGCCAAGGTACTGCAGCAGTTGCACGACGCGCCCACTGCCGGGCACTTTGGCACAGAGAAGACGATAGAATTAGTCGCCAGAGACTTCTGGTGGCCCAGAATGAGAGGGGAAGTCGCGGACTACGTGGCGAGGTGCGACACCTGCCAGAGGGCCAAACCAGTACACAGACCGCCGGCGGGACTGCTGGAACCTCTGCAAACCCCGTTCGAACCATGGGAGAGAGTGGCCCTGGACTTTGTCACGGATCTGCCCAGCTCGAGGGGCAAAACGGCAGTGCTAGTGGTGGTGGACTTGTTCTCCAAGATGGCACATTTCATTCCGTGTGCGAAGGTGGCCACGGCGGAACAAACCGCCAAACTGTTCATAGATCACGTGTTCAAGGTTCACGGTCTGCCGCGGTCTATACTGTCTGACAGGGGGCGGCAGTTCATCTCGAACTTCTGGCAGAAACTGATGGGCTTCCTGAACGTCAAGATCAACCTGGCTTCGGCTAGACACCCGCAGACCAACGGGCAAGCGGAGCGGGTCAATGCCATCATGCAGCAGTACCTGAGATGCTACTCAAATCAACAGCCTGCGACGTGGGTGGACTACCTGCCGCTCGCCGAGTTCGCCTACAACAACACGAAACACGTGTCCACAGGGGTGACGCCGTTCTTCGCCAACAATGGAAGGCACCCCAGAACCTTCCCGGGACTGGAAAGAATGGGGGAGGGGGAGCCGCAGACAGCAGACGCGTTCGCGTCAGAGTTGCAAGAGGTCCACGACCAACTTCGGCGGCACCTGGAGCTGGCTAAACACGCATACAAGGTGCAAGCGGACAAACACAGGAGAGTCGGCGAAGAGATCCAGGTGGGAGACTGGGTCTGGTTGGCAGCCCAAGCAGTGCCGGCCAGGTCATTAGCGAAGAAGAAACTAGGGCATAAACAACTAGGGCCCTACCAAGTCGAAGAACAGGTCAACCCGGTGGCTTTCAGGCTGATGCTTCCGGAGGGTTCCAGAATGCATCCGGTGTTCCACAGGTCGGTACTCACTCCCTACAAGACACCTCACAGGTTTCAGGAACCAGGAACGGATCCGAGTCCACTACGAGAGGGAACCGAACAAGGGGGAGTGACACAAGAGGAGTCCATCAACGAGGTCACAGAGATTTTGGACTCTAGATGGGGAGAAGAGGGAGTAGAATACCTCCTCGCCAAGGAGGGCTTCCCGGCCAGTGCCAACAGCTGGGTGCCAGGCTACGCCTTGGAGGAACCTCTGCTCAAGGATGAGTTTCACGCCCTTTTCCCACACAGGCCCATGCCAGCAGACTTTTTCGACGATTGGCTTTTCACACCGACGCTTTCAGCCAGCACTTTCCACGGGTTCGACTCGGACGAGGAACCGACAATGGACACGCGTTCCCCGGAGGGGTCGCCCTCGGGATCTGCCTCAGAGCCCTCGTATTGGTGGGACGATAGACCAGAGGAGCAGTGGCGCAGGAAGTGGCTGGAGGTTCCAGGTCGAGCGACGGATCCGGGAACGACTGAGGCGGAGACGGACGTGGACATGTTCGGGGAGGACCTGGGCTTCGAGCACGGCGGCACAGAGATGGAAGCGGAGGTGACCGCTGTCGACGAGCGCAGGGAGGAAGAATCGGAAGTCTTCAGTTGGAGGCCCGCCAAGGGAAGCGAACTGTATCCGGCATTCGTCCCCATGACTCGGCAGCACCCAGCTCCCGCACCGGAAGGAGGGGAGGGGGGAAAGGGGGGCTTCGAGGGGGGGGGTGGATGTCAGGGGTTCAGGAGCAGAGGCGAGGGCAAGGGAGGAAACAGAGAGCGAGGGGGAGGAGTCCGAAGAAAGGATGAGTGATGACAACAACCCGAGATCTCCGAGTCTTTCCAGTGAATCGGAAGATTCACAGAAAGGAGCGCCAGTGGCCAGAGCAAAGGGGGGGCCTAGGGGGACACCCCAGGAGGAAGGGACCAGCGGGGGTTCAGAGGGCAGCAGTTGGAAATCGGGGCCAGCGTCCCCACCAGAGCGCAGTGGAGAGGAAGGACATCAGGGATCGAGCCCTGGCAGCTCGCAGCAGGGAGGAGGGCATGAGTCAGGAGTGACCACACCCCCATCGGGGAGCGAAGAAACGGTCAAGCGGAAAGTGGGAGGCTGGGCGCGCGCGCCAAGTTCAAATGCACAGGAAGGCGGCGCAGTAAGCAGCCCGGAAAGGGAGCCGGGTCCTAAAGCCCGACGCAAGGAGACAGGAGGGTCTGGGGGGTCAGCGTCAGAGGAGTCCCGGAGGGAGGAGACCACGGGGGGCAGAGGGACCCAGAGAAGGACGGTCAGGCGGAAAAGGTGGAGTAAGGCGAGGATATTAAGTTGGTGTACGAGGGGCGGAGATTCAGACGGAGCTTCGCCGGTCTAGCCATAAGACGTAGAGTTGCACGCAGCAGCTTGGAAATGGAAACTGCAACTCAATAAAGACTTTTATAAAGTGAACGCTGGCTAGCGTGATCCTCTGTGAGCTGGGATCGGGGAGCAGCTCTGACACCTTGTTTCAGCCCATGTATGTCCTTCCGGGCAATATCAACGTCAATGTTGGATAAGAAACAGGAATCCATCGCTTTAATGAATGCATCTGCACTTCGGAGCGCTGGATCCTTATCTCTCCACAGATTGCGCAGCCACGCTTTCGCGTCTCCATGCAAATGAGACAAGATAAATCCCACCTTCTCTTGCTCATCTCTAAAGTCTTTATCCAGCAGTTGCAGCGCAAACCGCACATCTGCTCGGAAGTTGGGGTACTGCTGTAAATTCCCATCGAAATGAGATACAAGGCTGCCTCCTCTCTTCCCCAGCCCAATCCCCTCTGATCTGGGTCCCGGTTGCCCCTGCCTCGTAAGCACTTCCAACCTGGCTTGGAGATCTCTGCAGGCAGCAGCCGCTTCGTCTTCTCTCTTCCTGGATGCGATTATCTCCGCGTTGAGTTGTGTCACCGCATTTTGCAAGGCAGCTATTTGCTGTTCGGTAGTCATTTCGCCTGACTCTTGTGAGCTCGCGAGGCACCAGTCTTCTTCCCGCACTGCGTATACTCACGCAGCGACGCCTTCGGTGAAGAAAACTGATGAAAAAGGAGACGGAGCTTACTGTCAGAGACTGCCTCCAGGTCCCAGCTCACAGAGGACCAACGCTAGCCAGCGGTAATATACAAAAGTCTTTATTTAAGTACATTATCCATTTTCAAACCCTAGCGTGCGTCTCTACGTCTAGACACTAGACCGGCGAAGCTCCGTCTGAATCTCCGCCCCCTGTACACCAGCTTAAGACTCTAGCCTTACTCCACCTCTTCCGTCTCTCCTTCTGCCTCTGGGTCCTACTACCCCCCGGGATCCCTTCCTTCCTGGACGCTTCGGACGCGGACCCCTCTGACTCTTCCCCCTCCCTTCGGCGGGCTTTAGGACCTGGCTCCCTATCCGGGCTGCTCATTGCGCCACCCTCTTGCACATTTGAACTTGGCGCGTGCGCGCTGCCTCTGACCTTCCTTTTGACCGTTTCCTCGCTCTCTGATGCAGGCATGGCTAACCCTGACTCATGTCCTTCCGCTGACGGAAAGCTGCCTGCTGCCGATGCTTGGGACTCCTCCCCCTTACTGCTCTCCGGTGGGAAAGCTGGTCCCGATTTCCAGCTGCTGCTCTCGGAGTCCCCTCTGGCCCCTCCTTCCTGAGGTGTTCCCTCTGGCAACCCCCTTGCTCTGACCACGGGAGCCCCTTTCTGTGAATCCTCCGATTCGCTGGAGAGACTCAGAGACCTCGGACGGCTGTCATCGCTGACATCTCCCTCGGATTCCTCCCCCTCGGTCTCTATTTCCTCCCTCTCCTGTGCCTCTGCTCCTGAGCCCCTGACAATCATCCTCATCTATTTTTTTGTATTTTTTTAATATTAAGATTCCTTTATTTTGAATTTAGGAGGACACACACAGGAAGAGGACAGTTGGAGGTGGGAGGGACCTGTAAGGAACGCAGGGAAGGAAGGATCTCTCAGGGTGGGATACGGGGAGAAGAGGGGGTCACGCAGGGGAGAAGTGGGGGAGCCTGTCTTTCTATGTGTTGACGAATGATATGATATATATGATACAAAGGTCATAAACAGTATTTTTAGTGTATTCCCCCCCCCCTTTTCCTTTCTATACAATTGTATTTTGTAAGGGTTGTTTAATATTTTTTGTTTTATTTCTCTTTTTTTGTTTCCCCTCTGTATGAATTCTTTGATGCCGAGTGAGATGGTAGGTGCTTTTGAAGCTCTTTCCACATTTCAAGCACTGATAGGGTTTCTCCCCTGTATGAATTATTCGATGGGAAGTCAGATGGTGGCTGTGATTGAAGCTCTTTCCACACTCCAAGCACTGATAGGGTTTCTCCCCTGTATGAATTCTTCGATGGCAAGTGAGATTGGAGCTATTAGTGAAGCTCTTTCCACATTCCAAGCACTGATAGGGTTTCTCCCCTGTATGAATTCTGTGATGGGAAGTGAGACTGGAGCTAACAGTGAAGCTCCTTCCACATTCGAAGCACTGATAGGGTTTCTCCCCTGTATGAGTTCTTTGATGCAAAGTGAGTTTCGTCCGCTCCCGGAAGTTCTTCCCACATTCGAAGCATTGATAGGGTTTCTCCCCTGTATGAGTTCTTTGATGCAAAGTGAGTTTCGTCCGCTCCCGGAAGTTCTTCCCACATTTGAAGCACTGATAGGGTTTCTCTCCTGTATGAATTCTTTGATGGGAAGTGAGAGTGTGCCTCTGACTGAAGCTCTTCCCACATTGCAAGCACTTATAGGGTTTCTCCCCTGTATGAATTCTTTGATGGGAAGTGAGATCACCACTCAGACGAAAGCTCTTTCCACATTCCAAGCAGTGATAAGGTTTTTCCCCTGTATGAATTCTTTGATGGAAAGTGAGATTCACCTTCTGACTAAAGCTCTTTCCACATTCCAAGCAGTGATACGGTTTATGCCCTCTATGAACTCTTTGATGGAAAATGAGAGTGTCCTTCCGGCTGAAGCTCTTCCCGCATTCCAAGCACTGATAGGGTTTCTCGCCTGTATGAGTTTTTTGATGCAAAGTGAGCTTGGCCCCATCCCCAAAGCTCTTCCCGCATTCGAAGCACTGATAGGGTTTTTCTCCTGTATGAGTTCTTTGATGGGAAGTGAGACTGTGCCTGAGACTAAAGCTCTTCCCACATTCCAGGCAATGATAGGGTTTCTCCCCTGTATGGACTCTTCTATGCAAAGCAAGATCACCTTTCTGACGAAAGCTCTTCCCACATTCCAAGCACTGATAGGGTTTCTCCCCTGTATGAATTCTCTGATGTGAAGTGAGAGTAGTACTGTGCCTGAAGGACTTCCCACATTCCAAGCACTGATAGGGTTTCTCCCCTGTATGAATTCTTTGATGCAAAGTGAGTTTCGTCCGCTCCCGGAAGTTCTTCCCACATTCCAAGCATTGATAGGGTTTCTCCCCTGTATGAATTCTTTGATGCAAAGTGAGTTTTGTCCGCTCCCGGAAGTTCTTCCCACATTTGAAGCACTGATAGGGTTTTTCTCCTGTATGTATTCTTTGATGGAAAGTGAGACTGTTCCTCTGACTGAAGCTCTTCCCACACTGCAAACACTGATAGGGTTTCTCCCCTGTATGAATTCTCTGATGTGAAGTGAGAGTAGTACTGTGCCTGAAGGTCTTCCCACATTCCAAGCACTGATAGGGTTTCTCCCCTGTATGAATTCTTTGATGGAAAGTGAGATTCCGGCGGTTACTGAAGCTCTTTCCACATTCTAAGCACTGATACAATTTCTCCCTGCTCTGTCCTCTTTTGTGTGCAGTGAGACTATCCCTCTGAACGAAGCTCTTTCTTTGACGGGAGGTGCCATGGGAGCTCTGACGGATGTTCTCTCCACACTCCAAATGTTTATATGACTTTTCCACTATGTGGATTCTCTTGTGGTCCCCCTTTTTGTTCCCTTCCAATTCATCACCATCTGCAATGAAGAGAGAAGCGAATTAGAGCCTCAGGAAGAAATGGAGCTCCAGATCATTGAACCAAGTTAATTAATGCTTGTGATAGAGGAAGAACTAAAAATAGTTAGATGTGGGGCCTTTCTACAGTTTTCACTGCCTTGGTTGGCTGGTATTTACTGACATATTGCTTGGCTTTTATCTGGAATGGATTTTGTTCTGGCTCAAACCCTGAATCCACTCCATCTCCAAGGTCAGTCATCTCTTTGGTCAATCAAATGCAAACAGAAACAAAAACAACAAGCCTGACAGAATTTACATCAACTTCCCTAAAAACTCTGAAGCCGGCATTTAAGAAGGCCTGGGTGGTTCAGAGAAGCCTGGTCACTGTTTTAAAATTCATGACTAGACGACGAACATTCAGAGAGGAAACAGTTGATATCCCTCCATTCTGGGTTCACGGTGGGAGATATTAGAATCCCAGATGCTGTTGGTCTCCAGCCAAAGAGTTGAAGTTCATCACATACAGGTATGTATGGAACCTCCACGTCTCGTCTGTGAAACAAACAGCAACACCTTCACCTGAACGCTCCCCATCAGCTGTTGCCTCAATCTAGTCGGTCTAAATTTAAATTTATATGTAAAGCACTTTCTTCACTTTGAGGAGACTGCATTTTTTCATTAGCAACAGAAGAGGAAAAGTGACTATAACTCAGTTGAAAGCAATTCATGAACCCAGAACTCATACACCGACCACTAATGATGAACCATATGCTACTAGATATTCCTGCAAATTTATTCTGCTATTTTTGATATGCAAATGGCATGCGAAGGCTTAGTCTACGTATCTGTGTCATTTATTAGTCCTATGATCCTTGTTTTTAAAAGCAAATAAGAAGTTTTTCCAAAAAGAAAAAGACAACACACAGAGGCCCCATCTGCATTCAGACTGCAAAGCAGGATCAGTGAGTTGTCTGACACTGGCAGGGCATTCAGATCACAGAACTGGTTTTAGACCTTTTGAGCTGTGGTGGCCGGGGAGCTGTGATGTATTCCTAGCTCAAATTGCCTGCAGATGACAAAGGAGAAGGCAGGCAGGCAGGTGGGGGAGCCCGAAAAGGTGCCCCCCTTCTCCATCTCCATCCGCCTGCCTGCCTCCCCCCCCCCCCAGCTGAGCAAGCCCCAATTCCTCTCTGGCTCCATCCATCCAGGTCCCCATCTCCCCTCCCCTGGGACTCACCAGATCTCTCGGAGGTCCCTGGGAGGGAACGCTCAGAGGTTGAGAGGAGTGATGCAGGAGACAACCTGACCAGGTCAACTGTCCATCTTCCCCCTTCCATCCTTGCTAGGTTTGCAGGATCCGTGTCTTTCATCCTTCCTGAGGAGTCAAGGAGCCAAAAGAAGCTAGAGGGTCCTGGGAGACAGGAAGAAGCAAAGGGAGCCTCAGAGGCCTTGCAGAGATTTTCTGGCTGGAGGGGAAGCCTCCCAATATGTTGGGAGGCAAAATCCCTGCTTTATCTCATTTCTGGCCAGAGACCTTCCCCTCTTCACCCTCCATCCATCCAGGTCCCCATCTCCCCTCCCCTGGAACTCACCAGATCTCTTGGAGGTCCCTGGGAGGGAACGCTCAGAGGTTGAGAGGAGGGATGCAGGAGACAACCTGACCAGGTCAACCATCCATCTTCCCCCTTCCATCTTCGCTTGTTTTGCAGGATCCATCCCTTTCATCCTTCCTGAGGAGTCAAGGAGCCAAAAGAAGCTGCAGGGTCGGGTTTCTGATACAACAGAATGCAATAAAGAAGAGAACCTAAAATGAGAAGAAAGACAAAATTTTGGAGAAAATAAAAGAAGGTGAGAAAAAATTGAGAGCAAAACCAAAGTCGCAAGAGATTTTGAGAGAAATAAAGTTATATCAAGTAAAATACATGACAATGATGAATCAGGAAATAGAATGGAAAATTAAACAAATGAGACAAAAAACATTTGAGTCGGCTAATAAATGTGGGAAATTGTTGGCCTGGCAAATGAAAAAAAGACAAAAACTAAACACTGTTATAAATCTAGAAGTGGAAGGAAAGAACATACAGAACCCAGTTGAGATTAGAAAATGTTTCCAGAAGTACTTTAAACAATTATATACACAAGGGCCACAGAAAGAACTTGATATAGATCGATTTTTGAAAATAAATGGATTACAAAAAATCTCTCAATAAAATAAATTAATGCTGAATTATAAAATAACTGAACAGGAGGTAGAAGGTGCCATTCAGAATATGCAATTGGGCAAATCTCCAGGACCGGATGGACTGACTTCTAGATATTACAGATCTTTAAAGGAATGGTTAGTACAACCTTTAAAGGAAGTCTGTAATGAAATAATGGAGGGGAAAAGGGCACCAGAGTCGTGGAAGGAAGCGTACATCACACTTATACCCAAAACAGAGACTGAAAAGGCGCAGCTCAAGAACTACCGCCCCATATCACTGCTGAATGCGGATTATAAAATTTTTGCAGATATTTTGGCTACAAGACTAAAAAAAGTGTTAGTGGAAGAGATTCATAAAGATCAAGCAGGCTTTCTCCCGGGTAGACACTTGTCTGATAATATGAGAAACATAATTAATATTTTAGAAAAACTACAAGTGAATATCAATACCAAGGCAGTTTTGATATTTGTGGACGCGGAGAAAGCCTTTGACAATATTTCTTGGAGTTTTATGAAGAAGAATCTACAGGGGATGGGGGTGGGTCAAGGTTTTGGAAATGGTATAAGTGCGATTTATTCTGAACAAAAGGCCAAACTAATTGTTAACAATGTGGTGACGGAGGAATTTAAGATAGAAAAAGGGACACGACAAGGTTGCCCAATCTCTCCACTGCTTTTTATATTGGTCCTGGAGGTCCTGTTGAATATGATTAGAAGGGACCAGTTGGTTAAAGGTATACAAGTTGGAGCTAAACAGTACAAATTGAGAGCATTTGCAGATGACTTAGTATTGACATTACAGGAGCCAGAATCTAGTACTAAAAGAGTTTTGGAACTGATTAAAGAATTTGGTCAGGTTGCAGGATTTAAATTGAATAAGTTAAAAACGAAGGTTTTAGAGAAAAATTAACAGCAATTGAGAGAGAGAGGTTTCAGAATGTGACAGGCTTAACAGTGGTTAAGAAAGTGAAATACCTGGGGATTAACATGACAGATAAAAATTGGAATTTATTTAAAGACAATTATGAAAAATGCTGGACGGAAGTGAAAAAAGATTTAGAAATTTGGTCAAATTTGAAGCTTTCACTGCTAGGCCGTATAGCTGCGATAAAAATGAATGTATTGCCTAGAATGTTGTTTCTGTTCCAAGCATTGCAAATTTTGGATAAAATGGATTGTTTGAAGAAGTGGCAGAGAGACATTTCTAGATTTGTCTGGCAGGGCAAGAAGCCTAGAATAAAATTTAAAATACTAACGGATGCAAAGGAAAGAGGTGGATTTGCCCTGCCAGACCTTAAACTTTATTATGAATCAGCAGCTTTTTGCTGGCTGAAAGAATGGCTGCTTCTTGAAAACACACATTTTGGATTTAGAAGGTTTTAATAATGTATTTGGATGGCATGCATATCTGTGGTATGATAAGGTCAAAGCACATAAAGCCTTTTAAAACCATATTGTCAGGAAAGCATTGTATAATGTCTGGATAAGATACAAGGATTTACTTGAAAATAAAACCCCAAGGCGGTTGTCACCGATGGAAGCGAAGGTTCAGAAAAAGCTCAATATGGAGGCCAAATGGCCGAAATATTGGGAAATTTTGGAACAAGTGGGAGACAAACTGAAATTGCAGAGTTTTGAAAAACTAAAAAATAAAGTGCGAGATTGGCTTCATTATTATCAGATAATGGAGGCATATAATTTGGACAAGAAAATTGGTTTCCAGGTGGAAAAATCAAAATTGGAAACAGAATTGCTAGATCCCAAAACCAAGATTTTGTCAAAGATGTATAACTTGCTGTTGAAATGGAATACTCAGGATGAAACGGTGAAATCTGCCATGATTAAATGGGCACAAGATGTTGGACATAATATTATGATGGCTGACTGGGAACAGTTATGGACCACTGGTATGAAATTTACGGCATGTAAATATGTAAATACGGCACACTGAGAGCCAGTGTGGTGTAGTGGTTAAGAGCGGTGGACTTGTAATCTGGTGAACCGGGTTCGATTCCCCGCTCCTCCACATGCAGCTGCTGGGTGACCTTGGGCCAGTCACACTTCTCTGAAGTCTCTCAGCCCCACTCACCTCACAGAGTGTTTGTTGTGGGGAGGAAGGGAAAGGAGAATGTTAGCCGCTTTGAGACTCCTTCGCGTAGTGATAAAGCGGGATATCAAATCCAAACTCTTCTTAAGAGAGAATATTATGAAAATGATATACAGGTGGTACATGACACCAGTCAAGCTTGCAAAAATCTATCATTTGCCTGGTAACAAATGTTGGAAATGTAAAGAGACTGAAGGTACATTCTTTCACCTTTGGTGGACATGCCCAAGGATTAAGGCTTTCTGGGAGATGATCTATAATGAAATGAAAAAGGTATTTAAATATACCTTCCTGAAGAAACCAGAGGCCTTTCTCCTGGGCATAGTCGGCCAATTGGTGTCAAAGAAGGACAGAACTTTATTTATGTATGCTACTACAGCAGCAAGAATACTTATTGCAAAGTATTGGAAGACACAAGATTTACCCACTCTGGAAGAATGGCAGATGAAGGTGATGGACTATATGGAACTGGCGGAAATGACTGGCAGAATCCGAGACCAGGGAGAAGAGTCGGTGGAAGAAGATTGGAAGAAATTTAAAGACTATTTACAGAAACACTGCAAAATTAATGAATGTTAGAATGATGTTGGATTGAAGTTAAGCGGTCTTTAGTAGCAATGTTATAAAGGAATATGTAAAATGGTTTGTTAACAGGTGATAATATAAAGTTACAATATATTAAGATAAAAGATTAAGATAAAATCAAAGAGGGAAAGGATTTGCTGAATTAATTAATTGAACTGGAATACAAAAAAGGGAGGTGTGAGGAGGTCAGGGAAACAAGCAAATGAAAGATAAGACTTGGAAAAACGGATCTGTTTTTAACTGTTTTTACTTTGTATTTTTCTTTTTTTCTTCTTATTTTTGTAAAACGTTGAAATTTCAATAAATATCTTTTTTTTTAAAAAAGAAGCTGCAGGGTCCTGGGAGAGAGGAAGAAGGAAAGGGAGCCTCAGAGGCCCTGCAGGGATTCTCCTGCCCTAGATATTCTCCTGCCCCTGGAGAAGCACAAATGGGGCGGCCCCTTCCCAACAGAAGCCCCATTTCTATACCTCTCCAGTGGTTCCAATAAATCAGGTAGGCTACTTGCATGGCAATTGAAGAAAAAACAAAAAGAGAGAGTAATTGAGAAATGAAAAATAATTGAAGATCCTAAAGAAATATGCAAAAAAATTGTAAACTACTATAGGAAGTTTTACCATGCAAAAGAAGAAGACCAAGAGGAGGAAATGGAAAGATACTTAGCACAAAATAGACTCCCGACAATAGCAGATTGGAAAGTAGAACAACTAAATGTACCAACAGCGATGATGGAGGTGCAGCAATCTCAAAAGCAAAGATAGGAAAGTCCCCAGGTACGGATGGATTATCGGCGGCATTTTATAAGAAGTTAGAAGATATATTATCAGAACCAAGGAAACAGTACTGAACGGAATTTTAAAGGACGGAAGAATACCAAAATCATGGGAAGAAGCACTTATCACACTGATACCCAAACAAGGAGCAGATCCAACACTAATCAAAAATTATAGACCTATATCATTGTTCAATAATGATTATAAAATATATTGAATGAAATAATACATAGAGATCAGGCTGGCTTCTTACCAGGCAGACACATGCACAATAAAATGAGAAACATAATTGATATTTTAGAATATTTAGAAGCAAGAGCAGATAAAAAAGCCATTTTGATGCTGATAGACATGGAGAAGGTCTTCGACAACATCTCTTGGAGCTCCATGAAAAAAACTACAGAAAAAACAGGACTCGGAGAAAATATTCTTATGGGTGTTGAGGCAAAATAATAAGGAAAATCCTTGAATTTTGAAGTGGCAGGATTTAAGTTAAATAAAAATAAGAATAGTGTGCTAGCAAAAAATATGTCAACACAGGAAAAAGAACTAAATAAAATATCAGGATTGGAAACAGTAAATAAAACTAAGTATTTGGGAATCTGGCTGACAAATGAAAACACCAATCTATTTAAAGAAAATTATATTAAAACATGGAAAGAAATCAATTTTGAATCATATAATAAGAAAATTGATATATAGAGTATGGGGAAAACATAAAGTGGTGTTAGAACCTAAAACCCCCTGGTGGATTTCACCTCAGGAAGCAATAACTGGGGAAAGAAAAATATGGAATTGAATTGGGCCACTTTCACTGCCTTGTTGTGACGAAGGGGCTTGAATAACTCAGAGACGCTATGAGCTAAGCTGTGCAGGGCCACCCAAGACGGACAGGCTATAGTGGAGAGTTTTGACTAAACGTGATCCACCTTGAGCAGGAACCGGCAAGCCACTCCAGTAGCCCTGCCAAGAAAACTCCATGGACAAAGACAACAGGCATATAAAAGTGATGGCGCTGGAAGATGAGCCCCTCGGGTCAGAAGGCGTCCAACATGCTACTGGGGAAGAGCGGAGGACAAGGACAAGTAGATCCAGAGCTGATGAAGCGGCTGGGCCAAAGCCAAAAGGACGCTCAGTTGCGGATATGTCTGGAAGCAAAAGGAAAGTCTAACAAACACTCTGTGAGGTGAGTGGGTCTGAGAGACTTCAAAGAAGTGTGACTGGCCCAAGGTCACCCAGCAGTTGCAGGTGGAGGAGCGGGGAAGCGAACCTGGTTCACCAGATTACGAGACTACCACTTTTAAGCACTACACCACACTGGCTCTCCAGAGGAATTATACCAGAAACATATGGATGTCTCGTACACCCCAGGTAGTGTGGTTGCTGACCTTGAGCCAAACATCCTGGAGAGTGAAGTCAAATGGGCCTTAGAATCAGAATCTCCTGTAAATCAGAACCAGTGAAGGCGGTGAAGGTCCTGTGTGAGTGCCTGGAGGCGGTTGGAGGATGGATGGCGGCTAACAGATTGAGGTTGATCCTGACAAGACAGAAGTACTGTTTTGGGGTGACGGGGGGCGGGTGGGTGTGGAGACTCCCTGGTCCTGAATGGGGTAACTGTGCCCCTGAAGGACCAGGTGCGCAGCCTGGGAGTCATTCTGGACTCACAGGTGTCCATGGAGGCGCAGGTCAATTCTGTGTCCTGGGCGACTGTCTCCACCTGGTTTGCAAGCTAAGACCCTACCTGCCTGCAGACTGTCTTGTCAGAATGGTGCATGCTCTGGTTATTTCCCGCTTGGACTACTGCAATGCACTCTACGTGGGGCTACTTTTGAAGGTGACCCGGAAACTGCAATTAATCCAGAACACCAGTCCTGAGAGATCTGCATTGGATCCCAGTATGTTTCCGAGCACAATTCAAAGTGTTGGTGCTGACCTTTAAAGCCCTCAGCCCGGACACTGAGATCCAGCGCCGAGGGCCTTCTGGCAGTTCCCTCATTGCGAGAAGTGAGGTTACAGGGAACCAGACAGAGGGCCTTCTCAGTAGTGGCGCCTACCCTGTGGAACACCCTCACCTCAGATGCGAAGGAAATAAGCAGCTATTCTATCTTTAAAAGACATCTGAAGGCAGCCATGTTTAGGGAAGTTTTTAATATTTAATGCTGTACTGTTTTTAACATTTGACTGGGAGCCGCCCAGAGTGGCTGGGGAAACTCAACCAAATGGGCGGGGTGTAAATAATAAATTATTATTATTATTATTATTATTATTATTATTATTATTATTATTATTATTATTATTATTATTATTTAGAAAGCACTGCTAATAACAAGGCCAGGGGAAGTGATGATATTCCAGCTGAACTATTTAAAACTTTAAAAGAGGATGCTGTTAAGGTGCTACACTCAATATGCCAGCAAATTTGGAAAACTCAGCAGTGGCCAGAAGATTGGAGAAGATCAGTCTACATCCCAATCCCAAAGAAGGGCAGTGCCAAAGAATGCTCCAACTACCGCACAATTGCACTCATTTCACACGCTAGCAAGGTTATGCTTAAAATTCTACAAGGAAGGCTCAAGCAGTATGTGGACCGAGAACTCCCAGAAGTGCAAGCTGGATTTAGAAGAGGCAGAGGAACCAGAGACCAAATTGCAAACATGCGCTGGATTATGGAGAAAGCTAGAGAGTTCCAGAAAGACATCTACTTCTGCTTCATTGACTATGCAAAAGCCTTTGACTGTGTCGACCACAGCAAACCATGGCAAGTTCTTAAAGAGATGGGAGTGCCTGATCACCTCATCTGTCTCCTGAGAAATCTCTATGTGGGACAAGAAGCTACAGTTAGAACTGGATATGGAACAACTGACTGGTTCAAAATTGGGAAAGGAGTACGACAAGGCTGTATTTTGTCCCCCTGCTTATTTAACTTATATGCAGAATTCATCATGCGAAAGGCTGGGCTGGATGAATCCCAAGCCGGAATTAAGATTGCCGGAAGAAATATCAACAACCTCAGATATGCAGATGACACAACCTTGATGGCAGAAAGTGAGGAGGAATTAAAGAACCTTTTAATGAGAGTGAAAGAGGAGAGCGCAAAATATGGTCTGAAGCTCAACATCAAAAAAACGAAGATCATGGCCACTGGTCCCATCACCTCCTGGCAAATAGATGGGGAAGAAATGGAGGCAGTGAGAGATTTTACTTTCTTGGGCTCCATGATCACTTCAGATGGTGACAGCAGTCACGAAATTAAAAGACACCTGCTTCTTGGGAGAAGGAATGACAAACCTAGACAGCATCTTAAAAAGCAGAGACATCACCTTGCCAACAAAGGTCCGTATAGTTAAAGCTATGGTTTTCCCAGTTGTGATGTATGGAAGTGAAAGCTGGACCGTAAAGAAGGCTGATCGCTGAAGAATTGATTCTTTTGAGTTATGGTGCTGGAGGAGACTCTTGAGACTCCCATGGACTGCAAGAAGATCAAATGCATCCATTCTTAAGGAAATCAGCCCTGAGTGGTCACTGGAAGGACAGATTGTGAAGCTGAGGCTCCAATACTTTGGCCACCTCATGAGAAGAGAAGACTCCCTGGAAAAGACCCTGATGTTGAGAAAGATGGAGGGCACAAGGAGAAGGGGACGACAGAGGACGAGATGGTTGGATAGTGTTCTCGAAGCTACCAGCATGAGTCTGACCAAACTGCGGGAGGAAATAAAACACCACCTAACAGGGTGGATCCAGTATCACCAAATAAATGAGGTCTTCAAAGCTGTCAAGAAAAAGGGTTTTGCAATTTCAGTATTGGATAAAGGATTATTACAAAACAAAAGAAAACAAAAGTAATTTCTAAAATGTATGGAACATTATTGGAGTGGAAGGATAGGGATGAACAGGTAAAGGCGGTAATGATCAAATTGGCTATGGATTTAGGGAAACCTATTCAATTAACATCATGGGGAAAATTATGGAAGGCGAGTTGGAATTTTACGGCTTGTGAGGCAATAAAAGAAAATTTGATAAAACGTTTTATAGATGG
Organism: Podarcis muralis; assembly: GCF_964188315.1. NCBI lineage: Eukaryota > Metazoa > Chordata > Lepidosauria > Squamata > Lacertidae > Podarcis > Podarcis muralis. Next base: position 126,355,526 of record NC_135656.1, on the reverse strand, counting down.
TATGTAACAGCAACCAAGATATGTAAAATGTATAAAAGAAAATCAAAATTATGTTGGAGGTGTAACTAAGTAGAGGGGACACTTCTGCATATGTGGTGGCTATGTGATAAAATCAAGGGCTTCTGGGATACGGTTTATGAAGAACTAAAAATTGAGACTGGTTTCCTAGGTGAAGCTTTTTCCACATTCTAAACAGTCCCCTGTAGGAAATATTTCATGGAAAATTAGATTCACCAAAAGAACGAAGCCAGACAAATGTAGAAAGGGAAAAAGAAAATTAGACAGGATGTACCTCCACGTCCCTAAGATCTCTGAAGCCTACATGGAAGAAGGCCTGGGCAGCTCAGAGCAGCCTCATCCTGGTTGGAAAAGGCAGGACTGGTGAAGAATATTCCCAGACAGAACAGGAGATACATCTCCTATGGAGAGTTGTGGGTGTGTTTACATCTCAGATGCTGTAGGTGGCGCTATTGGGCTCCCTCAAAATAGAGGAGGAAGAAGAAGAAGAGAAGAAGAGTTTGGATTTGATATCCCGCTTTATCACTACCCGAAGGAGTCTCAAAGCAGCTAACATTCTCCTTTCCCTTCCTCCCCACAACAAACACTCTGTGAGGTGAGTGGGGCTGAGAGACTTCAGAGACTAGCCCAAGGTCACCCAGCAGCTGCATGTGGAGGAGCGGAGACGCGAACCCGGTTCCCCAGATTACGAGACTACCGCTCTTAACCACTACACCACACTGGCTCTCTCGTTTCTCCTACAGAGATCTGTATGGAATTCCAAAGCTGATTTCAGGATCCAACAGGGAGTCTTACCAGAGAGGCCACGATCCCACGATTCTCCTCCTTGACTTCCTTCTGCAGAGCTCTCTGGTCAGGATCCAGCAAAGCCCAGTCCTCCTCTGTGAAAGGAACAGCTACGTCTTCAAAGCACACTGGACCCTAAGAGAAAAAGGGAGAATAAAGATGATCTTCTACACATTGCTCTGTTCTCTTCTGTAACAATTTTGTTGTGTATTTAAATGATGGGTACAGTGTTGCTTCAGGATAAGAACAGAAATTGCACAGCGGTGGCCCCATTTTCTAACGTGGTACCACAGGTTAAGGTTAAAAATGGACCTCCAAAATAAATTAAGTTCTTAACCCGACGTACCACTGTAAATGGGGGAATTCACACAATAATAATTTTATTAACTATATGGTACTCATCTTCAGGTAAATCTTTGCAAGCATTCCCATTTTCCAGATGGAAGGAGCTCCTCTCCCTTCATCTGGTGGGGAAGAAATCCCCCTGCCCTCAAGCCAACTTCAAGGGGCACCAGGAGGGGGAGGGGAGGGCATGTTGGTTGGTTGGCATCCATCTGTCTTAGGGGACCATGGAAGAGTCTGTCTTTGGGAGTGAGATCTGGGGGAGAGACATGTGTTGTTGCATCTGGGACACAGGAAGTGGTCTGGAGATGCAGACGGGCTTTTCTTCTCCCTGTGCTCCCCCCACGTGGGAATGTTCCCGTCTGGCTGCAGCCTCTGTTCCCAAAGGTGATTTTTCCCTCCCTCTGAAGGGGGTTTATTTCCTTGACCCCAAGCCCCCTCCCCAAAAAGGAAGGCAGCATCTGGATCCCAAGGAAGAGCAGAGCTGCATATTTCCTGCAAAGTGGCCCCTCCCTGGCTTGGCAGAGAGGACAAGGGAGGACCCCCTGCTCCCCGACTTGGGGGTCTCCCCCCCCCCCAGGAATGATCTGAACAGGGACCCCCACGCCCCCTCCCTGCCCCCCTGGGACCCCCTTCTCCCCATTGCACCCTCAGGGGAAGAGAGAGGAGACTCACCCGAGTCCAGGAGGGGCTTTTGCAAAAGAGAGAGAAGAAAGCAGGGAGGGAGGGGAGAGAGGGGAGGGGGAATTTAGCCGTGGAGGACCTTCAGCCCCTTCACTTCCCGTCCTCTCTAGGAATCCCGCTCTGCTCCTCTTAACCCTTGCCAGCCCAGCCCTCCCTCTCCCCTCTGCCCCCCCCCCCTCGGAGCCAGGGCTTCCCCCGGAGTCTCCTGCAAGGGAAAGAGCAGCCTCCTCGAGAGCAGGCGCCAGGGAGGAAGAGGAAGCCCAGATCCCCCCAAGGGAGACCCTTCCAAGTCTTCCCTCCAGCCCCCCATCTTCCCTGGGGCAGCCCCACTGAATTGGGGAGGCCAAGCTGGGGTCCGGAGACGCCTCCTTCCCTGGGACTTGGAGGCTGGGCTTCTTCCAGGCTCTGGAGTCAGACTTGGGGGGCCCTTTCCCCCCTCTCAGTCCCCCCCCACACCCAGGGGGTCCCCTCAGCCCTCCTTCTTGGGGGTCTCCCTCCGCTCCCCCTCTCAGTCCGCCCCCCACACCCAGGGGGTCCCCTCAGCCCTCCTTCTTGGGGGTCTCCCTCCGCCCCCCTCTCTTAGTCAGACACCCAGGGGGTCCCCTCAGCCCTCCTTCTTGGGGGTCTCCCTCCGCTCCCCCCCGTCAGTCCGCCCCCCACACCCAGGGGGTCCCCTCAGCCCTCCTTCTTGGGGGTCTCCCTCCGCTCCCCCTCTCAGTCCGCCCCCCACACCCAGGGGGTCCCCTCAGCCCTCCTCTTGGGGGTCTCCCTCCGCTCCCCCCTCTCAGTCCGCCCCCCACACCTAGGGGGTCCCCTCAGCCCTCCTTCTTGGGGGTCTCCCTCCGCCCCCCCTCTCAGTCCGCCCCCCACACCTAGGTGGTCCCCTCAGCCCTCCTTCTTGGGGGTCTCCCTTCCCTCCCCCTCTCAGTCCGCTCCCCCACACCCAGGTGGTCCCCTCAGCCCTCCTTCTTGGGGGTCTCCCTCCGCCCCCCCCCTCAGTCCGCCCCCCACACCCAGGGGGTCCCCTCAGCCCTCCTTCTTGGGGGTCTCCCTCCGCTCCCCCCCCTCAGTCCGCCCCCCACACCCAGGGGGTCCCCTCAGCCCTCCTTCTTGGGGGTTTCCCTCCGCCCCCCTCTCAGTCCGCCCCCACACCCAGGGGGTCCCCTCAGCCCTCCTTCTTGGGGGTCTCCCTCCACTCCCCCCCACACCCAGGGGGTCCCCTCAGCCCTCCTTCTTGGGGGTCTCCCACCGCTCCCCCCTCTCAGTCCGCCCCCCACACCCAGGGGGCCCCTCAGCCCTCCTTCTTGGGGGTCTCCCTCTGCCCCCCTCTCAGTCCACCCCCCACACCCAGGGGGTCCCCTCAGCCCTCCTTCTTGGGGGTCTCCCTCCACCCCCCTCTCAGTCCGCCCCCCACACCCCTCCTTCCTGGGGGTCTCCCTTCCCTCCCCCCCCTCAGTCTGCCCCCCACACCCAGGGGGTCCCCTCAGCCCTCCTTCTTGGGGGTCTCCCTCCACTGCCCCCTCTCAGTCCGCCCCCACACCCCTCCTTCTTGGGGATCTCCCTTCCCTCCCCCCTCTCAGTCCGCCCCCCACACCCAGGGGGTCCCCTCAGCCCTCCTTCTTGGGGGTCTCCCTTCCCTCCCCCCTCTCAGTCCGCCCCCCACACCCAGGGGGTCCCCTCAGCCCTCCTTCTTGGGGGTCTCCCTTCCCTCCCCCCTCTCAGTCCGCCCCCCACACCCAGGGGGTCCCCTCAGCCCTCCTTCTTGGGGGTCTCCCTCCGCCCCCCCCTCTCAGTCAGACACCCAGGGGGTCCCCTCAGCCCTCCTTCTTGGGGGTCTCCCTCCGCTCCCCCCCCTCAGTCCGCCCCCCACACCCAGGGGGTCCCCTCAGCCCTCCTTCTTGGGGGTCTCCCTCCGCTCCCCCCTCTCAGTCTGCCCCCCACACCCAGGGGGTCCCCTCAGCCCTCCTTCTTGGGGGTCTCCCTCCGCCCCCCCCTCTCAGTCAGACACCCAAGGGGTCCCCTCAGCCCTCCTTCTTGGGGGTCTCCCTTCCCTCCCCCCTCTCAGTCCGCCCCCCACACCCAGGGGGTCCCCTCAGCCCTCCTTCTTGGGGGTCTCCCTTCCCTCCCCCCTCTCAGTCCACCCCCCACACCCAGGGGGTCCCCTCAGCCCTCCTTCTTGGGGGTCTCCCTTCCCTCCCCCCTCTCAGTCCGCCCCCCACACCCAGGGGGTCCCCTCAGCCCTCCTTCTTGGGGGTCTCCCTTCCCTCCCCCCTCTCAGTCCACCCCCCACACCCAGGGGGTCCCCTCAGCCCTCCTTCTTGGGGGTCTCCCTCCGCCCCCCTCTCTTAGTCAGACACCCAGGGGGTCCCCTCAGCCCTCCTTCTTGGGGGTCTCCCTCCGCTCCCCCCCCTCAGTCCGCCCCCCACACCCAGGGGGTCCCCTCAGCCCTCCTTCTTGGGGGTCTCCCTCCGCTCCCCCCCTCAGTCCACCCCCCACACCCAGGGGGTCCCCTCAGCCCTCCTTCTTGGGGGTCTCCCTCCGCTCCCCCCCCTCAGTCCGCCCCCCACACCCAGGGGGTCCCCTCAGCCCTCCTTCTTGGGGGTCTCCCTTCCCTCCCCCCTCTCAGTCCGCCCCCCACACCCAGGGGGTCCCCTCAGCCCTCCTTCTTGGGGGTCTCCCTCCGCTCCCCCCTCTCAGTCCACCCCCCACACCCAGGGGGTCCCCTCAGCCCTCCTTCTTGGGGGTCTCCCTTCCCTCCCCCCTCTCAGTCCGCCCCCCACACCCAGGGGGTCCCCTCAGCCCTCCTTCTTGGGGGTCTCCCTTCCCTCCCCCCTCTCAGTCCACCCCCCACACCCAGGGGGTCCCCTCAGCCCTCCTTCTTGGGGGTCTCCCTCCGCCCCCCACACCCAGGGGGTCTCCTCAGCCCTCCTTCTTGGGGGTCTCCCTTCCCTCCCCCCACCTTCCCCTCCAAGCTCCCCCCTCAGAAAAGGCGCCTTGCCTTTTCCCGCCAAAAAGGCTGGCTCCGCCTCCCGCTGGCTTGGCAGCCAATCAGAGCGAGGCTCCAGCCCCCTGGGGGAATTTCTGAGGGACTGAGTCCGCTGACTGGCCTGGCTCTGCTGTCCATCACAGGCCCAACCAAGGGGGGCATCCGGCAGACTCCCTATATCTCTAGAGATCATCTACGTCTGTCAGTTACCTGTCAATCCATTTTAGGGTTTGAGATCATTTGAAATAACTGTGCCGGGTGCCAGAGCCCTGAGGGGCCGAAGTTTAATCAACAGTAGTAATAAATGGATGGCGGACAAGTCTGGGAAGGGGCGAGAGGCCCCTCCCTGCCCCCCTCAAGGCTCCTCTGAGGCTCATCCAGGGTCCAAGGCCTCCTCCATTTTTGGGGGGCCAGGAAGTGAGTGGCCCCTGCAGCTTCGCCTGCTGGAAAGGGGGCGACATGCCAGAGGCCAGCCTGGCAGGGTTGTTGTGGAAGGAGGAGCTCCTGGGAGGAAAGGAGGGGCGAGGGAAGTGCCATTCTGTCAGCAAAGTGCCTCCGTCCCTCACTCCTCCTCCAAAGGAGAACCAGGGGGGTGTATTGTAGCAGGAAACCCCCCCACCCCAATCATTCAGTTTGTACACACTCCACACACACTCACACTCCCACACTACATACGCTACGCTTCTGTGATAAATTCATATAAAATCAACCATACATCGGATTTGCACTGTTCCACTTTTATTTGACTCCATGAAGGAAGGACTACAAAATGGGGAAGGTTTGATACAGGGCAGCCATAATCTCATGGGGAGGGGGAAAGGGGGAACCAGCCAGGTGACAGGACACTCAGGTTACCACCACCACCCCTCCCTCAACCCCTCCTTTCTGTGATGTATGCGTGATGTTTCTGGGGGTGGGCTTGACCTACAGGGTGGGAATTTCAAAAGTCTTCATAAGGCCTTGCACACCATTTTTCTGTGTCCTTTCTCTCTCCTGCAAGTGAGGGGAGCACCCTGTTGCAACAGTTCAATAAAGGCCAAGCCTACAGGCTGCTGATTTGCTCCAATTTACTCTGGTTGGTGTCTTTACTTTTTGTCCAAGGGAGCCCTCGGATTTTTCCGGTAACAATACATACATATATATATATATATGTATGTTGGTAGGTAGGTAGATGAAAGATGATAGATATGTATGTGTATATAACAGACAGGCACAAAGTTGCCCTCATCCAAGATGGCTGCGGGGCCTTCCTCCTGCTCCAAACATAGAAGGACCAGTTGCCCTGACCCAACATGGCCTCTGCTCTTGCCCAAAAGCAGCTGCTCCCCTTCAGGCCGATGTTCCCCTTCCTAGAAATGGGGGCCTAATGCTTCCCTCACTTTCTGCTCCCTTCCCTGAGTACTTCCACCATTCCATGCTTTGGAAGCAGCCCTGCTTCCCTGGCGGAACAGCAGGCTTAAGGGCACCAGGAATATGTACCCTTTACGAACTCCAGAGGGGAGCTTCTCAATTTCTTCCTCAGCCTAAACATAATAATAATAATACTGCCATATAACAGTAGATTGTAGGTTGTAGGTGGTGAATTGGAAAGGAAGAAGAAGGGAGACAACAAGAAAAATCCACACAATGGAGAAACCATATAAATATTCAGAGTGCGGAGAGAACTTTAGTCAGAGCTCCCAGACCACTTCCCATCAAGGAAAGCTCTTCATTCAGAAGGAGAGCCTCACTTCACATGAAAGAACTAACGGGGGAAAGAAATTAGTGCTTGAAACGTGAGGAAAGCTTCCTTCGCAGCTCCATTCTCAATTCCCATGAGATACTTCATACAGGGGAGTGCTTGGAAAAAGCTTCACCTGGAAAACCTGTCTCATTTTCCATTCAATAAATCACAGCAAGGATAATCACAGAATTTCAGAAAATGGTATAAGGCATATGGTATTTCTGGTATCAGGAAACTTGATGAGGAATTAAGGGGAAAGACAGGGTTGTGTATACCTGTGAAGAGATCCAAGATTTAGAACCTCAAAGCCAAAGTGAGAGGATTTGGGTCAAAATTAAGGGAGAGAAGAATAACAGAGACCTCATTGTGGGAGTTTACTATAGATCCCCAAGCCAAACGGAGGACATAGATGATGCCTTCCTGGAACAGATGGCCAAGCATGCACAAGGAAGGGAGATAGTAGTAATGGGGGACTTCAATTACCCGGATATTTGTTGGATGTCAAACTCAGGCAAGAGCATAAGGTCAAACAGATTCCTCACTGGCCTTGCAGACAACTTCATTTTCCAGAAAGTGGGAGAAGCAACAAGAGGAACAGCCATTTTAGATCTGCTCCTAACCAATGTTGATGACCTGGTTAGTGGGGTAGAAGTGGAAGGATCATTAGGCGCGAGTGATCATGCTCTTCTGAAGTTTACTATACAGTGGAAAGGAGCAGCCAAGCATACTAGGACTCAATTTCTTGACTTTAAGAAAGTCGACTTCATAAAACTTAGGGAAGTGCTGGGTGAAATCCCATGGACAGTAATACTAAAAGGAAAGGGAGTTCATGATGGCTGTGAGTTTGTTAAGAGGGAGATAGTAAAAGCACAACGTCAGGCAATACCAATGAGACGGAAACATGGAAGGTGCCTAAAGAAGCCAGGGTGGCTATCTAAAGAACTTTTAACTGAGTTAAGATTAAAAAAGGATGTATACAAAAAATGGAAAAGGGGGGAAACCACCAAAGAGGAATTCAAACAAATAGCCAGCACATGTAGACACAAAGTCAGAAAAGCTAAAGCACAGAATGAACTCAGGTTTCCTAGAGAGGTTAAAAGCAACAAAAAAGGCTTTTATGGGTATGTTCGTAGCAAAAGGAAGAACAAAGAAACAGTGGGGTCACTCAGAGGAGAAGATGGTGAAATGCAAACAGGGGACACAGAAAGGACTGATCTCCTCAATGCCTTCTTTGCCTCAGTCTTCTCCGATAAAGAAAACAATGCCCGACCTGAAGAATTTGGAGCAAATGATTCAGCAGAGGAAACACAGCCCAGAATAACTAAGGAGATAGTACAAGAATACTTGGCTAGTCTAGATGTATTCAAGTCTCCAGGGCCAGATGAACTGCATCCAAGAGTATTAAAAGAACTGGCAGATGTGATCTCAGAACCACTGGCAGTCATCTTTGAGAATTCCTGGAGAACAGGCGAAGTCCCGGCAGACTGGAGGAGGGCAAATGTTGTCCCTATTTTCAAAAAGGGGAAAAGAGAGGACTCAAATAATTACCGCCCAGTCAGTCTGACCTCAATACCAGGGAAGATTCTGGAGCAGATCATTAAGCAAACAGTCTGTGAGCACCTAGAAAGGAATGCTGTGATCTCCAATAGTCAGCATGGATTTCTGAAAAATAAGTCATGTCAGACTAACCTGTTCTCGTTTTTTGACAGAATTACAAGCCTGGTAGATGAAGGGAACGCAGTGGATGTAGCCTACCTTGATTTCAGCAAGGCATTTGACAAGGTGCCCCATGATATTCTTGTAAAGAAGCTGGTAAAATGCGGTCTTGACTATGCTACCACTCAGTGGATTTGTAACTGGCTGACTGACCGGACCCAAAGGGTGCTCATCAATGGTTCCTCTTCATCCTGGAGAAAAGTGAGTGACTAGTGGGGTGCCACAGGGTTCTGTCTTGGGCCCGGTCTTATTCAACATCTTTATCAACGACTTGGATGATGGACTCAAGGGCATCCTGATCAAATTTGCAGATGACACCAAACTGGGAGGGGTGGCTAACACCCCAGAGGACAGGATCACACTTCAAAACGACCTTGACAGATTAGAGAACTGGGCCAAAACAAACAAGATGAATTTTAACAGGGAGAAATGTAAAATATTGCACTTGGGCAAAAAAAATGAGAGGCACAAATACAAGATGGGGGACACCTGGCTTGAGAGCAGTACATGTGAAAAGGATCTAGGAGTCTTGGTTGACCACAAACTTGACATGAGCCAACAGTGTGACGCGGCAGCTAAAAAAGCCAATGCAATTCTGGGCTGCATCAATAGGAGCATAGCATCTAGATCAAGGGAAGTAATAGTGCCACTGTATTCTGCTCTGGTCAGACCTCACCTGGAGTACTGTGTCCAGTTCTGGGCACCACAATTCAAGAAGGACACTGACAAACTGGAACGTGTCCAGAGGAGGGCAACCAAAATGGTCAAAGGCCTGGAAACGATGCCTTATGAGGAACGGCTAAGGGAGCTGGGCATGTTTAGCCTGGAGAAGAGGAGGTTAAGGGGTGATATGATAGCCATGTTCAAATATATAAAAGGATGTCACATAGAGGAGGGAGAAAGGCTGTTTTCTGCTGCTCCAGAGAAGCGGACACAGAGCAATGGATCCAAACTACAAGAAGATTCCACCTAAACATTAGGAAGAACTTCCTGACAGTAAGAGCTGTTCGACAGTGGAATTTGCTGCCAAGGAGTGTGGTGGAGTCTCCTTCTTTGGAGGTCTTTAAGCAGAGACTTGACAACCATATGTCAGGAGTGCTCTGATGGTGTTTCCTGCTTGGCAGGGGGTTGGACTCGATGGCCCTTGTGGTCTCTTCCAACTCTATGATTCTATGGCGTTGGCAGTGGAGAGTGTCCAATTTGTGCAATGCTAAACACAATGCGCCCCTGCCTCCACTGTAGCGAGCGGCAGATATCGGACGGCGTGCGGGTGAAGGCACATCCGCCCCATCTCTGCGGGGTTCAACAGGGATAATTACCCACAGATTCACCTTGTTTAATTGCATGACTGGGGTCCAGTGTTCTGGGAAAGCAGCCAAACGCCATAGGCCATCACACCGGAAGTCTTCTCCAAAGTCTTTTTTTATATTTTCTCTCTGATAGTAAGAGCTGACAGTGAAAAGGAACTCTCTCAGAAGGGGGTGGACCTTCATTGGGGGGTTTTAAGAAGAAGTTGGATGGCCACCTGTCATAGATGCTTGAAATGAGAATTCTGGAAGGGGTTGGACTAGATTCTTAATCTATAATTCTATACTTCACCCTGGTGTGAGATCTTAAATTGACTTTTTAACAAGTGAACTTTTATACACATTCCATGTGCTGATATGCTTTTAACCCCGTATGAATTATTTGGTGGGCCATGAATGAATCTTTTCCCACATTTCAAACACTAAACCGTTTTCTCTCTTGTATGGATTCTCTGATGGGAAGTGAGATTGGTGCTTTGACTGAAGCTCTTTCCACATTCCAAGCACTGATAGGGTTTTTCCCCTGTATGAATTCTGTGATGCAAAGTGAGACTATCCTTCCGACTGAAGCCCTTTCCACATTCGAAGCACTGATAGGGTTTTCCCCCTGTATGAATTCTTTGATGGGAAGTGAGACTATACTTCCAACTGAAGCCCTTTCCACATTCGAAGCACTGATAGGGTTTTTCCCCTGTATGAATTCTTTGATGAGAAGTGAGATTGTGCCTGAGACTGAAGCACTTCCCACATTCTGAGCACTGATAGGGTTTCTCCCCTGTATGAATTCTGTGATGGGAAGAGAGGTTGGCACTTTGACTGAAGCGCTTCCCACATTCTGAGCACTGATAGGGTTTCTCCCCTGTATGAGTTCTTTGATGGGAAGTGAGCTTGGTGCTTTGACTGAAACTTTTCCCACATTTTAAGCACTGATAGGGTTTCTCTCCTGTATGAATTCTTTGATGGGAAGTGAGACTATCCTTCCGACTGAAGCCCTTTCCACATTCAAAGCACTGATAGGGTTTTTCCCCTGTATGAAGTCTTTGATGAGAAGTGAGATTACCCTCCTGGCCGAAGCGCTTCCCACATTCTGAGCACTGATAGGGTTTCTCCCCTGTGTGAACTCTTTGATGGGAAGTCAGATCACCACTAAGACGAAAGCTCTTTCCACATTCGAAGCACTGATAGGGTTTTTCCCCTGTGTGAATTCTTTGATGGGTAGTAAGACTCTCCTTCCGACTGAAGCCCTTTCCACAATCCAAGCACTGATAGGGTTTCTCCCTTGTATGAATTCTTTGATGGGAAGTGAGATTCAGCCACTTACTGAAGATCTTTCCACATTCCAAGCACTGATAGGGTTTCTCCCTTGTATGAATTCTTTGATGGGTAGTAAGACTTTCCTTCCGACTGAAGCCCTTTCCACAATCCAAGCACTGATAGGGTTTCTCCCCTGTATGAATTCTTTGATGGGAAGTGAGATCACCACTCAGACGAAAGCTCTTTCCACATTCGAAGCACTGATAGGGTTTCTCCCCTGTATGAATTCTTTGATGAGAAGTGAGATTCACCTCCTGACTGAAGCGCTTCCCACATTCCAAGCACTGATAGGGTTTCTCCCCTGTATGAATTTTGTGATGGGAAGTAAGGTGACCCTTCCGATTGAAGCTCTTTCCACATTCCAAGCACTGATACGGTTTCTCCCCTGTATGAATTATTTGATGAGAAGCGAGATTCTGGCGGTGACTAAAGTTCTTCCCACATTCCAAGCACTGATACGGTTTCTCCCCTGTATGAACTCTTTGATGGGAAGTGAGATTCCCCCAGTGACTGAAGCTCTTTCCACATTCCAAGCAATTATATGGTTTCTCCCCTGTATGAACTCTTTGATGCAAAGTGAGATTACCCTTTCGATTGAAGCTCTTTCCACATTCTCTGCACTGATACATTTTCTCCCTCCTCTGTGTTCTTTTGTGTGAAGTGAGGCTATTCCTTCGAACAAAGCTCTTTCTTTGATGGGAGGTGGACTGGGAGCTTTGACGGATGTTCTCTCCACACTCTGAATATTTATATGACTTCTCTTCTATGTGGATTCTGTTGTGGTTCCCCTTGTTCTTCCCTTCCAATTCATCACCATCTGCAATGAAGAGAGATGCTAATTAGAGCCTCAGGAGGAATTGGGAGCTCCAGATTATTGAACAATGTTAATGAATGCTTGTGACAGAGGAAGAACTGAAGAGAATGAAATGTGAGGTGTCCAATAGTTTTGACTGTTTTTGTTTCCTGGTATTAACTGAGATATTGCTTGGCTTTTATCTGGGATGGATATTTTTGTGGCTCAATCATGGAATCCACTCCATCTCCAATCACAACATGTTATGATCCAACAGGGATCCTTACTGAGAGAGTCCATGATCCCACGATTCTCCTCCTTGACTTCTCCTTTACCTCCCCTGTGTGAGTGCCTGAGGGCCCTGCTCTTGCCACTAACCACCTGGCCCGGGGTGGGGCCTGAAGCCTCAAAAGGACTGCTCTGCTGCCCAGGAGGACTCCCTTGTGTGAGTGCCTGAGGGCCCTGCTCTTGCCGCTCACCATCTGGCCTAAGGCGCGGCCTGTCAGGCCTCACAAGGAGGGTTGCTATTACTGCTGCTGCTGTCCAGGAGGACTCAGGGGGGCGCAGAGTTCTTTTTAAAATGTTTTAAAACTTTTATTTTGAAGTTTTTGTATGTGGGGGATGGTGGTGGGGTGGGGTGGATGTTTGGTTGGGCCTGGGAATTTGTTTGATTTTGGTGTTTTTGTAATTTTTACAGTTTTTTGTTTGTATTGTTTTATTTTATTTATTTATTTTTAAAGGTTTTATTTTGTTCTTAGGGGGAGGGGTCAGGGCTGCCAGGGAGTGGGTCCCAGCCAACAAAATGGCTGGGGCATGTTCCACAGGGGGAGATGCACTGGGACAACCGACCTCAGTGATCACGGGTAGGAGGAGGAGTTACGCTAAGACCAGACCACGTCGTTACAGAGGAGGCAGGTTTAGTCGACACAACCTTACAAGGGGCCGCTCGGGACTTCATGGAAAGCATGGCCTCCATGGTCCCAACCCATAGCCGCGGACATGCCTTGGACCTGGTGTTTACCTCTATGGATGTTGGTGATCTGACACTAAGTAAAAGCGAAACAAAAGAAGTGCCATGGTCAGATAACTTCCTGGTGCAACTGGACTTCTCCGCGACCCATCCCCTCTGCAGGGAGGTGGGACAAATTCGGATGGTCTGCCCCCACCACTTAATGGATCCAAATGGTTTCCAGAGAATGGTAGGGGGTGTTTTATCCCATGTCGATGGCCTTTCAGCTGATTCCCTGGTGGCCCGCTGGAATGTGGAGTTAAACAGGGCTATTGACTGTTTGGCTCCGAAGCGCCCTCTCCGATTGCATGGAACCCGGACAGCCCCGTGGTTTTCCACGGATCTGAGGGCAATGAAACAATCGTTGAGACAGCTAGAGCGCCGGTGGTGGATAACTCATTCTGAAGCTGACCGGACACGGGTTAGAGCTCAATGTCGAGCTTACCAAGTGGTGGTAGCAACGGCGAAGAAGACTTTCTTCGCCGCCTCTATTGCATCTGCAGAAAACAGCAGCAGGAGACTTTTCAGGTGGTTCACAATTTAGCAGAACCACCTGTTACATTGGGGCCCAGTACGGGCCACATGATCTCCTGCAATGATTTTGCAAAGTTTTTTGCAGATAAAGTCGCTCAGATTCGGGAAGAGGTAGACTCCACCGTGGGAGCAGGGCCGGAGTGGGAGTGTGCTAGAGTCCTGTCTAGTCAAATTGTGTGGGATCAATTCCAATCTGTTACCTCCGAGGATGTGGACAGGCTGCTTGGACGAGTGAAACCAACCACCTGTCTCCTGGATCCTTGCCCATCCTGGCTTATAAAAGCTAGCCGGGAAGGGCTGGGCGATGGGCTTCGTGGGGTGGTGAATGCTTCCCTCCGTGAGGGAGCCTCCCCAGACCCGCTGAAAGAGGCGGTTATTAAACCGCTTCTTAAAAAACCATCTTTAGATGCGGCCACGATGGCCAACTATCGCCCAGTCCCAAATCTTCCATTATTGGGCAAGGTGATTGAGCGAGCGGTTGCCGAACAACTCCAGGCATGCCTGGAAGAAGCGCACCATTTGGATCCCTTCCAATCGGGATTCAGGCCTCACCATGGGACTGAAACTGCCTTGGTCGCACTGGTTGATGATCTCCAGCGGGCTAGGGACAAAGGTGAGAGCTGCTTCCAAGTTCTGCTGGATCTCTCAGCGGCGTTTGATACCATCAACCATAACATCCTTATGGACTGTCTTGAGGGGCTGGGAGCTGGGGGCACTGTCATACAGTGGTTCCGCTCCTTCCTCCTGGGCTGTGTTCAGAAAGTGGTGGTGGGGGATGAGTGTTCAGACCCCTGGGCCCTCACTTGTGGGGTGCCTCAGGGTTCCGTCCTCTTCCCCATGCTTTTTAACATCTATATGAAGCTGCGGGGAGAGATCATCAGGGGATTTGGGCTGGGTGTTCATCAGTATGTGGATGATACCCAGCTCTACCTCTCTTTTAAATCAGAACCAGTGAAGGCGGTGAAGGTCCTGTGTGAGTTTCTGGATGGCGGCTAACAGATTGAGGTTGAATCCTGACAAGACAGAAGTACTGTTTTGGGGGGACAGGAGGCGGGCAGGTGTGGAGAATTCCCTGGTCCTGAATGGGGTGATGGTATCAACTGTGCCCCTGAATGACCAGGTGTGCAGCCTGGGAATCATTTTGGACTCACAGCTGTCCATGGAGCCTCAGGTCAAATCCGTGTCCAGGGCAGCTGTTTACCAGCTCCATCTGGTACATAGGCTGAGACCCTCCCTGCTTGCAGACTGCCTCGCCAGAGTGGTGCATGCTCTGGTTATCTCCTGCTTAAACTACTGCAATGCGCTCTACGTGGGGCTACCTCTGAAGGCGACCTGGAAACTACAACTAATCCAGAATGCGGCAGCTAGACTGGTGACTGGGAGCGGCTGCCGAGACCATATAACACCGGTCTTGAAGGACCTACATTGGCTCCCAATACGTTTCCGAGCACAATTCAAAGTGTTTGTGCTGACCTTTAAAGCCCTAAATGGCCTCAGTCCAGTATATCTGAAGGAGAGTCTCCACCCCCATCGTTCAGCCCGGACACTGAGGTCCAGCACCAAGGGCCTTCTGGCGGTTCCCTCACTGCGAGAAGCCAAGTTACAGGGAACCAGGCAGAGGGCCTTCTCGGTAGTGGCGCCCTCCCTGTGGAATGCCCTCCCACCAGATGTCCAAGAGAACAACTACCAGACTTTTAGAAGACATCGGAAGGCGGCCCAGTTTAGGGAGGCTTTTAATGTTTGATGTAGTACAGTATTTTTTTTTAAAAAAAATAATTTTGAAGCTGCCCAGAGTGGCTGGGGAAGCCCAGTCAGATGGGCGGGGAATGAATGAATGAATGAATGAATGAATGAATGAATAAATGAATAAATAAATAAATAAATATTTATGCTGAGCTCTCTGGTCAGGATCCAGCAACGTCCACGCCTCGTCTGTGAAACAAACAGCAACACCTTCACCTGAACACTCCCCATCAGAAGCTATCTCAATCTGGTTGGTCTAAATTTAAATTTATATGTAAATCTCTTTCTTCACTTTGAGCCCCCCCTCCCATTTTCATGATGAGACCAACTCTGTATTGTTTCATTGGTAACAGAAGAGGAAAAATGACTATTACTCACTTAATCAAAGCACAACGGCCACAAGAACTTCAGTCTAGGCATTTGGCTCTGTGATGTTGAATGTTCTCTGTGCTCTCCTGTTTCCCCTTTTTTTGTTTCAGCTGAAAGCAATTCATGGACCCAGGACTCATACACTGACCACTAATGATGAACTATATGTTATAGATACTCCTGCAAATTTATTCTGCTATGTTTGAGATATACAGACTCAGCCTACATATTTGTATCGTCTATTATTCCTATCTTCCTTGTTTTATAAAGTTAATAAAAGTTATACAAAAAGAAGAGAAAAAGGCAACACACGGAGGCCCCATCTGAGTTCACACTGGTTTTAGACATTTTGAGCTGCCAACACATCGCGGTGGCCGGGAAGCTGTGATCTATTCCTAGCTGAAATTGCCTGCAGAGGACAAAGGAGCAGGCAGGCAGGCAGGTAGGTGGGGGAGGCAGAAAAGGTGCTCCCCTTCTCCATCTCCATCCGCCTGCCTGCCTCCCCCCACCCCCTAGCTGAGCAAGCCCCAATTCCTCTCTGGCTCCATCCCTCCACATCCCCATCTCCCCTCCCCTGGGACTCACCAGATCTCTCGGAGGTCCCTGGGAGGGAACGCTCAGAGGTTGTGGGGAGGGATGCAGGAGACAACCTGACCAGGTCAACCATCTATCTTCCCCCTTCTATCCTCGCTAGCTTTGCAGGATCCGTCTCTTTCATCCTTCCTGAGGAGTCAAGGAGCCAAAACGAGCTGCAGGGTCCTGGGAGAGAGGAAGAAGGAAAGGCAGCCTGAGGCACTGCAGGGATTCTCCTGCCCTAGATATTCTCCTGCCCCTGGAGAAGCACAAATGGGGCGGCCCCTTCCCAACAGAAGCCCCATTTGTAAAAACCTCCAGTGCTTGCAGTTTCCCCTGTTTGCTCCTTGCCCCACTTCGTAAGGCTGACATGTTCGGCACTTTAGTGACCTGAGA